>NC_089821.1:86724255-87027826 GCF_035046505.1 Tiliqua scincoides
ACAACAGCTCTGCTGGGCAGAGATTGTGTGTTTTTCTTTTGAATGCTGACTTATAACTGGTTCCATTCAATAAAACCTCTGATTGAATCCACACTTTTTGTCTCCTTGTTAGCAGATAGGGATCCCTTCTTCACCCAAGTTGTTTCTCACCTCAGATAGCCTCAGGGTGGGGTGCTGTGAGGGGCCTCTCAGAGTCACAGAAATGCAGGAGGTGTATTTTTATCCCATTTTAATGTGTGTTTGTCTCTGTGTATAAAGAGATACATATACAAGACAGGTTGTTCTATATTTTAGATAGTATTGGACTGACTTGGGGGTTAACATAAACAGTGAAGCAACATACCTTGTACAGGATCTTCTTCCCTTTGCATTCAGTTTGATTCCATTCAGTCTTTGCATGTTGAAGTTTAAAAAAAACAAAAAACAATAATATACAGTTGGGACAAAATTTCCCAAAATTCATACTTTACTTTTGTCAGTGTTATTGAACTTCACTGAAAATTCAGACAGTACCCTAATTAGGTACCTACAGTAGTGGCTGCAACGTTTGGAGAGCCCAGAGGCAGAAGCCCTCAGAGGGTCTTCCAATGACATGAGCTCCTATGTTTTGGAAAGTGCCTGTGCATTCCAGCTACCCCACCCATTTTGATGCCCAGGACTTGGGCAACAGAGGGCCAATCCTATCTAATTTTCTAGTGCCAATGCAGCCATGCCAATGGGGCCTGCTCCGCATCCTTTGGTTGGGAGGCAGTCACAGAGGCCTCCTCACGGTAAAGGGACATTTGTTTCCTTACCATGGGGCTGCATTGTGGCTGCATCAGTGCTGGAAAATTGGATAGGACTGGACCCAGATAGACATAAGTCCTCCTTCATGCTGCCACCCACAGCTGTAGTGGTGGCAGTAAAGGAGAACTCTTGCCTGTCTACTGCCCAGCCACTGGTTAGCTTTCCTGACAGAAACTAGCTGGGAAAGCTAACTGGGCACTGAATGGGTGAGAGTTGACCTGCAGTGCCATTGCTGTAGTTAAGCATGGAAAAATTTCAGAGAAGTTGTGTCTGCTGATGTTGCCCATTTCCCCACAGTAAGCCTTATAAGCGTTCACCTTGTACCCTTGAGCCCTGGCTGGCTTATTGGGCAATGGTGCAAAGCAGCTACAGCAGTGGGGAGTGTGCTTTTCTATGGGCTCTGGCTTACTGGGGAGCAGCAGTAGCAGCAGAGGACCCTTGATGCACGGGAAGGATAGAGTGAATAGAGAGATTCTCTTTTCCCTCTCACACAACACCAGAAACAGGGGACATCCACTAAAATTGAGTGTTGGGAGTGTTAGGACAGACAAAAGAAAATAGTTCTTTACTCAGCTAGTAGTTGGTCTGTGGAACTCCTTGCCACAGGAAGTGATGATGGCATCTGGCCTAGACGCCTTTAAAAGGGAATCGGACAAATTTCTGGAAGAAAAATCCATCTCTGGTTACAAGCCATGATGTATATGTGCAACCTCCTGATTTTAGAAATGGGCTATGTCAGAATGCCAGATGCAAGGGAGGGCACCAGGATGCAGGTCTCTTGTCTTGTGTGCTCCCTGGGGCATTTGGTGGGCCACTGTGAGATACAGGAAGCTGGACTAGATGGGCCTATGGCCTGATCCAGCGGGACTGTTCTTATGTTCTTATGCCTCAGAGACTGGCCAGGCATGGATGTGGGCCTTACCATGGCCATGGGGTCTTAGCACATGACCACTAAATTCCATTGGTGGAGCACCATGGGCATCAATCTAAGTCATGTGATCTGGACACTTGGAAAGCTGCCATTAAATTTAGTGCCTTCAAAAGGTATCAAACAGCTAAGGTGACTGATCCTTAAGTTTGGATATAGAACCGTGAGATGTCAGAGCTTCGTGCCTCTTAATAGACCTGATTATTTTATTTCCCCCCCAATCCATTTTTTCATTGTTTAGATTTTGAATTTAAGTTATTTCACATTTCCCCCTATGGTTTTTTTTTCCCACCTTAATGTAGGTTTGGCACACATTTCAAAGCTGTATATTCTGTAAATGTCACTTGATACAGTGACGTCTGTTTACAGATTGGAGTGGAAATCTTTCCAAGTCTTGTCAGACCATGTCAAATGGCAGCAAATCCCAGTGAGCCACCTCTCGCTCCAGATCCCAGATAGGACAGTCTATCCAAGAAGTAACATCAAAGCTGCTTCTTTTACCAAGAGGCGCCATACAGAGCAACCCTTTGATTTCTCCCTTTATGGCTTGCACGGTCAGATAAAAGTAATTAAAATAAAAATTCTCAGAGGGTCCCCTTTATTTGTATTGGGGAGGTGGTCGCCAGGGAGAGGAGGGCAGAGGCGAATAAAGCCTATCATCTGCACATTCTTGTGGCCTGGACTTTTAAAAGTGTTTTTTTTTTGGGGGGGGGGGGGTGAGACGAATAGCTGCTTTAAGAAACAAATCATAAAGGACAAGGAAAAAAGGGAAAGATCTTTAAGAAACAGGCTGCATCATGTCCTGAGTTATGCTTCACCCCAGCTGTTTATTCCTTTCATTCTTCTTGCTGAGAAAAATGTTAAGATCAATTTGGATAAAACTGACATCACCTTCCTGTTGTTTTGCCACAACTCATGCAAACAGAAACTTCTCTGCTATTTAGTGTGGCAGTGGTTAAGTGAGAGTTGGAGGTTTTGTGGGGGAGTCAAGAGAGACAAGCAGATGGGTCTCCTATTCTAATCCCTGCACTGGCTTGGTTGTGGAAGTTGCGCACAGCTTCGATCCAGCCTTTAAATAATGGCTAGACCATATGTTGCTGCAGAGAAACACATTAAGGTTTGGCACACTCAGCGCAAGAACATATTTTGTATCATTCAGAGCATAATTGTCAAACCTCTGACAACTTTATCTTAAAACACAGAGCTGAAGAGTTCTCCTTGCAGCATTATGGTTTGATTTTATTCATATAATAATCAAATGAAGGTTTTTTTTTTAAAACTGTTCCTCAGATTGTTTTTGTTTAGATAACATGTTCAGCATGTCCACAATTGTTCTTCCTCTTTTTAAATATATGAGCATGTCTGTGAAGGATGCCCTTTAAGCTCTGAATGCAAAACCAGGGCATACCTCTCCTTTGGGGGAAAGCTCATTAGCTCAGCAGCAGAGCACATGCTTTCCATCCAAAAGGTCCCAGAATCAATCCTTGGCTCCACTAGGTTGGGCAGAGAAAGACACCCTGCGCTGCCGCTCTCCCTCCCTCCATGTAAAGCACAGTCCATCCTTGAGTCCTGATTGCCTGGACAAAGGGGAGGGTGGAATGCCAGGAGACAATATTAACTAGAGACCATTCCACAGTTGCAAGGAGATTGCTTTCACATTGTTTGGGGAGCTGGTTAACAATATTTATATGTACTGAGTGTAAAAGCGATGTATGATTCCAGTTTGAATCAAGAAAGAAACAATGCCCCAGGGATTGCTGCTTGAAGTATACATTTCACTGAACATGTCTGAAGTTACATCACTGTTTATCACTTCACCATGACTTGCATGGAATATAGCAATTGCATTACTGAGCTTATGAACCATTGGGTAATTGTGTAGGGAAGCATATTTCTTGTGCTATAACACATACTGACCCATCACCTTTCCATTCTGCCCTGTTTTCCTGTTCCTGCTCCAGCTCCACTCCTTTTTCTCTCCTCCTAAGGTAAAGCAGTGCTCTGTTTTTCCTCTGATTCAGACCCAGTCAATTCCAGGGACATTGTGGGCCCAATCCTATTCAACTTTCCAGCACTGGTATAGCCACAATGCAGCCCCAAGGTAATGGAACAAATGTTCCCATATGTTGAGGGGGCTTCTGAGACTGCCTCCCCACCACAGGATGCAATGCACACCCCATTGACACAGCTGCACTGGCACTGGAAAATTGGATAGGATTGGGCCTTGAGTCTCTTATTTCATCCTCACCTCTCTTCCCCTTGCTAGCCCCATGAGCTAATATTTCTTTTCCTCAAATCAGTTCCTCCTGTTCTCCCCATGGATGCCTCTTCTTCCTTTCCCCTTGCTGGAAACAAACACAGGTCTAATAACCATTTTACTCTTATGCAAAGGATGCTCCATGTATCACTGCTTGTCCATTGACACTTGGTTGCATTTCTGCTTTCACATCTCCCTCCCTTAATTCTAATGTATCCCTCAATAACTAATAATGTGTACCAGGGATGGGCATGTCAAGCACAGCTTGACTCGAGTCAAGTCTCGAGTCTCTGCCTCCCAAACATCAACTCGAAACTGAATCATTATGGGGGGCACTTTCCAACTCAGCCGGAGTGTTTTTGTGACTTGAAAAACCCACCAAGGAAAAAAAACGGGGCTGCTGCGTGTGTGTGTTGCAGTTCTCTTTAAACACTCCCCTGATATCTCCGCCCATCTGTAAACAAGGTGGGAGGGGGTGCAATGGACTGCGAGAGAGCGGAGACAGAAGCAGTAAGAGGGAGGAGGGTCACATGCAACAGCTGCAAGGCTTACCAGGACAACCCAATCCTTTGCAGCTCTACTCACAAATAGTCCCATTTGCACCAAGCATTCAGTGAGGCTTCCTCTTCCCAAGTAACAACGGAGCCATGAGGAGCCATGTGTTGGAAAGTGTGATCTCTACAAACCGCCTCCCCCCGCTTCCCTGCTTCCTTCCTGGGCTCCTCCAGCCAATCCTAAGGCAAGAACCCTCTTGGGCTGTTCCTTCTGTCCTCCCTCATCCAAAGTAATAAACCAGACCACCCACCCTTTCTGTAATGATCCTTGGTTCCTTTAGAGATGGGCAAGGAACCGACTCCCGCTTCCTACTCTCTTGCGCAATGCAAAAGCCAACCATTAACCCTTTTCTGCCTCCTGGTTGAAACTTTCTTGCAGCTTGCCCAGTCTAAACGATGGCCCCACAAGGTCTTTCACACTGCGAAAAAAGTAAGCAAGCACACTCAGGCACAGACAGACTCCAGAGTGCACGCGTGGGGAATTGGTTCACGTCAAGTGGCCTCAGACTTGAGTCAATGCTGAGTCATCGGCACATGTGACTCGAGTCTCCATGAGTCCTTGAAAAATGTTGATTTTTGCAACTTGGACTTGAGCCACCTGACTCAAGTCCCCATCCCTGATGTGTACTTTCTAATTTTTTCTGACTCCATCTCTTAAATGCACAACTACTTTTGGGTTGCATCATGAGCCAGTGGCCACAGATTCTTTATGATAGGCCAGACTTTAAATAAATTCAAATAAAACCTATTCTGTCTGTATAATTGTTTCTGTTTAGAAGAACAGACAATTAAATCTAAGCATACTGCCATGAAGTGGGTTCCAGTTTATTCTGGAATGGGGCAATTTGGTTACCTGATAGTAAGCTTGAGGTAAGAACTTTTTCTCAGTTTTCTGTGAAATGAATATAGCTAGTTTGCTCACAAACTTGCACCATGTTGATACAACAGATAACAGTACAGAAAGAAATGAGAATAACCTACAAACAGGGGTTCTTCCAGGAACCTTAGGCTCCTTCCCAATGTCAACATGCCCCTGATCCATTGTTATGATACACATGCTCTGGTTTTCCCCAGCACATATTGCATAGCCCCACATAGGCCAGTATACGTACATGGTGACAGATTTTCTCCCCTTTGATACTGCCTAGTTTTTAGTAGCTCAGTGGAGAATTGAACATGTGCAATCAGCAAGGACCAAGGTTCTTTTGGGCGAAACACACTATGAAGGCTATCTGAGGGCCCGGTTTTTTTAATCATTATGAAGACTCTTGTACAATCAGTAGTGTACTGTCCTTAACAACGTCCTTCTAATACATGCAAAACAACTTGTTAGTACTTTTCAGCTCCAGCATTTTTCTTACTTGAAGGTTTTTTGTTTTTTTTTTACCAAGAGACTTGATGCCTATTCAGAGAGTTGGCATAGCATCCTGGTTAATCAGGTGATAAGAGATAACCAGGCTTCATATCAAAGTGAATCCCAGAAGCAGCTTCATTGAAAACAAATTGCATGAATTCCTTAACAAGTTTACTGGCTGCAGTCTCCCATCTTCCCCTTGTATTTGCAAAGTGTTACTGATAATATTCCCATTTCTCTGTCTAACAAACAAAGCAAGAACAGCCATTTCTTATGTTGTTTACAATTTTGCTAAAAGTTCCAGTTTGGTAGTGGCCAAGAAATGACAGTCAATATTTCCTTTCTGTCTCTTTTTGAAGGTGCTGTTATCTTACCCTTTCAGAAAATGTTTGGCAAATTTGCTTTTTTTCCTTTCTTTCATAGCAATTTTGTCTGAATCACGCCCAAAGGACCAGATCACATGTTACAAGCTTCAAAAGGATTTTGATGGACACTTTTTGTTGCTGTAGGCAGCAGGGACTGCTTCTGCACCCACTTACCTTGTTCCCTCCTCATGCCCTTGAGATTTAAAGTAACAGTGCAAGAGAAGGAGAGTGAAGTGAGTACCTAGGGATGTGGAAGCGGATTATTTGCTTCTACTCGCTTTTAGCAAGTAGGAAGCAGATTGATGCTGCTCGGTCTGTAGCAGACTGGAGGTAGGCAATGGTGGTAGATTCAGGAAAAAAGGGAACCCTGAATTTACTGCTCCTCCTGCACTTCCACCTTGATAAAAGCCACATCATTTCCTTCATGGAAGGACCAGCCCAGGTTCCAGTGCCAGGGAACCATTTCCTGTGAATAACACACTCTTCTACTCTGTTACTGGTGTCAACAGTTTTCTTTTGATCACTGATAAATGGTACTCCTCACCAACAAAATCTGTTTGACACTAAATCATCTCCCCATTTCATTGTTTTTAAGTCAGTTCAGTGGGCTTGCAGTATCCACAGGCTTGCACCTGCTGATTCCATTATCCACGGATATCTCTCCATGGCTCAGACGGCCTCCTGGACATGACCAGAAGCCACATTTTGGCACATCCAAGGTGTTTGGAGGCATGGGGAGGTCCACAGCCCACACTTCAGAATGTCTCCCAGACATGAACTGGAAGTCACAACACAAACCGGAAGTGACTTCCAGTAATGTCCTAAAGGCCTTCTGAGGAGGCAGGGTGGCCTGTGGAGTGAACCATGGGTTTGGCATGACCTCTGGAGGACCAGGCGCAGCCCCCAGGTAAGTTATTGCAGCACTGGGTTCTGAACTGAATCTGATGAATTTGTTGTCCGCAGGGGTTCCCGGCAGCGGGATTCCAGGCCACTGCCCTGTCCAGGGCACACCTCCAGGGGTACCACCCCCCCCCATCTGGAGGTGTCGCCCCCATGCCATGTGGAGATGCCTGCCTTCTACCTTCCAGGTGTTCTGAAGGCCAGGGATGCTGCTGCATGCAGCCTCTCTGACCCTCAGGAGACCTTGTAAGGCCTTCTGGAGGTTGAAAATCAACACTTCTGATTTTCAGATGAAAACTGGAAGTGTTGATTTTCAGCCTCCAGAAGGCCTTACAAGGCCTTTGGAGGGCTGGGGAGGCTGCACGTGGCTTTCCCAGCCCTCAGAAAACCTCTGGGGAGGGTGGCCCTTAGGGGTTGGCCTTCAGATTGGCGCGCTGATATTGGCATGCCAACTGAGTGCCACAGAGAGGCTGCCAGGGGGAGTGGATGGCAGCGTGGCACCAGCCCCCAAATCTGGTGCCCTGGGCATTTGCACCCCCTGTCTCCCCCAGTATACCATTGGTTCCTGGAATGAAACCCCTGCAGATAGCAAGGGCCCACTCAAGGGTTTGCTCAAGGTTTTGTCTTGCCATGGCTACAGTGTTCTGTATTATTGTCAGTGAGTTAACTTTATGAAACTTCACATTACGCACCCATTCAGATCTCTGAATGCAGAATTAATAATAATACGTAGCATTTGTAAAGTACTTTTTCAGCATTCATTCAAAGTACTTCACATGCAGTCTGTTCTTGTTATCTGCTAGGGTTAAGTTCCTGGAAACTCTAGCAAATAGCAAATTCACAGATAATGAACCATTGATCCTATTGGATCAATACGGTTAGGTACAAGGGGTACCCTGGGGGAAAGGGTACCTTCTCAGCCATCAGAAGAATCCAGCCGAGTGCAGCAGGAAGTGCCACAATATCTCTGAATGCTGCAGAGACCTTCTAGAGGCTGCAGGGACCTTCAGAATGGTGCCCAAAACCAACGCAGACCCCTTTAAAATGACTGGCGGAAACTTCCACTGGCCATTTTAAAGGGGTCCTTGCTGCTCACAGGTGCCATTCTGAATTTCCTTGAATCCTCTAGAAGGTCTCTGTATAGTAGAAAATGAGAACAGAAGTATGGATAACAAGAGAAGGTAACAATTCTGCCCCTCATGGATAGGTGAATTTGCAGATAGCAAATTTGCACGGGAAATTCTGATTTGCAGCTCCATTGATTCAGTTGTTGCTATCTGCATTTTAATCCTTCCATTCCCATCACTGTCCTGAGATCAGTCCTTAGTTCATCTAAAGAAAGATTTTATAATCTAGATTCTATGATCTAATCTATATCTAAAGATTCTAATCTAATCTCAGATTCTAAGATTCTAATCTAAAGATTCTATAATCTAATCCAGTGGTTCTCACACATTTAGCAACGGGACCCACTTTTTAGAATGAGAATCTGTCGGGACCCACCGGAAGTGATGTCATGACCAGATGTGTCAGCAGGAAAATTTTTAACAATCCTAGGCTGCAGTTCTACCCACACTTACCCAGGAGTAAGTCCCATTTACTATCATTGTTAAAAGAATATACATAGTAGCTTGATAAAAGTATAGGTCAGTAACATTTCCCCGAATGCAGTCATATACCATGGCAGCATCAAGTCTAATTTATTAAAAATAAAATATTGAAATGAATGGGGACCCACCTGAAATCAACTTGTGACCCACCTAGTGGGTCCCAACCCACAGTTTGAGAAACACTGATCTAATCACATTATATAATCCCAACTGAAAGGTTTGACCAAATGCAGAATGCTGGTGTTGTATTCGTCTTCTTTTTTTAATACGTTCATTTAAATTTAGTTTATTGACTAAACAATATAGTGCTCAAAGAGGGTAAACATATATATTGCCCACATTAAACAGACCTGTTTTTTCTGAAGAGGGTAGTTACATAAATGGGGCCCAAAATTAAAAACAACATGACAACTAAGAGCACAATCCTAACCATGTCTACTTGGGAGTAAGTCCCATTTTGTTCAATGGGGCTTACTCTCAGGAAAGTGTGGTTAGGATTGCAGCCTGACTGAGTTTAGCAGGGCACATTAAGGCTGCAATCCTAACCACACTTCCTGAGAGTAAGCCCCATTGAACAAAATAGGACTTACTTCTGAGTAGACCTGGTTAGGATTGTGCCCTAAAAATCTTTTTTAAAATGTAGAAAATAGCTGAATAATTGAATATTCAAGACAATATATAATATCCCTATGGAACTTTTGAACTCCCCACTTCTGACTACTTATTGCTCTAATCTCATTTGCATTAGCAAGTGTCACTGACCTAGCTTTTATATGCTAAGCAGCTAATTAAGGGCCAAGCTTTCCTTTTTTCCATTTGCAGCCTCAGATTCCATTTTCATACTTAGAAAATTATTGTTTCCACTGCTTTGATCACACACTTCAAGCAACACCTAATCCCCATAAACATATTGGTGGAAAGAGTGTAGAAATTAAGTGCATGGAAATGTTTGTGTTGCTGAGGGAATAACAATCATGATAATGAATACATTATTATTTTTTTAAGCCTTTGGCATGAAATGGAGCATTTTCACTGTTAATGGTTGCAACAGATGGTTCTTTCTAGATAACAGTCCTTCTTTATTCCTGTATCTTTCACTGTTGTTGAAAAGCATCTTTTGGCCATGGGCTCTCATAGGATTTTAAAGCCATGCAAATGAAAAAGGCCAGCATTGGGGATCAGTATCATTGGACAGCTGCGGAGGGCTCAGCATCCACTGCTGAACCCAATTCTGTGCTCATAGCCTTCTCATTCTAGTAGCAAAGTAGTTCTCTTGGGGTCCACTCATGTAGGAGAGACCTTATGGAAGACAGTTTGCCAAGGGTTCCTTGAAAACCGGAGCATGCCCTTGAAATGGACTGAGTTCTATCTAGCATACTTTAGTTCTCCTCCACAGGAGCATCACCCACCTTCCCTGAATGTTCAGCATCTATTAAAAAAAATAAAATCCTTATCCACTTCCTGTCCTGCCTGCAGCAGTGCATTTCCATCATCCTTAGACAAGCACAGTTCTCCATGTATGGGAAGTAAGCTGACAGTGTGTGTTTTGATGGAATCTCGTGCATGGAGCAGTCCATGTGTGATGGGTAGGGAAGGATGAGACAAGGACCTAGATGTTCCCTCACATCAACCTTTTATAAAAACATAAGAAGAGCCCCGCTGGATCAGGTCAAAGGCCCATCTAGACCAGCTTCTTGTTTCTTACAGTAGCCCATCAGATGCCTCAGGGAGCACACAAGACAAGAAGATATTTGCATTTTGCTACCATTCCCCTGTATCTGGCATTCTATATATCCTCACACCCCCCCACCCCCACCCCCAATGAAGACATCAGACTTTTGTTTTTAGCCAAATGTTTAGATGGTGTTCCACCCAACGACTCAATCAAAAGTAAGTTTACTCCACCTTTCCATTCTCGGGCCAGTGAGTATAAGGGCACTAGGATGATGAACAAACCCTTGGATGTTTAATACATGAGCCTCATTAGTCTACTTGAGTTTAGGTTTTTGCTACCTTGCACTGATTTATGATGCCCGGCCAAGTTTGCTTTTAGTTCACCTATTACCAAACCATTTCTGGCTTTGCCTCTGAATTAATAATACCTAAAAATGCAACACTTTGTAAAACAGCTACTGCTATTCAGGAAGTGTGGCACATGTTCTCATGGGTGAATGTTTTCAGGAAAACACTCATTGGGCTGAGACTAATCCGTCTGCAGGTGCTGGTCTTGTGGTTCATGGTAAGACACAAATGGACTGACTCAGTCCTTCCTACCAGACATCATGTGATGAGTAAGTTTATAATATGCGCACAGCCTTTGAACAGACAAACATTTTGTCAACAAGATGGAAAAACCAAATATTACCCAAAATGAAAAAGGAACTTTGAGGTCTAAGACACAAGAGATACATTTTCCAGATCATATGATCAATAATGAATTCCTTTCTCCTGCCCTGACTAGTACTGTCTAAAAATCTCTGTAGTCCACCATGCACACAATTTCCCCCAGGCCTGAACAAAGCCAAACCAGTGCCCAAACTGGCACCAATTTTTTCTGCCCCCTTTTTTGTCTTTTCTCCCCTGTGCATGCTGACTCAACTCTTCCTCTTCACTTTCTCCCCCAGCAATCCCATCATAACTCCTTCCCATCTCTTCTCTCTTTCAGATGGACAGAACCGGAACCCCTCTTTGGTCTCTTCCCAGATTCCACTCACCCAATTTATTTAGAAGAAGAGAGCCAGGAAGAGGATGCAATAGTGAAGTTGGAGAATGAAGTAGGACTCCACTATAATTATCCTCTTCCTAGGTTGCTCACTCAAGGGAAGGTGAGCAAGTGAGAAGACAATTACTGTGGTGTCCCATCTTCCCCTTTTCCTGCTACCAGCCCTCCACTGTGATATTCTCACTCTCTCTTGTGGAAAGGAGAGTGAATCAGGAAGAAGATACTAAGGCTTTCATGGTTGGATGAGTCTAAAACATAGTTAAAAATAATGCTTGAGTCTTCCAGCCACAGATTTAACACACTGTAGGATCTAGTCCCAACATTTCACTTTCAACTGTGGAAAGCATCTTCAGAGGGTTACAAAGAGCAAAGGACACAAAATTCTTTGTAACTCCCTGAAGATGCTTTCCACAGCTGAAAGTGAAATGTTGGAGCTACATCCTACATTGTGTTTTAATCCATGGCTGGAAGACTAGAGCAACATCATTAATTATGTTTCAGGAAGAAGATCATGGTGGTGGTGGAGGAGATAGCAGAGGAGATAGGGTGTGGCTGCTGCCTCTGCTGAAATCCTTTTCTAGATTTCTTCCCTTGTGGGAACAGATTGAGTAGGGATGGAAGCAGGATAAGTGACTGAGTGGACTGGTGGAGCCAATGGGCAGGGATTATAGGTGGAGCTCCCCCTGCCAGTGCACTGCCTCCCCAAGTCCACTTCCTGGAATGTTCACTTCACCTTTCCTCATGAAAGGTCTGCCCTTGAATTGCCTTGATATGTGTCTTGGTCCAACACAGGTAGCATCTATGTTTCTTTCTGGAATGGTTTCACAAAGCTGAGAGTTCAATACTAGGATGCCTTAAAACTATTACTGAAAATTAATATATCAAGACTCCCAATTTACTGACCACTTTCTGCCAACTGTTTGCTTGTTTGCTTACTTACTAAATGTATACCTATTTTTTTCAGCCTTATAATCCTCTGTGCCTCTGTAAGGGTAGACAGAGAGCAAGAAGGGTGCAGCGGCCAGCAGTTAGTGATTGGCACCCACCTCCAAGCTCCCTGCCTCACCCAACTGAATATATTGAGAATGGATTAAAAGGTGGTTCTTGCTGCCACCTTCCAATGAGGACAGTAGAAAGCTGCCTGGGGAAGAGCTCCCTCCCAGATTAGCCAGGTGGTCTGGGAGTCACAACCACTCATTGTCTTCTAAGAGGACAAGCATGTAAAGCAGTAAAAATACATGCTATGACATATTGGAAGAATTGGCTATGAATGGAGAGAAAGGTGTAAGGATAAAAAACAAGTTACTGATAATCCAGCCAAAGGGGAAAAAGGAGGGGGCACCAAATATTGGCAAGGATGTTCAAATGCAAGCACCAAATAAAACTACATGACTTACCTGATTTCTTCATTCCTGCCTGACTCATTCTAATGGTGCAAGATCTTTGTACCTTTAGCAGGATATATGGGATGGGTGGGCAAAGCATCAGATGCACTTGATCCCAGGCCTGGACAAATATGCAAAGGATCATGTGGGTGCTAACTGCTCTGGGTTGTCCAGAATTCACCAGTTGGATCGGATGGAGTGGGCATTAGAGTCCTAAATTTCCTGCTGAAAGCCAAATTCTTTGTTTACTAGTCAATTGGCAAAGGAGTAAACCATTAACAACAACCACAGCAGCCATCAATAGTTCTTCATCTGGATGACTTAGCAACCCCTTTGGGATACTGAGGCATTGTTATGATCTATGTCCCAGGCCTATAGTCAATTTACAGGCTGGATAGAGCAAGGCTAGGCCCTGATGTCTTGGCCTGCATACAAGCAGTGTAGCACTGATGCATCATGGGATTGGCTGATGCAACAGGGCACAGCAGGGATGATGCAATACCCTGCAATACCATGTCACCAGAAAATGAGTCATGTGGTCACCAGATTGTAGCCCGCCTCTCATTGGCCAGTGCCAGTATATATTGCAGCCTGTGCAAGCTGCTGTGTGGGAGATGTTATGTGGAGTGTCTGCGGGAAGCTATGTCGGTGGAGTTGGTGATCGGAGAATTGAGAAAAGTGCTTGCTGAGCTGCCTTTGCACTGTAAATATTGTACATACTTCAAGTAAAGGACATTTGGTGGTGGAGCACTGCCGTGTCTATGCCTCATTATTTACCAGGAGTATCTGCCTGACCTTGAGTCTCTGGAGCTACGGTGTCGGTTGCGTACTGCAACAGGCATTACACAAACCTCTGTGACAGAAAAGTGCAAAGCAGGTGACTAAGCAAAGCAGAAGCTAAAATCTGGGATTTTCATTATGGCCTCTCCTCAGACCAGTCCTCAGAGCTGCTAAAAACAACCAAAATACATGTCACTGCAGCTGCAGCCAAGCTTGCCTTGTTCATCTTTTTCATCGGAAAGGAGAGTCTAATTTTCATATCAAGGATGTATAGCTGAGAAGAGTTCTTTCCTCCTCCATCTTCTCAGATTCTGCAATCTGTCACCAGAACCCCTTTTTCTGTAGCCTGGTTCTAATCCTGGAAGAAATCCAGGCTGGAAAAAAGTGCCTGAGTGCGCCAGTAGGTACAGGGAGGTAAGGGTAAGGCAGGGAGGGTGGAGGGTCCAGCTTCTAATATATCTATTATATATCAATGAGGCAGAGACATGAACTATAATGGTTGCAGCCATCATATCTACTGTAGTCCTGAAATCCTAGACCAGCCATTTTTAACCACTGTGCCGTGGCACACTGGTATGCTGCAAGTGCTCCACAGGTGTGCCACAGGAATTTGGGGGAAGGTCATTTATTAATAGGGCCAATGGGAGATGTGAACCCCCACTGGCAGCATTCTGTGCCTTGTCAGTTGTCAAAAATCTGGTGGTGTGCCTTGACCATTTTAGTGCCTTGTCAGTGTGAAAAGTTTGAAAATCACTGCCCTAGACATTGCACCAAGTGCTTGCTTAATCTCTAATTAAAGGATTGTAGGTGATGGAATCTGTGCCTGAGACCCAGGAGCACTGTTGCCCATCAGAGTAGTCAATAGTGGGATGGATGGAACAAAGGCAAAGGCTCAATATGAGGCAGTTTCATGGGTTCCTTGAATATTGGGCTATCAGGCAGAAGCTCAACCTTTTCACCGTCACAAGCACCCAGATTTGGGCAAAAGGGGAAACTGAAGCTAGACAAGAACTGCATGAGACATCCGAGAACCAGATATGCCAGAGCACGCTATGACTCATGGCCTGATGATGCATTTCATGTGGATAAAGACAAAACATTGCAGGCTGGAGGGAGGGAGCAATTTGGAGCAGAGAAGAAAATAGTCCCTTCCCTGTCTGCTGTTTTTTCTGCTCAGATAATCTCTATGTTGCCTGTGCTCACACATGTAGGTTTTTAAACGCATGACAGCCTATATTGTATAAGAACTTCAACAGCAGACCTAGCAGCTAGACTCATGTTATGCTCTTGGGATTTCACTGCCATTGGAATTTCCATGGCATGTTCTCCATCCCCTGACATAAAGGGGATATATTGAGAGTACTCCCATATGGGATACTGCCATAACCTTGTGAGCCAGTGTGTCCCAGCAGTGACAGCCAGGGATGTGGAACAGGGCCATGGTAATTCTCATGGTGATGACAGTGCTCCATGTGGTGACTGTAAAATTAGCCCTTCTGGAACAGACCAAGCTCCATCCTTCTAGTCTAGCACACACACAAGCAGGATATGAAAGCATGTGAAGGCCTTCTTTTGTGACTTGTCTCCAGCACCTAGTATTCAGAGCATATTTAGACATTGTTCTCTTTTTGTGTCGAATTTGCCATAGGAATGCATTTTCTTCCTCAGCTTCTCTGTGGTAATCCTAATGTGTGCTCTGACCCTCAGCTTGGTGCCTCTTGCTTCTGTTTGCACTTTGTGCAAAAGGTCACTCTGGACATTGCTGATCAGTTGGTAGGAGCCTCATCTTGTTGATGAGACTAAGCATCCTGATTGTAATGCAAAGCCTTGCACGGAGCCTGCCACAACGGTAGCCACAAGTACTCCTGGTTTCTGCTCGACTTTTCCTCAGTATGGCTGTGCCATGCTAGGAAACATATACAGCCCATGCTGGTTTGCCTGCAGCATCTGGAAGGAACAATGGGGAGAGGGGTTGCTTGGCAAGTGGGAAAGAGCAGGCTGACTGTGCGTCATTTCTCATGTTTTCAATAGAAGCAAATTTGCTGCTTAAAGCTAAACTGAGAGATCAGGATGACTGGCTGAGATGTTAATAATAATAATAATAATAATAATAATAATAATAATAATAATAATAATAATAATACTGGTATTTATATACCGCTTTTCTTGGTCTTTATTCAAGACTTTATTCAAGGCAGTTTACATAGGCAGGCTTATTTAAATCCCCGTAGGGATTTTTACAATTGAAAGAAGGTTCTATCTTTCAAGAACCACAACATTCAGATGTTTCATTCTGATCTGGTTTCACATTCTGGCCTCCATCCTCCCACGCTCAGAGCAGATGGAATAGCTTGGCTTCAGCTTGTCAGCTGCTTCAAGGTCGCACGGTGCTGGTGGCCTCGAACTGGCGACCTTGTGGATGTTATCTTCAGGCAAATGGAGGCTCTACCCTCTAGACCAGACCTCCTGCGCCTTTTACTCTTAAGTGCAATTGAAATTGTTAATTTATTGCTAGGTTCCAAGTAAAATGTGTTCAGGATCATAAGATAAACGTATCATTTCCACTTTGGGTCCAGATTTCCCAATAGCTTCATTGTATCTAGAGCTAATGTTTTTGCAGCAGTCCACGGCCATCCAGCAGAATATTTCTGATTTTAGGTAAAGAAATGTGATGAACAACATGGATTGAAATAACATGGAATTTGCAATGTGGTGGTAATTGCTTTCTTTTCTCATGTGATCAAGGCCAGAGTACTATGCATGTGTTTAAGCATGTGCTATGCAGATTTTACTTTCCATAACAGCCCCTCTGTGGCTGCTGTTGACTATGGATACCCCCCCTCCATTGGCATCAGTGGAAAATGGAATAAAAGCTTCTTCCCCTCCACTGTGGGCCTGATCTGGATCCATTCCCCTGTTTGTACTATGCAGCAGAGAAAAGAAAAGCACAGAGCTGCAAGACATGTGCTTAAAGTAATGAGTAGCTTGGCCCTCAGGTAACTGGATCACGGAAAAGATTCTTGCCTTCAGTTGAGTAGTGCTTCCTTCCCTGTGTCATGGGTAACTTCTCCACTAACCATAGCCAAAGATGCCAACAGCAAACCCAGACATTGCTGCAAGAGGGGGAAAAATACATTCTTAAGCTTGACATCTGGGTCCTGCAGCTGGAGCTAGTGGAAGGAGGAAAGGAAAACAGTACAGGCTGTCATCAAAAGGTAGTGGTGGTGCCAAGTTAGCATGGAAATTACATACAGATGCCATTTTTACTTCAGACAAATAGCTCAGCTATTGGAGAAAAAAACAAAGATGTGCTTAGAAGAGTCTGATCGGTGAATGAATATTGGCATTTATAGCTAAAGGGGACTAGCAGGGACGTGTTGGTTCTGAAGTCCCAATGGCTGGCTAAATGATATTTTAAATGCAAGCCATCATGTTGAAAAGCTTCCGTGCAGAAAAACGTCCGTAGACTACGTTACAGCCGGGATTCTCTGAATAACTCACTGTCTGGGTTTTTCCAGCCAGATACTTCACTTCTGATCATTGTGTAGGATAAAGGGTGTTGTCTGAAAAGAGCCAGTATTCTGAAAACCAACACAAATCAAAATCCATCAGGTAGTTGCAATGGGGCTAAAGGAAACTGGAAAGGCATTGACCTGACCTGACTTTAGAAGTCTGATCCAAGCCAATCGCAATCTTTCCATTGCCTGCCATGAACTTTGGATCAAGTCACAGATGAGATCATTGTACCCCTTTTGTGATTCAGCATCCAAAAGGGATGCTGGAATTGAAATTTCCAGCATTGAACGAGTAAGCGAAGCCATAAAGGTAGATTGCATTTAGCGATGGTTTCTAGACAGAGCTGAAAACAGGAGCAACGAACACCCACAAAGATTATCCAGCACAGAATTAGGTGCTTAAGATCAGTTGATTGATTTTCATAGGCTGCAGCCTGCCTAATGCAGTTCTGGACTGTGCCCAATATCGAAAAGATAGAGCTTTTTTCTGTTGGCACCAGCAGCATTGATAAGTCTTGTGACCAGTTGGGAAAACTACAAGCATTTGATTCACACATTGTTCTATCAGGATTTCCCCAGGCTAAAGAACAGAGCATGAAAGAGTCCCATTTACAGGAGCCAGTGAATAACTAGGAAATGGGGATCACACCAGGCATTATCAGAAGATGTTTGCAAACGTGCAGGGAGCTCTGAAAGGTCTTTCTCTTAAGCCATTTTGAAACAAGCCAGGTTTTCTGTGGTACCACAGCCTGCATGTCACCATAGCCTAGAATGAGAGAGAGAGCGAGTCCCTCATAGGATTGGTCTGTGCCGTCTTCTCTGCTTTCTCACAGCTCTTCATTCACAAAAGCATCGTGTGACATCGGCCACCTCAGTACCTGCACATCTACTTTTAAAAAGAATATTATTGTAGCTAATTCTCATACTGTAATACAGTAATACATACTGTATTACAGTAATACTGTATTACTGTATCTCATACTCTCATACAGTAATTCTCATACTGGTTCTACCACAATCTCTGTGTTTGACTACCTAGCTACCTTCAAGTCAGCCTAGCATGTATTACAATATTTGAATCACTCCCCCATAGTCCTAAAATTTAATGTTTAGACCAGGGTTTCTCAACATTTGTCCTCTGCTGTACCACTTCACATGGTCTACCTATTCAAAGTACCACCAGAAGTAACTGGCAATAACGTTGGCCAGATGCAACACAAGGCCAGATGCAACACAACAACAATAGCAGTAAGAGGCTCAGGGTGGACAGGAGGACTTTTTTGAGTGCAGAAAAGCATGCTTTGGAGCCTCCTACCGCAGTTTGTTGTGTCACATTCCTGCTCTGGTTGCCAGGTGGCAGGTGTCCAAGGGTCCCACAAGTACCACCAGACACCACCTCAAATACTGGTTGAGAAACACTGGTTTAGACAGCTCATTTTCAAGTTGTCAAAGGATTTAACATATATATCACAATCCTTGCCACAGATTGGCCTGTAAGATAGTTCTGTCATATTATTCCCATATTGGAAAAAGGGAGTTGAGGCTGAGAGAAGGATGATTTTGCCTAAGTGATCCAATGAATTTAACTGATATTTGAACAAGGGACTTCCTAGCAAAGAGTTCGTGTAATAGAACCTTTAAAGCACTATATGACTTGGGGCCAAGGTATTGAGACCCCTTCTTCTATATAATCTGACTTGTCTCCTCTGGTCATCGGAGAAGGCCCTCTTACAGGTGCCATTGCTTATGGAGGTGGGAGGGGCAAGGTAAAGAATAGGACCTTCTCAGCAGTGACACCAACTTTATGGAACTCTCTCCCTCTTAATTTACAAACGACTCCCTCTATAGAAGCTTTCTGGCAGGGCCTAAAGAGGTTTCGCAGTAGACTAGCCTTCTGAGATTTTTTTTTTTTTTTAAATATTAGATGTCTGTGGGTTTTTTTATTGGGATGTCATGCAAACTAGATTTTATAGTCTTTGCCTTTTCTTAAGAGGTGGCACTTACTGCTGATCTTTGTTTTATTTGTAATATTTTAAAGTTGTTTTTGTTTTAATATTTATATGTGTAATATTTTAAGATTATTTTAAACGGTTATGCTGTAATTAAAGTTTTAAATGTGATTTTATGGCTCTGTAAGCCGCTTTGGGTTGCCCTTGGGGAGAAAAAGCAGGGCACAAAACCAGTGAATAAATAAAAAAAATATTAGTTCACATATTTCCCCCGTGCTATGCCAAAAACATAGAGGCTAAATGATATTTAGAGACATTATGATGTGATGAGATTGTAAGACTGCCTTACCCCAAGGAGCTATCTGTAAAATGACACACATCACGATCTTTTGATGCTGTGCAATTCCTCATTATACTTGCAATCATTACGGGCCTCACTGCATGAGGAGAAACAAAATGCATTTTCCTAGTCACAAAATATTGTGATTTTTGAGTGCTGGGAACATTTGATATGCTAGCAATAGAAGTGCTCTCTGCTCAAACATCTTCTGAAACAGTACGTATCCCTGGGTTGCCGGAGCAGTGGCGGTTTCGTTCCCTGGCAGAGTAGAAAGCAGCAGCCGCAATCTTTCCAGGTCTGCATGACATTTTGGTTTCCCCCTTAAATGTCTAACTGAAGTCTGACTCATAGGAAAGAAGTCTGTATCCTTTACAACAAAGGAGTGTTTACTGTACACGTTTGCATATTAATTGTGTGAAAGAGAGCTTGTCTGGAAAGACCCCTAAAGCAAGATGGAAAGAGAAAATGTGATATGCAAAAGGGGTTGTTCTGGAAAGCCCAAACACACAGCTTGTTACTAATTTTCTTCTCCATTTAGGTTGTGGACAAAGTCTGGTAGACAAATGAGTTAAGTATTAGCCTTAACTAATCCATTGTTGCATGAACCACAGTGTATTTTCTGGAGCTAACAAAGCTGATAAATGCTCACACTTCATTCTGACACCTTTCAAGCTCTCAAGAAATCCTTAAGAATCACAGACAGCAGATTGTGTTTACATTCCTTATTGGTTGACAGGTTGCTGAGGGGTCACCTTCATCTCAAATTTAGGTGAGGGAGCAGTGACTCTTGTAAGACATCTTTCAATTCCTGTCATTTGAGTGTCCCTTGCTGATAGCTCATTGAAGACATCTGTTTGGCTTAAAATGAAACTGTCTCCAGGGAAAATCACACACCACCGCATGCGCAGATCACATAAATGGGGAAATGGACCATTCTTTGTTTATTTGCTCACTGGGGAAATGGATTTTAAATGTTTCTTAGTAAGTATTGGGTTGTTTTGAAGTGTCCTTTTTCCCTTACACCAGTGGTTCCCAAACTTTTTCGGGCTAACGCCCCCTTGAGGCCCAGGAAAAATTCCTAGCGCCCCCCCACCTCTTTGCTTAATAATCTACTGCAAATTCAAAACAAGTAATACAACACTATAAAAAAAAGCGTATGTATTTGACAAATAAATCTAGTAAACAGTATTTAAAGTTAAATATATAAAATTTAACATTTTTAATAAATAACATTTTTAAAAACCTAAATTTGCATCTCTTCTGCAACTACGTTGTCTTCGCAAGTTTAATGGGATGGATGTATTTGGTGTAGGGATATCAGCTTATCAACATCTGGCTGGAAGGAACTAAGGAAAAGTCTTAGATCCCCACGTTCAATAATGTTCAGTCTGTTTCTTTGCTTGGAAAGTAGGTAGGCGACTGCACTGAAGCCTCGCTCCACTAAATATGATGTAGGAAAAGCAATGAAGCACATCTTAACTTTGTTCCACAGTGCAGGGTATCAGTCAAAAATTTTTTTTTGTAACCAAGTCTCAACAACACGAAATACTGACTCCCCTTTTGTATCTGTTTCTAGTTGTCTTGCAAATAACAGCTCTTGAACCAAACTTTCATCTTTGACAAAACGAACATAAGCAAGAAGCAAAGATTGATTGCCTGGAAGAATGGACTCCTCTAATTGTAAACCAAATTCTATTGTTCTAAGCATGTTGCACAATGTGTCTTCAATATTTTCAGCCATTTCATTCACTCTTCTTTGAACAGAGTTATCACTGAGAGGAATAGCTTTAATAATTTGTTTGGGTGACTTGTGTAGAACTGTACGCAGAACCTCACTGACTGCTGGCAGAATAAGCTGTTCCCCAATTGTATGAGGCTTACCAGATGTAGCAATTAGCAATGAGATGTTGTATGATGCATGCAAACCATCACTGGATTGCTGTGAAGTGCTAGCAAACATATTTACAATATTTTTCCTTTTCTGTAATTGTTCCCAAAGTGACTGAAAATATGCTAAGTTTTTGTCTGCTTTATCAGAGTGCATTTTCTTCAAATGTTGTAGGAGCCTGGAAGGTTTCATGGCTTCATTTGAAAAAACTCCCTCACACAGTAGGCACATTGGTTGCTGCTCGTTATTTGGTGCTGGTACAAATCCATATTTCAGATATTCCACACTGTATTGCCTACACTTCTTTTTTGTTTGCTGTGTTGGAGCCATATTTTATTCTGGAACAAGAATATGCAAATTCTTTGCAAAGCACACACTCACTATTTGCAGCAAACTTTGCAACCAACCTTCTCTGCAGAGTCTGCAGAAGTCTCCAGCAGGCCAAGTCAAGAAACACCTGTGCAAATCACACACCACTACTTGCAGCAAACTTTGCAACCAACCTCTTTGCATCCAGCATCAACCATCTTGTATATGTATAAATTTATAAATAAATATGTATAAATATATTGCATGTATTTTTTATCTTGGGGCGGGGGGGGTGCATGCATGACGGGATTTTCTTTGGGGCAGTGCAGGCAGGTCCAGAGGGGTTGGGGGGGGGCAAGACTAGTTAGGCTGCAATCCAAGCCACTTCATTTCAGGGGGCTTACTTCTGAGGAGACACAACTGGGATGGGGCTCAGACTGGGAGATAGAGGCTGCAGGTGCAGGGGGGGTTGGGAGGGGGAGATTGCTGGACTGGGGGCGAGCCCATCTGAGTAATGGACCTTACTTATGAGTAGACACAAGTAGGATGAGTAATGTATTGAGGCTGCAATCCTTAAGACACTTTCTTGGGAGTAAGTCCCATTGAATATAATGGAACTTACTTCTGAGTTTTTAGCAAGGCCTGCCAAGATTTTGGACTGACAATCAGCCTGAAGAAAACACAGGTCATGGTTCAGGATGTGGACTTACCTCCCTGCATTACAATCTCTGCGCATGAACTGGAGGTTGTCCATGACTTTGTGTACCTTGGCTCAACGATCTCCGACACTCTTTCTCTCGATACCGAGCTAAACAAACGCATCAGTAAAGCAGCTACCACGTTTTCCAGACTCACAAAGAGAGTCTGGTCCAACAAGAAGCTGACGGAACATACCAAGATCCAGGTCTACCGAGCTTGCGTCCTGAGTACACTTCTGTACTGCAGCGAGTCATGGACTCTTCGCTCACAACAGGAGAGGAAACTGAGCGCTTTCCACATGCGCTGCCTCCGACGCATCCTCGGCATCACCTGGCAGGACAAAGTTCCAAACAACACAGTCCTGGAACGTGCTGGAATCCCTAGCATGTATTCACTGCTGAAACAGAGACGCCTGCGTTGGCTTGGTCATGTCGTGAGAATGGATGATGGCCGGATCCCAAAGGATCTCCTCTATGGAGAACTCGTGCAAGGAAAGCGCCCTACAGGTAGACCACAGCTGCGATACAAGGACATCTGCAAGAGGGATCTGAAGGCCTTAGGGATGGACCTCAACAAGTGGGAAACCCTGGCCTCTGAGCGGCCCGCTTGGAGGCAGGCTGTGCAGCATGGCCTTTCCCAGTTTGAAGGGACACTTTGCCAACAGTCTGAGGCTAAGAGGCAAAGAAGGAAGGCCCATAGCCAGGGAGACAGACCAGGGACAGACTGCACTTGCTCCCGGTGTGGAAGGGATTGTCACTCCCGGATTGGCCTTTTCAGCCACACTAGACGCTGTGCCAGAACCACCTTTCAGAGCGCGATACCATAGTCTTTCGAGACTGAAGGTTGCCAATACCTACCTATACTTCTGAGTAGACAGCCTCAGGATTGCACACTTATACTTCCTTCTCCTCTTTTACCTGGATATCAATGGAGAAGGCTGCTGCTGAGCTGTGTTGGTCCCAGGCAGGCAGGCAGGCAGCACAACGCCGCTGCAGAGGCTGTGGTGGCGATGGCAGGCACACGGCACAGGCAAGCAGCTGTGGCCACACAGGCAGCAGGCAGGCACCACGACCAGCGTTGAGGCTGTGGCCACACAAGCAGGGAGGCAGGTGGCAAAGTGCCGCAGGGGAAGAGCACTCACGAGGCTGTTGCCTCAGAAGTCTGGAGCACTCTGAGCGGTGAGGGGGGGAGGAGCCTCCTTCTCCCGCTCATTGACTCCAGGCAGAGAAAAACAAATCAGAGGCGCGCAAGGACAAAGCGCGCCAAATTCAAACACTGGCCGCCTGGAACCCCTTTTTTTTGGTGGCGGCCAGCGTTTTTCACCTGGCCTGACCTGTCACTGCCCCCCTATCGCCCACTTTGTCCCCATCGCCGCCCAAACGCCCATTTTACTTTCAACGCCCCCTTGGATCTTTCCAACGCCCCCTGGGGGGCGCTAGCGCCCACTTTGAAAATCACTGCCTTACACAGAAACCAACACACACAGCGATACACAATTATATGATCAAGAGAGTTTAATGTTGCTACACTGTGGGTAGTGTTAAGCTATCTACATGTGTGTACGTGCCCCTGGAACTGGAGCCACTTAGGGCCCAATCCTAACCAATTTTCCAGCACCAGTGCAGCCACAATGCAGCCCCAAGGTAAGGCAACAAATGTTCCCATTCCTTAAGGAGGCCTCTGTGACCGCCTCCCCACCACAGGTTGCAGTGCATGCCCCATTGGCACGGCGGCACTGACAACTGGAAAATTGGGTAGGATTGGGCCCTCAGGCTACTATATACAACTACTACACATACGTACACAGATGTTAAAGGATGTGTGTCTGCCATTCCCACGTTTGCTGGGGAAACATCAGTGTTTCACTGCTATACCTGCGGCCGACATGGTTACCACATGAACACTGCGTTCCGATTCATACTTAGATGGGAGGAAGCTCCATTTACTATAATGGGACTCACTTCTGAGTAGACACACATAGGCTTGGGCTCAAAGTGTGGAGCATCTCTAAGGCCACCACTGCCTTTATGGTGACAGTGGAAGGTCCTCGAAAGAAGCAATATTACCTTTTTTCTTTAACTTTTGCTGTTCTTCGGGATAATGGAATGATCAGCCAGCCAGCATATGGTGTAGCCTGACCTGCAATCTATGCACGCTTAGTTGGAAGTAAGTTGCATTCAACTCAGTGCAGCTTTCTTCTGAGTAAATGTACAGAGGGTCAGGTTGTTATACAGTGTTATCTGGGTTCAAAGCTCTCCTCAGTCAGGAAACAAACTGGTCAGCCACTATTTTCTCAGGCTAATCTACCTTACAAGGTTTTTGTGGGGCAAAAATTGAACAACTCCATGTGCCCTATCTTGAGTTATTTAGAACCAGAGCAGGATACAAATGTGATAAATGGGGGGTGGCCAGCCTTTCAACTTTAGGGTCTCTAGACCTTTAACAATTGTGTAGAAGCGGGAGAATTTCAGCAGGTTCAGCTTGTCATCTCATAGATGCACCTGCACCTGCTGAAATTCCCACCTGTACACAATTGTTAAAGGTCCAGCAGCGCTAAAGTTGAAAGGTTGGCTACCCCTGTGATAAATAGATGTGGTACAGTAGCATTCTGCTTGTAGACATATATATCCTTGAAAGTAGGTCTCCTTTAATTGCTTAGAACAGCCATTTTCAACCTTTTTCATCTTGCAGCACACTGACAAGGCACTAAAATTGTCAAGGCACACCATCGGTTTTTGGACCATTTACAAGGCACACCATGCCGCTGGTGGGGGGCTCACATCCCCATTAGCTCTACTAATATATGACTGTCCCCCTAACTTCTGCGGCACACCTGCAGACTAGTCATGGTACACCAGTGTGCCACGGCACAGTGGTTGAAAATGACTAGCTTAGAATGTGAACTGCTAGTAAGACAGATAGAATTTATGTCTGGATAAACATGCACAGGATCAGGATGTAAGTTTTCTTTTCAGTTTTGTTTTTTTAAAATTTACAAAGGATTATAAGGCAACCTGCTAAAGATTTATAGCTGATTCTGGTGGGGGAATATTTCTTCCTTGTTGCTACTTAATAATAATAATCTTCTCAGCTTTGAAATAATTCCTTTACATATTGAAGGAATTCACAATAAAGTGTATACAACAGCATCTAATTGCAAATAAAATGCATCAGAGCCATAATGGTCAGTGTGGAATACTGGAGCAAATGCATCTACCTCTTCAAAGTGACAAACAATTAACAGTTTCTCTGCCATCACATTTGAAAGGATCTCTGAATATTTATTGGCAGCCATAAGAAAAGACAAATAGGACCATTTGGAAAGAAGCGCAGTGCAAATGAAATTAGCCTTTCCAATGAGAGCGCTTGGAGAGCCTTTTTGCATGATTTAGTGATGTAATCATCAGCACTAATTTGATTTAAACGGGACTTGTGGTTACCTTCATACAACTGGGAGGCATTAGCTGTGACATGACCTCCTAGGTAGCTATAGATACTATGGGAGCCTGAAGATAGGGACTTACTATTAAAGTCCTGAGCTGACTGACCTTTGGTTAGATTAACTCCACTCTTTAGAAGATAATTTCATTTACAGCAGCTGAGATCCCTTTTCTGGAGTTTGCTGACTCAGGATTAAAATGCTGCTGTGGTTATAGAGCTTGTCAGCATCAACTGTCCATTGACTTTAGCACTGTGGAAAGAACAGCAGAAGGGGCTGTTTGTGGGACCCCCTGTCATGTTGGGTGAGATCACATAGATACCTTTGTGGCCTTGTGCAGCTGTCCTCATTAGGGTAGCAGAAAAGAACTTTGCAGGCCTTATGCTGAAACTTGTGCATGCAGAAAAGTACCAAGGAGTAGGGTGTGGATAAGTTTTGTTTCTCAACTTCCTGAGTGGAGGTAGTTTTTGTAATATAAGCCTTTGTGGGCTATATGAGATGATCTGATGAAGTGGACTGTAGTCTATGAAAACTTATGGTATGTAGGTCTGTCACCTTTAATCTGCCACAAGACTCTTTGTTGGTTTTGCTCAACCAGGAAACCCTGATTCCTCTTTGCTACCTGAATAACAAAGCAAGTTATCCAATGCCTTATTTTTTCCAATTATATTTAATGTCACCCTTTCTTCAAGGAACTCAGAGTAGCCTACATGGTTTTCTCCTCATTCTCACAACAGACCTGTGAGATATATTAGACTTTCACTCAACTCTATGCAGGGTTTATGGTGGCAGTTCTCATGATCCACCACCAAAAGTCCTGGGTTGATGGCACAAAGCCACTGTGCTGTTTGGTGGGCTGCAGCTGCCAGCACAAATGGCCAGAGGCCACAGGTGGGCAACAGCAAGTACACAGAACGTCCACTGTTCACTGCCACTGGTAAAATGGTTCAGGGGAGGATTGGGGCGGGGAGTGAGCTGGACTGGGGGTAACTGCACACACCAAGATCTTCTCCCCCCAGGAGTCTCCTTGGAATTAAGTCAGCAAAAGAGCTGATGTAGGTCTGAGGAGACCCATTGAAGCTCAGGCAGCCTATGGAGAGGTAAGTAAAAACATTTTTTATGTACCTCACCTGGGTTGTTTGGTGCCCCCCCCCCATAGCATGCAGTGCACACTCCATCAGCAGTGCTGCACTCTCTGGGCTGCCAGGGGATAGGATTACGAGAGATTATGGCTTGCCAAGGGTCATGTGGTGACTTTCATGGTTGAACAGAGATTTTAACACAGCGCTCTCAAGTCTTAAGCCAACTCTCTTACATCACACTGGTTCTATCTTATACAGGGCTGTCCAAACTTTTTGGCAGGAGGGCCACATCATCTCTCTGACACTGTAGCAGGGGCTGGGAATAAAATTTGAATAAATTTACATAAATGAATATATTAGAGGTGGAACCTATATGAATGAATGAAGGTCTTGCAATAGCTCAAGGCCTATAAAAGACCTTGCACAAAGCAAGGCAGGTATTTCCTTCGCTGCTGCTACTGCACCACAGATGTCAAACAGCAAGCAGCCCTTGTCACACAGCTCACACGAGAGGTCGAACAGTCACCCTCACGCTGAGAGCAGTTGTGTTGGGCCAGCATGGGCTCCAGCAAATCTCCCGTGGGCCAGAGGCTCATTGGAGACTGGGTGCTCCCCGCGGGCCAGGTTGGGAGTCCCTGAGGGCTGCAAGTGGCCCCCGGGCCGGGGTTCGGGCACCCCTGATCTTATAGAACTGTTTCCATAAGCACTTTGTGGTTAGGACTACCACCTTTTAAAAAAGCCCTACTAATGGGCCTGTAAGAGCAGCCTGTCATAGAAACAATGAGCAGAGAAATCATTTTATATTACTGAATGAAGTCTTCCATGATGCTGAAACTGGTTCCTGGTTTTCAATTCCCTACTCAACACAGACCTCTGTGAGCAGCCCAAACAAGGCACTGAAGTTTACATACCACTGCAATCCTACAGTATGTGCTGGGTTGCCTTGCAATTTATGTAGATTTAAATTGGGTGATTAGGACTTGCTGGATTGCTGGGCAGATTGCTTTTAAGACTGTTGAAAGATTTAAGTAAGAAATGTTCCCTTGCAATGTTTGTTTTCTTGTTCACTGTGCTTCTAACAATCACTAATCTTCCATTCAGATGACCTTTGCACTCACTTGATCTTTGCACTCCTGCATTGGGCATTAACAAAATTGTTTGTGAAATAAACTTTGATTTTTTCCCCTATTTGTATTTCTTCTTCTGAAAGCTGAATAAAGAAGCTTTCCCCACAAAAATCAATTATTTTGAAACCCCTGTTGTTATTAACGGTCACTGAAGATCTCTCTATTATAACCCCCAAATCTTGCCATCCTTAAATCTAGCTTCCATTTGTACCCTTTAATAATCACTCAGAGATGTATTGATCAACCCATTACTTGATCTGGGGACACAGGGTCCAATCCTATCCAATTTTTTAGCACTGATTCATGCCAATGGGGTGTGCACTGCATCCTCTGGTGGTGGGGGGGGGGCAGTTGTGGAGGCCTCCTCAAAGTAAGGGAACATTTGTTCCCTTACCTTGGGATTGCATTGTGGCTGCATTGGTGGTGGAAAGTTGGATAGGATTGGACCCACATTTCCCTGTCATAGAGCGCATTCTGTTTAAGCACTGTATCTGAGCACATGGAGTTTATCTGTGTCATTTTTGAAAACAAATATAAGAAAAGTACCATTTCCCTTGCTACCAAATCCACTGAATTTAATGCAGAAGTCACACCAGGCCAGGGTAATGGAGGGTACAATTTGGCCTGGTGTTACTGATCTCAACAAGACTTCTTTCTGCGGTGGATTAATGGTGACATGCTTGCCAGAAGGAGTGTGTTTTCAATAGGGAATTGACTGAAGTGATCTTTGGTGCTCTAGGAGAGGAAAAAGGAATCCCACTGTAAAGAACAGCATGGGCAAAGATGTGCAAAGACAACCGTGGGAACAGACTTCAAAGAGAGGGAAAAACCAAGGAGAAAAGACTGCACTGCTTCCAAGAATGATCTTTGTGTGTGCGTGTGTGTGTTAACTGCAGATGCCATGTCTATTCACTGCTTAAATGGAAGCTTAGTTATCCCATTGCACTGTAGTATAAAATGTTTACCTTTTTTGTATGATTCTATCTAGTGATTGCTATTTTTGTTATATAATAAAATGAGTGTACACTATTGCAATATTGCATGATGCCCCTTAGATTCCTTTGATGGAGAATACCTTGGTAGCTCCATGAATAGAAATAATAATATTTATACTTCATGTTTAATTGATATCTTTGCAGGTTCAAAGCACACAGATTATTGAAGATCTTTTTGTCCACTTTTCTGTTAAAAAAGAAAGCTCAAGGCAGTGTCCAGTACATAAATAAATATATTTTGTTCCATGAAATATAAAAATACAATATACAATAAAAAATACATTAAAAACAATCAAATAAAATTAAAACAGTGATTCTAAAAGCAGAAAAAAAAATCTAAACTTAAAACAGAGAGCAAGCAAATAAGCAAAAACTCAAGGGCCATTAATTGAAGGTCTGTTAAAATTATGAGGTCTTCAACAAGTACCAGAAGAGAGACTGGAAGCTAACCAGATACCCCATGGCAGGGAGTCACATATCTTAGGGACCACCCTTAGAGACCCTCTCATGCATCACCACGAGTGGAACCTCTGAAAATGGTGGGAGAGGCTATCTTTATTTGGCTGATCTTAATGAGTGGGCAGATTTCTGTGGACAAAGAAAGAGTCCTGTAGGTATCCTTATCCCAAGCTGTTTAGGGAAGCAATTTTCAACCTTTTTCATCTCATGGCACACTGACAAGGCACTAAAATTGTCAAGGCACACCATCAGTTTTTGACAATTGACAAGGCACACCCACTGATAGCTGGGGCTCACATCTCCTAGTGGCCCAACAAATGACCCTTCCCCAAACTCTCATGACACACCTGCAGACTATCTCTGGCACACCAGTGTGCCATGGCACCGTGGTTGAAAATGGCTGGTTTAGGGCTTTAGAGATCATAACCAAAACTACGAATTGCACAAAGAAACAGACTAATACTTGGTCTGATGTTGCCCAAACAATGGGGTAACTAACATTTCCCAGAAAACTGGCTCCAGTCGCAACTTTTGTCGCGGTGTTTTACCTCACTTGAACTTTCTGAACATCCCACAAAGGCAGATCCATAAAGAGTGAATGGCACTTAGCCCAGTGAGTTGTGTCAAAGGAATGGGTAACCATTGCCAAATCAGCTGTTTGCAGGACCTCAGTTAACCTTACAATATTCCTGTGAGGTAGATCAGTATTATTATTCCCATACTAGCGATGAAGTGGAGACATGATGCCACACTGAAGGCCACCCATTGAGTTCATGGCAGAAATGAAATTTCAGCCATTGTTCTACAGTAACTCTCGGCCCCCTCCTTCTCCTTGCTTTGCTTTGCAGGGCCAGTCTGTCGGCACAGAGAACAAAACCAAATTGGCATCTCCTGTTTTCAGCACTGTGCTGATGTCTTTGATGGAATGGACACCCAGATAAAGGGTACTCCTCTCCCACTACTAGACTATTCTCAGGGTAATCACCGGGAGATCTGACTGATTTACAGAGTACAGGAGTGAAGTTTAGGAGGCACATAAACCTGGAAGCTGCTTGCTCCCACGGCGAAATGAAACAACAGCAACATTGCAATGACACATGGAAACCTTTTATATAATAAACATTTACCTGCTGTTCACAGGTAAATACAGGTGTGTGCATTGAAGGAAACCTGGTGTTGTGGCTGAGAGATTGAGCTGGGAATCAGCAACTCCGCAGTTCAGATTTCACTTCTGCTGTGACCTCACCAAGTGGCCCTTAGCCTTTGCACTCCCTGTGCAATATACTTTAACAGGTTGCTGCAAGAACAACATCCAGGTAATACATGTGAAGTGCTTTGGAGACTTGGAAAGTACTATAGGAATGTTAAGCATTAGTAAAGGCACGTGAGAGGACACAAGAGATGAAAACTGGATGACTACAAAGTTGCCATTTTCGTTCACCCATTTTTTTTTCCAGATTAGGCTGTAATCCTGTTGAAAATCTGTGAGTTAGAAATGAGGAACATAACTGATGAGAATGGAAACTTTGTTTTGTGACTTTGGTCTACAAACAGTGATCATTCCTGAAGAACAACGGGAACGGCATCCCCCTTTATGCTTCCATAGCACTCATCTTGATTCAGCGTTCATAGTCTGATAACCAAACAAACATCATGGAGGAGCTGGGCAGTTTATTCATTCTGGTTCTTAATAATAACCACTTCCTCATCCTCCTTTCAAGCTGATTTAACAGTTAACTTGATTTGATGGATAGCAGGCAGTTTCTTGTTTAGTCAATTCTTACCTTGGGTGAAATGAAAGTTACAATCTAGAACTTGTAGATACAGTCTAGAACTTGGTGTCACTGCTTTCACTCATCATCAATCTCAGGTTTCTCCCGTGGTTATGGAAAAACTCTTGTGGTTCAGAAGTAAGTTAAGAAATTATTACCATAGACACGTCATGATTGAATAAAACCTGACTCATTCCCTGACTTGTGGTGTTGATGATGTACATCAGTACCAGATCCAGCATCAGGTTCCCATGGCATGTACATGTCCCAAGATAGGTACCCAGGTATTTCTGACATGGGACAGTGTATCAGTCTCGGACAGACATTCATTATGTGAGAAGAAGCAGCACTCCTGCCATCTCATAAGTGTAGGAAAGGGCAGTTTCAAACTAAATGAACTTTTCTAGTATCAACAGGTGCCTGGCAGCTGCATGTTGTGTTTTCATGCCAAGGACCCATTGAATGCGTAGAAGTGAGGGAGTGGCATCCTTTAAGCAGCACGCTCAAGCATTGTCTACGTTGTTGTGCTTCACACTGTAAGAGAATGTGTCATTGTTGTGGTGCTAAAGCAATACATCTGGTTGGCGGAAACCCTTCCTTCCATCTTCACTGGTATTTCCTTTCCCAAACATTTTTTTTTAAAATGGCCATTTCAAATGAATGTGAAAGGCTGGTCATTAGTTCACTGACAAACACCAGGACTGCTAACGTAGGATAAAATTTTTTTAGCAGTCATCTGAAAAATGCCCAATCAATAATGACCACATAGAGAGGTAAAGATGTTATGGGCCAACAAACATGCTAGTTCTCCTACACAATGATTAATCTTTGTGTAGGTCAGGTTGAATATTTATTTGAGTGACTTGGAACAGACTTGGAACATTTTATTTTTGTTTACGATCAGACACTTTGAGGGGCTTGCCAGTCAGAAGGACTTGGCATTTGCTATGCCCAGAGCCAAGTTTCCCAGAAGTTTCTATGAAGAAAAGCAACAGTAAGGCACTACCTCACTTGTATGTCAGTAGACAGCTGATACAAAGTGAGGTCCCTCACTTTGGTTCAAGCAAGAATTCCCTATGGTTTCTTCTGTGGGCCACTGCTGGGATATAACAGGGTCTTCCTTGTCACTGTGCTGGGACTGTGAACCCTGGAACATGAACCTGATTCTGCCTCCCCCACAACTAGGAGCCAAAAGAAGGAGAAAGGATGCCTTGATTGAATCTTGCTGCTGCCACCTGCTCACAGCTGATAACCCTGTTTCTTCCTGCTTGTTCAGCTCCAGGTGTGGAGCCTCTGCTGGTCTCTCAAGGAGGCCTATTGGCGATCACCTCATCTTTAGAATGGCTTGTGCCAAGGTATTCAGGGACTGCTGCAGATCTTGTTCATTGGTAAGTTTGTCATGGGTTAACTCAGTGGCTTCTCCAGAAGCAGCAGGGTCCAGCAGTGAGGTGTGACAGTGGTGGTTCTTCACTTCACAACATGTTAGCCATGTGCAGATGTTCAGTGTTATGTATTGTGGGGGTGTATTTTTATCATGGTAGCCAGCGTGCCACCACTAGGTGGCCTGGGAACCTGGTGCACAGTCCTGCACCAGTTCCCTGGGTGCCCGCCATTCACTCCCTGACAATGCACTCACTGTTGCGACTTCTGTGGAGAATTCAGGGATTTGCCCAGTCAGGTGGGCTCTCTGATAAATATGGGCTCAGCCACTACCCAACCCGGCTGACCCTTGAGACCATGACTGTCCTTGATGGCCTCTTATACAATAGACTGTTTGCTTGTGGATTTGTGGACAGATGGTGTCCATGTACATGTCCATAGCAGCCTGCACTTGTAGCCTGCTGTGCAAATATTCTACTGTCTGTGTGGACACTGGGCACATGGAAGGGGTGGGCCTTGCTGCAGCAGTTTCCTCCACCTATAGAGAAGCATTACTTTGAATACCTGCACTGGTCTTTTGGCCTTCACAAAGATCAGTTAGTGTGTAGGAAATCATAGCGTATGTATGAAGTGGCTGCCCTATAGACTCATTCATCCGAAAGCCCAGCCCAAAGGCAAAAATCAAGCCCAAATATTTGAACACAATTTGGTGAATTTTGAGAGATTAGTTAGCTTATAAGTTTGGTCATAAATTATTCTTGGAACAGATGAATGAAATGAATTCCTATCCCCCTGCTGGTGCAGCTGCACCAAAAAGGTGCACACTATATCCAGTGGGGGGCGGGGGGGCAGAGTAGGAAGCTTTGGAAGGGAAAGGAGATTTAAATCCTCTTACCCCCTCTGTAAGCCTCCTCTCAGCAATGGGATCTCTGGCCTGTGCCATTATTTCATTAGTGCAAGGGTCAGCTTTAAACCAACTGGACCAATTGCTCCCAATTGGGCCTCAGTCCTAATAGAGCCCCACACTAGATAAGCGTACAAATAAAATTAATACTTTATTAAATCATTTCACAGTCACTAAAACAAGTGGTTTTGTAAGTGTTTATGTTTCAAAGATAATTTTGTGTTTTTACTTGTAGGCTTACATGTGTGCAATTTTATATTAAATTGTATTTAGATCCATTTGGTCTTAACTCACATGCACTTTTTAAGTGCACATTTTGATTGCTTTCCATCCTAGCACAGAGATATAAAGTCTATAATAATTTTTATTTATATCTCTAAGATTCTATAGACCTTGGCTGCGAGCCCAGGATCCCACCAAAAGTTCCAGTTGGGCTCTGCAGCTCCTCAGACAGGCCCTGGCTGACGCAAGTCTAAGGAGAGAAAGGGGGCAGGGAGGCTGCTGCAGGAGGGGTTAGGAGGATCTGGCAAGTGCCATTGCCACTGGATCCAACCCATCCTGCAGCCTCCATGTACCTTTTCTCTCCCTGCCCAGTTTTGTCCCCTCCCTGCTTCTGTTTCACCCTCCCTCACCCATCCTGCCTCCCCCACTGGCTTACGTCCTCTGTCCTTCCCACTGGTACACTGGCAGTACACTACCCTGTGCAGAGCTGGAGTGTGCTTTACAGCTATTTTTCAGCAACCAGCGCTCAACAAGCACACGTTCAGCCAGTAGGGCAGCTCAATAGGATTGGGCTATGATTTAATCCTGAAAGAAGTTGCTCATTCATCATATAAGAGATATGCTTATTCCCTGTTCAACACTTGCTTTTATGACTTCTCTTCTGTGTATAGGATTAGGCCCATCTTGTCTGATTACATTTTCTCCTGGCAGATCAGTTTCTGTAAATGTCTCTGGTTGAGTTCCTTCATAATGTCAAGAGATGAGTTGCTACGTTTCTAGCGTAAAAGCATGGAAACATGTTCTGTCCTTCAGTTGTTTCCTGGAGAAAATTCTTAGCCCCTTGTGATTTTCTCTCATTACAAATGTGCCTAATCCTGAAGATCTGACTTACATAAATCTCATTGGGGGTGTTAACGTGGTTTTTGTGTCCGTATGAATGGCAAGCTAGTTAGGGTTTGGGGCCCCTGAAGCTTTAAAGCACTGGCCTTTCTCTCACACAAAACTTCCCATGGTTTCCTTTCAATAGGCTCGCAAGCTTATAAGGGGCAATTGGTTTTTATTCTGGTACACATTCTCCTGCATAAGTTTCCTGTAACATATAAAGGTTAATTAGCTGCAAAGTATAAAGGCCCAAATTAATGCTGGAGTTGCAAGCATTTCCTGAGCTAAGTGGCAACAAGCCGATAGCCAGTTTGCCCTATACAAATGGAACTAACCACATGGCTTCTGTTGACCAGCATGGAATGAAATGAGTCAGGATCATCCTAACAGCTGCTGATTCCTTATGTAGAAAAGGAAAAAAACAAAAACAATACAAACAAACCAAAAAAAAAAAAAAAAAAAGACACACACACAACCCCAAAACAGTCTCTTTCCTCAACTGGAGGCAATCTTGAAGCAATTAACTCTCTAGTGGAGTTGTCTTCAGGGTGTATGTTGCTTTCAGAGTTCATTTTGTTCCCACTGAGTTGCCCAACAAATTTAATTAAAGTTGATATCACATCAGATAAGAACTCAAGACAAGAAGCTCAGAATCAAAGAAGGAACATTCATAAATGTATTTTAAACAACAGGAAATAAAGGAACACAAATACAGTTTTTTTTTCTTTACAGCAAATGAATCTTTAATTTTCCTCCAGCAAAAGCCCTTGTGGTCCATTGATTCTGGAGAAGACAAATTTTGATGGACTACTTGATTCTTTATTTTTCTTTAGATTTGTAACCTGCACACTTTATCAGTGAAGTCAGGGAAGCATATATGGCATTTTCCCCATTTTATCCCCACAATGGTCCTGGGAGGTAGGCTAGACCAAGAGTTTGTGACTTGCCAAGGGTCATACAGCAAGACTCATGGTTAAAAGAGGATTTCAGTGTTCCCAGTTCAAGCTGAGCACCCTATCATCACACACCACACCACTGTGAATGAGGAGGTAATGAGAAAACCTTGTGCCACCTCAGCCAAGATGGCCTATCTGCATGATGCTTGTTTCTGGAAATCAGATGACCTCCTGCAGCCCAGAAGGTTCTTAGGGTCAAACTATATGTTAAGATGAATGCAAAATGTGTGACCCTGTGTTTCTTTTTTGTATATAGTGTGCTGGGGGGCTCTAACAGGCTAAAGCCATGTCAGAGTTGAGTGGGGTGGTTAAGAGAACTTTAGGACTTTGTTCCTGCTGTGGTTTCAGTCCTGATCATGCCTCTATTTTATTTGCATTCTATTTTCATTGGAACATAACTTCCATTGAAAGACAATGAAAGATTTTTTCCAATTAAAATAGTGTGTGTTGGGGGATGGAACCACAACTGAATAAGAACACTAGCAAGAGCAAAGTCATAAAGCCCTCTTATCCTCCACTGTGGTTTTGGCACATTTCAGCTCTTCCCTGGTACTACTTACTATTTACTATGGCACTATTTACCATAATCAAAAACAAAATAAAGGGTCACGTTGCACATTCCACATTATGTCTCTTTTGAACGGGTCTCTTTCCCAGCTATGTTGCCTTTAGGCTGGCATGGCCCGTACAACCTGCACGCAAAACTTTTGATTGGCAACACAAGGGGCATCAGGAAAAAGAGAAAGGAGTCTCTAACCTTTATAGGGAATGTTTTCTTGGTGTCTAGCATTATAGCATCTGACCAGATTCACAGAGATTAATGTTTGGTCTTTCTGGGCCACAGCTGTGTTAAATATATGTGTCAAATATTTCATGGCTTATATTCATATGGGCTAACTTTACACTAACCACAATAACAAAGATTGCCATAAACAAGCAAAACCCCAAAGCTGCAATCCTAAACAAGGCTACAAGGGAGTAAGGGCCCAATCCTAATCACCTTTCCAGCGCTGATGTAACTGTGCCAACAGGGCATGGAGGCCTCCTCAAGATAAGAAATGTTTGTTTCCTTACCTTGGGTCTGCATTGGCGCTGGAAAGTTGGATAGGATTGGGCCCTAAGTCTCATTCAACATAGTGAGACTTCTGAGTAAACAAACATAGGATTGCACTTTAGAAATTTAGGAATGCAACTACAGCAAACAGAAGTCATTTTCCACCTAGAGCAGTATTTCTCAAACTGTGGGTCATGAGCCCAGTTCAGGTGGGTCCCCATCAGGATGACCAGATACAATGGAGGACAGAGTGCCTATACCGTTAGCCATTGTTTAGAAGAGGGAAATTTGGTAGGTGCAGCTATTTAAACCCTTCCATATTGAGCTGCATCTACTAAAGTTTCTCTTCTATGTAATAATTAAAGGTATAGACACTCAGTCCTCCATTGTATCTGGTCACCCTGGTCTCCATTCATTTTAATATTTTATTTTAATATATTAGACTTGATTCTACCATGGAATGTGACTGCATTTCGGGAAATGTGACTGTATTTTTAACAGGCTACTGTGTATATGCTTTTAACAATGACAGTCAATGGGGCTTACTCCCAGGTAAGTGTGGATAGGATTGCAGTCTTGGATGGTCAAAAATTTTTCCTGCTTGATTATGTCAATTCTGGCCATGACATCACTTCCAGATTAATGACACATTACTTCCGGTGGGTCCCAACAGACTGTCATTCTAAAAAGTGGGCCCCGGTGCTAAAAAGTTTGAGAACCACTGACCTCGAGCCCAAATGCCTGATGAAAGTTGTTCTTCTTAATGGATGGAAGAACACCCTTCCCCTAGGAACACTGGTAAATCTTGGCTATAGAGAGCAGTGGGGCTTCAGTCTCCAAGGCTGGGAGTTAGGCAGAGGGGAAAGAAGTGACTTGCCACCTTTTCCCCTTTGGCCTGCAATCTAAAATGGTGTATATCAGTGGTCTTTAATCTTCTTCATGCCATGACCCCAATATATAAATAAAGTATGAGGTTGGGGACCCCACTCTCAATCCCACCCCTTTCTCAGGATCCTATCAAATCACCCCCACCTCTTTGTCTCCACTTTCCACCCCTTTATGCCCTCCCAGCACTGTTCACTGTAACCAAATATTCTTATTAGAGATAGCAGAAAAAGTTACCATGAAACCTGGCACTAGTGAAACTATTTTTGAATAATTGCTAAGAACCTGAGTAGGACTGAGACAGTCTCCTGGTACCTGAAGGGGTGCATCAGATGCCTTCTCCTTTACCTGGTCGTGCTGTGATCTTCAACCTTCCTCATTTCCATAAGTTGCTGTGATGCCAGGTCTAAGGCTTCACAACCCCATTGCGGTTCTGACCCCAAGGGTGAAGACCACTGGTGTATGTGTCTTCAGAAGCTACACTCTTACTCTGAATCTCATCTGCTCCTGAATCCTGTGATGAAGACCATTCCCTTGCAGTTGAATGAATTGCAGGCCGCTGAAGATGCACATGCTCCAAGCCTAGGAATCTTGACTGTGCTGACTGCCCCCTCACCATTTAAAGAGCTCTTGGGGAGTAGTGGCCTCTCAAGTGCCTTCCCTAGGAACTATGTTGATTCTCAGAAGTGGTTTTGTTTTTCTTAGTTCGACCCTTGTGTACCATAATGAATGCTTGACTAACACTCTTGAACTTTGAACTTACACCAGAAAGGTAGACACCATTGCACTCCCTCATCTGATTTCTCCACTGACTTCCTCACCATTACATTACATGATTACATGAATCATTACATGATTTCTTAGGTGAAGGAATTTTAGTGAAACAGAACTTTCTGTTTCTGGAGAATTTTTTCTTTACTCAGTTGTGTACCCATCTCCTGTTGTGGAATGTACTGTTTTTTTGTTTTTTTTAAAATAGATATCTGGTGAGCAGAGAAAGCATATAATCGTTGAGGTTTTGAGAGGGGATCTGTGTTGACCACACTATATGAACGACCCAACAGCATAACAGTGCAATTCTATCCATGTGTATTCAGAAGTGTCCCATTGTATTTAATAGGTCTTAATGTCAAGTAAATTTGTATAGGCTATAATCCTATACAGACATACTTGGGAGAAAATTCCATTGAAATAATAAGGCTTACTTCTGAGTAGAGTTGCTCAGGATTGTGCTGTGGCTGAAACTGGCAGACGTTGGGGTTTTATTGTTCTAATTGAATGGGGCTATGACCACGTTGTTCACTCAGCTTTTGGAATACAATACAGGCTTACTAGAAATGTGCATGTGATTTAATCTGAGCAACTCTTATTGGACTCAATGCAAATGAAAATGCACTGTGGCCCTTCTAGGGAACCTTGTTTCAATAAATGATTTAAACATGAGTGCAGTAACAAAAAAGCTGTTTCAGTGCCAAAGCAGGCAGAGGTTGGGTTTTCTCAACATTGCCACGTCCCAACTTTGGATTGGAACTAGGGGACCCTCTATAAAGGGGGTAGATGGGATCCAAGTGACTCCTTTCCATGGAGAAAGTCTGCTGTTGTTGTTTTCATAAAACATGGACATAAAATGTCTAAGAGAATAAAGAACACTTTTTAAAAAAATGTATTTTCAATCCTGTTTTTAAATTAAATTTTGCTTCCAAGTCTCCTTCTAGCACATTTTTTATATATGTATTCTGTCCTTCCTTTGAAGAGCCAGAAGGGCCTTTTGGCCTCACAAGTCTTGTTAGGTAGGCTAGGCTGAGAGTGACTTGCCTGAGACACCCACCAAGCCACATTGTAGAGTGGTGCCCCGAGTCCAGGCATCTCCAACATTCTGCTGTTCAGCCAGATGTGTTTGGGAGTCTCACAAGTAGGGCAGGTTGGCAACAGCACCTGGTATTCAGATAGGTAGAACTTCACGTGGCCCTGGACTCCCTTGCCTTTGGCAAGGCACCTGGAAAAGACAGCATCCCTGCTGAAGTCCTAAAATGCTGCAAAGAGATCATCGTCACTGAGCTGCATGAAATCCTCTGTCTCTGCTGGAGAGAAGGTGGAGTACCTCAAGACATGAGGGATGCAAACATCATCACGCTGTACAAGAACAAAGGTGACAGGGGTGACTGCAACAACTACCGCGGCATCTCTCTCCTTAGCGTTGTAGGAAAGCTGTTTGCCCGAGTTGTACTAAAGAGGCTCCAGGTACTTGCAGAGAGCGTCTATCCAGAATCGCAGTGTGGATTCCGAGCCAACAGGTCCACCACTGATATGGTATTCTCCCTTAGACAACTGCAGGAGAAATGCAGGGAACAACGACAGCCACTCTTTATAGCCTTCATAGATCTCACAAAGGCTTTCGACCTGGTCAGCAGAGACGGCCTCTTCAAGATTCTCCCCAAGATTGGATGTCCACCCAGGCTCCTCAGCATCATCAGATCCTTCCACAAGGACATGAAGGGCACTGTTGTCTTCGATGGCTCCACATCAGACCCTTTTGACATCCGAAGCGGAGTGAAGCAGGGCTGTGTTCTTGCACCAACCTTGTTTGGGATTTTCTTCGCTGTCCTGCTGAAGCAGGCCTTTGGAACTGCAACAGAAGGCATCTATCTCCGGACCAGATCAGACGGAAAGCTCTTCAACCTCTCCAGACTGAGAGCAAAATCCAAAGTCCAGCTGAAATGTCTGCGTGTCTTCCTTTTTGCCGACGATGCAGCTGTCACTACCCACTCTGCCAAAGATCTCCAGCAGCTCATGGATCGTTTTAGCAAGGCCTGCCAAGATTTTGGACTGACAATCAGCCTGAAGAAAACACAGGTCATGGTTCAGGATGTGGACTCACCTTCCTGCATTACAATCTCTGAGCATGAACTGGAGGTTGTCCATGACTTTGTGTACCTTGGTTCAATGATCTCCGACACTCATTCTCTTGATACCGAGCTAAACAAGCGCATCGGTAAAGCAGCTACCACGCTTTCCAGACTCACAAAGAGAGTCTGGTCCAACAAGAAGCTGACGGAACATACCAAGATCCAGGTCTACAGAGCTTGCGTCCTGAGTACACTTCTGTACTGCAGCGAGTCATGGACTCTTCGCTCACAACAGGAGAGGAAATTGAGCGCTTTCCACATGCGCTGCCTCCGACGCATCCTCGGCATCACCTGGCAGGACAAAGTTCCAAACAACACAGTCCTGGAACGTGCTGGAATCCCTAGCATGTATTCACTGCTGAAACAGAGACGCCTGCGTTGGCTTGGTCATGTCGTGAGAATGGATGATGGCCGGATCCCAAAGGATCTCCTCCATGGAGAACTCGTGCAAGGAAAGCGCCCTACAGGTAGACCACAGCTGCGATACAAGGACATCTGCAAGAGGGATCTGAAGGCCTTAGGGATGGACCTCAACAAGTGGGAAACCCTGGCCTCTGAGCGGCCCGCTTGGAGGCAGGCTGTGCAGCATGGCCTTTCCCAGTTTGAAGAGACACTTTGCCAACAGTCTGAGGCTAAGAGGCAAAGAAGGAAGGCCCATAGCCAGGGAGACAGACCAGGGACAGACTGCACTTGCTCCCGGTGTGGAAGGGATTGTCACTCCCGGATTGGCCTTTTCAGTCACACTAGACGCTGTGCCAGAACCACCTTTCAGAGCGCGATACCATAGTCTTTCGAGACTGAAGGTTGCCAATACAATCTCTGAACATGAGGGTTTCATTTACCTAACACAGGTAATATTCATTCCGTTAACTCTGTCTGATCTTTTCTGAGCTACTCAAGTCGCAACCACCACACCTTGTGCGTGGGTGTGAATTTCCCAAGTTTAATGACGGGCTATGTGACACACTTTCATTTTGTCTAAAGTAAACCTACTGCCAATCTCTTTCATTAGGTGACTCTCTAAGAGGAAAACTCATTCTCTGTATCTACATCTTGCATAACCAAATGATTGCCATGTTTCATTTCAGAGCCTTGTTTGTTGTACCTGACTGTTAGGAAGCACCTGCAAAAGTACTTAGTGGAGGATGTAAACTCACTCAAAGCTATTAAAGTTTCATCTCCAAGAAGATGATCAGTGTGTAGGCTAAGGGGCTTAAAGAGATTTCTTCTGAGTGTAGGCTTATTACAAATACGGGCAACTTTCCACTCCATTTAGTTTCCAACAGCTGATAAAATTGATTTAACTGAGGTAGAAACATCTAGTGCAAAGGCTGTCTACAGTAAAATCATACAGTCCAATATAAAGACAGAAGTGTAACTAGTGAAAGACCAACTTCTCCCAGGGTGACCAGTGACTGTCCCTAGGTGATGGAAGCACCTACTCCAATAGTTACAATGGCCTCCAAGGTGGGAGAAAAAGTCCAAGCACATGAAACAGTCTTCCTGGTTCAGGATGGAAACATAGTTCAGTGCTAGAATACATGCTTGGCAGAAAGAAGGGTCCTGTTTAATCCCTGGCACCTCCACATGACTGAAACCCTGGGGACTCACCTTCAGCGTAGATAATACTGAGCTAGATGGATTGGTGGACAGAAAACAGAGAGGAGATATGGGGGGTGTAATGAAGGGGTTGGACAAAGATGAAAGCCAATGGATTTTTGCAGTGCTATTACAAATCTGTGTGAACAGCACAGCAAAATATGTTTTTAAACACAAACTCACACAGACAGGTTTGTTGTGAACAGCTTGACTCCTTCAGTAGGGCACAAAAAATGAAGAATAATTTTAGGGAGAAGAAATGTTCATTTCAAAGACAAGTGGCCATTTCATAGTAACTTTTGTCCAAATGGCTCAGTGGCCCTTTAAACTGTTCCAGGAATGCAATGTTTACAAAACCAAGAGTCATCTATGGACTCTAACCTAAATTTGGATGGACTCATTCAGATTTTACATTTTCCAGCCAAGGGATCACTCTTGCATGTGAGATCTGTCCCTTTATTGATACAGGTGGAAACAGAGTGTTAATGCACATGAAGTGCACCCGTTTTGCTGAAATCCAATGCTAGGGTACCAAATGCATAAGGAAACTGTATGTATTATATATCCATGCAATACGTGGCACCAAAGGTGCCCATCCCTGCACAGTAAGACACTGGGAAATGATCCTTTATTTGGAACGCATAATGTCCAATTCAGCCTTCTGTCCAAAGTCTTTAAGGACAGAGAGAATTCATTAATAACTGGAATCCAAAGAAAGGCAAAGGAAATAGCGGGGGTGAACCTCAAAAACAAAAATACCATTCCAAATAGTTTTGTCACATACTTTTATTTACAGCTTCATACAGCAGATATTTGCAAAGCAGCTTGTTAAGGAAAAAGCAGTTGGCAGAAGATATTTGGTTTTAAGTGCCACTGGGTGCAATTCAGTTCAATGCTCTTTGCCATTGCCTTCAGCAGAAGGTAGTGTGCACCCATTGTCTACAATGAAATTAAACTAGTGTAAACCAAAAACAGCTTATGCAATCTAGGACAGAGTCCTACATATCCATAGAGAAGTGTATGTCTTCTTTCAACAGGTACATTTGAAATATTGCTTTTATATACAAACAACTCAACACACAAACCAGTTATGCTATGTCCAGAAATGTTAAGTTCCAACATCTGTACAACTAGATGGATAAGCAGTAGAAACTTTCTTACCTAGCCACTTATTCACAGGCCCTGCCTAGACTCTCAACAACATGTACAGTTTTTTATTTTTATTTTTATAAATAAGTCCATTAAATTCCACAGAAAAACTAAAAGCAAATATAAAATTCCAACTGGGAATAAACATGTACATTACTGTGGATGATCACCCCATCCAAAGTCTTGTGGAATGAATACAAAAAAAAAAAGTCCCATTCTTACAAAGAGGGAGACAAATACAAAAGAGTCTGTTAGCTGGAATGGAAACTGGAGGACTCTGACTCTGTTGAAACCGAAGAATGTCCCCCTCGTTTGCCTTTGGAAAGGATCTTAAGGCTCGATCCTCTGCTGACAGAAGTAAAAGCATTTTGGGCTGATGTCTTGAATTTGGCACCGAGAAAAGCATAAAGTATGGGATTAAGGCAACAGTGGAAAAATGCCAGGGCTTCTGTGATGGAGATCCACTTGTGCACAAATGACTCAAAGCTACAGCCATTCTTGATGAATCCAAGGAGGACAAAAGTGTCTATGGTGATGCCAATGTAATAGGGTAACCAGCAGGCAAAGAAGGCAAGAATAAGGATCACAGTGGTCTTCAGAGCTTTGCGCTTTTGATGGCCTTTTGAGTGTGACAGCTTAGAAATGATAATGCAGTAGCAAATCAGTATTATGAGACCAGGCAAGACAAGGCCGACTAAAATATGCTGAAATCTGAATGAAATCAGCCAGTTGTCATGAGGATAAAATCGCTGGCAGACATACTTCCCTTCCGACTCAGTAGTACTAGCAAAGATCATATCAGGGACAGTCAAGAGCACTGCAGGTAACCACACACCGAAGTAGACAATCCTTTCAGCCAACAGCTTCCTGGGTCTCTGGCTGTTGGTAGCATGCACAATAGCCAGGTAGCGATCTAAGCTGATGAATGCCAAGATCAGGACACTGCTATACAGGTTGACAGTGTAAATAATGTGGACTACTTTGCACAAGGTATTTCCGAAGTACCAGCCGATGACAGCATCCACAGACCAGAAGGGCAACGTGACGACGAACAGAAGGTCAGCCACGGAGAGATGTAGCCTGTACTTGTCAGTCATGCTCCTCAGTTTTTTCTGGTAGCCCATGACCACAATAACCAAGCCATTGCCAATGATTCCCGTCAAGAAAATGATGGAGAAGATTGTTGGCAAGAAGATTCGGTTGAAATCGGCATTCTCCTGCTCCAAACACACCTCATGGTAGTACCCATCATCATCGCCAGAGCCTAGCTCATCGGTACTATTTTCCTGCACCAAAATGAAGAATCCAGAAGAAGACATCTGTAACTGAATAACAAAAGAAAAATAGTTAGAAGATGACAGTGGACACATCCAATCCTAGCACATGCTCACTGGCCAAAAGAAGCCAGGTAGAGTAACATATAGTTTCTTGGGTTTGTAAGATTTGGGTTCATGTTCCTAACAGTTTTCTGGGTGAACCTGGCCCAGTGACTCCTTCAGTCCACTGGGTTGTTGTGAGGATAAAATGAAAAGCACTCATATATGAGCTCCTGGGAAGGAGGAAAAAAACCAAAAAACTAACAAGCACATGAATGTTCTACTGATGACCTGTTAGGGCTGAGATTCACATTCCAGCTTAGTTGTGGACTCTTGGTAAAGGCCTGAACAAGGCAATAACTTTTAACCCATGTTTTCCCATCTGAAAACAAGGAATAGCAACTGCTTATCTGAAAGTGGTGCTACAGAAGCAGAATGTAAAGCTTAGATGACTTGTTTCCTGGTTCTCCCTTCCTTTTAGGGAAATGAGAGTGCTGGAGATAATGCCATGAATACATTTCTTGTACAACCACCTTTTTGAGCAGCAAAAGGAGTGGAGAAAGTCTGGCATAGTGTGTGCTTTGCCACTGTAATACATAGGTGAAGTGATAACTCTGCCATCCACACATCTAATTCTGCAACCAAAAAACAACATCAAAATGGTATGGAGTCTTATTCGGACTCTGTCTCTGTAGGAAAACCAGTGGTCTCTCTGGCTAAAATTCAGTGATCAGACTGCAAACTAGAAAATGTGGGGCTCAAAAGAAACTGAGAGGCAACAGGAACAGTCTTGCAAACTAATGAGCGCATGACACTGCTGAGCACATTAGATCCACCTGTACTACTTCAGCTTTCTTACAGACACTTCCAAACATGCAGAATGTCCTCACAGGTTGCATTTTATGTAGAAAAAAAGGCCTTGTGATCTGTGCAAAGTCACAGTTGACAATTGCATGTGTCTCACATGTGCATTTAGCTGAGTGTGCATGTGATGTACTGCATTAAACCAATCACGACTTTCCAGTATATTTACATGTAGGAAGCGAAAAACACCAAGGTAACCCATTTTCGGTTTGCCTGAGTTTTACTAGATAAAAAAAAACTATCTGTGAAGGAAAGTTACCATATTTGATGTAGCCCCCTCCCAAGCTGTACAGCAGAAAAGGAGCACAAGTTCTCTCTTTGACCTTGAGGACTAGAAACTTGTATTTAACAGAAGTAGAAATTAGCATGTATTTGTTTGGGGTAGATTGACAAGCATGCAACAATATCCTCAACTTTAAAAATTAGACTAAAATGCCAGTCAGGAAAAGCATTAAAGTTTATAAATATACTTTTAACTAACTGTACAGATATACACCACCACACAGTTTCAGGTCAACTTTTTAAAGAGAATGTTTAAGTTCTACAATATGCCCAGCAGGAGCCTAGCAAAGTGGTAAGACCTGGTAAAGAGAGGAAATTCTAAAATGCCCAGTGGAGTTATAATAAGCAAATAAGGTGCTTTTTTTAATGGACGGACATATCCATTAGATATGTTCGTCCATTAGCAAACATAAATGCAAAATTAACCATAGGACAATACCTTTATTAGAACTAACTACAGTCACAAAGTGTTCTTCCAAACCCTTTAGTGGGCTGAGTGTTAAAAGTCAAAAACAGAAAGGGGTGGAGGAAGAGTTGTTGGGCAAGAGGAAAATGCCCCAGTCCGCAGACTGTCATCATGAGCAACCACTTTCTCTTCCCCAGGCTTCTGTTCCTTGGGACTGTGTGCAAGAAGGAGGGCAAGCAACTGGCTGACATTTCAATTATGCCTGCCAATAGAAAAACGAGAAGTAGACAAGAGTAGGGCATCTCAGGAAACCGCCAACCGTTTGAATGCTTGCTGCTCAGCAGCCGGAGAGAACAAGAGAGGGAGTGACCACCTGGCTGGCAGGCTGGGTCCCTCTGGTTTCGGAAGCTCTCAGTCTCCTCCCCAGTGTAACTTTGGCTCTCACTTGGGACCCTTGCACACTAATTCAGTGTGCAGACCACTAAGGCAGCTTGTGCCACAGAACTTTCAATGCATCTTTCTGGAACAGAATGGCTGTCTTGTATTCTGCCTCCATGGCTTCTGCTCCAGCTGTGTCCAAACACTCCTGAGCAGGCCCACAAACATGACAAGGGCTCAAGATCTCTTTGGGTGCTTTCGTTAGAGTTCAGAAGTCCTACCAGGCTGTGGACCAAGTCCCCCCCCCCAATATTCACTACGTGGTGATCTTCACACACTACTAGACAACCCATGCACAACTATAACTGTCCATGTAGAAGCTGCTCAACCACAAATTGGTGGCCTCTAATTGTCCAGTACCCTGTGGGCTAAGCAAGTAAGTCATACACAATATTTCACTGGAGAAACCCATTCCAAGAGAGAAACAGCCCCTTCCATTCAAGGAGTACTAACTCTCATTGGTTTGTACCTATGATTAACACCCCATGGACTTCGGAGCAGTTAACTCTGTAGAGTTTTAAAAGTTTTAAAGATGAATACATTAAGTAGGAGAAGGGGGGATGATGGAGGTGGAGCTGGCAAGCAGCCCAAAGGTCTTGATCCGTATTTGAAAGTTTCCTTGTTTTCACTGTGCAGATCCCGCATGGGACTCCAAATCTCAGCGTCCCAAGTGCGTGCAAATGGGAGCCTGTGAACAGCCCAGCAGTATCCAACCCATTTGGGTCGCATTGCACATTCCCGGGATCGCAGCTTCCCCTGCCCGGCTTTGTAGTGCAAAAAGTGCACAGAGAGAGCAGGTAGTTGGGAAACTGGCCCATCGCAGAACCAAAAACAGGCTGTTGGTTCTTTTTCCTGAAAGCACCAAAGGAAAAACGGTCCAGCTGTCCAAACACCAGATACTCTAGCGATTGATCCCCTTTCTGCAAACGCCCTCCAATCCTGTGTCCCTCCCCATCCCCGATCATTGAATGGACCTTCTTCTCAAGCTGTTTAGGATCGAGGTGGGAAGGCACGTTTCCAAGCCTCCAGAAGCCAGGGCTAAGTTGGGCGACTTTCTCTCTCCCCGCCCGCCCCCCCCCCCCGCAAGCCAGGCTCTCAACTGCTCTTTGCAACTCAACCGCGCTTTTACGCGCTGTGCAGCACATGCAAACTGGGAGGACGCTCAGAGCTCAATCCTTCGCGTGTCTACTCAGAAGTAAGACCTATCAAAGTCGATGGGGTTTACTCCCAGGTAAGTATGAATAAGATTGCAGCCTTACGGCCCAATGCTGTGCATGCCTACTCAGAAGTAGGCATGCACAACATTGGGCTGTAAGGCTGCAATCTTATCCATCGACTATAAGTCCCATTATAGTAAATGGGGCTTACTCCCAGGTAAGAATGGCTTGGATTGCAGCCTTAGAGCCCAATGCTGTGCATGTCTACTTCTGAGTAGGCATCGTCTGTAAGTCCCATTGTAGCCAACTGGGCTTACTCCCAGGTTAAGCGAGCGTAGGATTTCAGCGTTAGGGCCCAATCTTATGCGTGTCTCAGAAGTAAATCCCATTAGAGTCAATGGGGCTTACTCCCAGGTAAGTGCGGACAGGACTGCAGCCTCAGGTGCGTGCACCTCCAGGCAGCCCCGGCACTTGGTCACAGGCGTCCCGGGGAGCGGGCTGGCTCTGCAAGCGCCGGAGCCCAAACTGGGGGCTGCCTGCCTTGCAAGCAGAGCTGCCTGCGAAGGAGCGAGCGCTATCCGCGCTTGGGGCGAGCAAAGCAAACAAACCCACATGGCTGCTGCGTGGGAGTCCATGAGCGAGCCGGACCAGCAGCCCGCACCCAGCTCTGCAAAGTCCATGCACCCAGCGCACTTACGTCCGACTCCATGGTGCTCTCGGCAGCCTCCCCTCAGCGCGCTCCGCTCGCAGCTGCGACCGCACCGAAGGCGCACCAAGTTCTGGCGGGGGCGCAACCCGCTCCGCTCGTCAAACGCGCCCACCCCTCGGAGGCAGCCCGCGGGCGGCAGCCGGCTCCTCCCCTCGGGGGCGGGGCGGGGCTGGGGGAGCTGTGCTGGGGGACAGCGTGCGAGACATCCCTTGGCCCGCGGAGCATGCGCCAAGCCCGCCTGGGAGCCCTGCGGCAGGCAGTGGGCGCAGCCGCTGGGTCGGGGAGAGCAAAGTCCTCGGGGCAGTACCCCGCGAGCAGCAGCCGGAGCGATGCTCGAGGGCTCTGTGCTCTGAAATGCAGGGCCAGCAAGCATCTGTTAGGAGGGTCGCCCCAGAGAAGCAGAGCCACAAAGCGCAGCGGGAGCGTGATGCCTCAGCCCTACTCGGGAGTAAGTCCCATTCTCTTCAGTGGAACTTACTCTCAGGCAGCGTGGCCAGATGCCAGCGCCGCACAAGAGGACAAAATGTAGGATGTCCAAGTAAAATGCAGGACGCGACAAAATGAGAGCTAAAAACATTCATATATATTGATTTCATGTGGTTAATTGAAACACTACTTGCAAAATTTAAAATGATGTACAATTACATCTATTACATAGAATTTATTGATTATAAGAAGGGACTGCGCTGCCTGCTCACAGGGAATAGGAAGACAATTAAATTCTTTTCCAGGACACAAGGGTAAAAAAGAGGACATGTCCTGGAAAAAGACCTGGTCACCCTGCTCTCAGGAAAGTGTGCATTGGATTTCAGCCTCACTAAGCATCGTGGCTCAGTGACTGAGGACCCAATGCTATCCAATTTTCCAATGCCTGTGCAACTGTGCCAATGGGGCATGCACTGCATCTTGTGGTGGAGCAACAGTCATAGAGGTATGACTTAAGGTATGGGAACATTTGTTCCCTTACCTTGGGGCTGCATTGCGGTTGCACCAGTACTGAAAAGTGGGATAGGATTGGACTGTGAGCTGGGAATCAGGGCTTCCCTCATTCAAATCCGCCTCCCATTAGTTCTTATTAGTGTCTTAAGGCCAGCTGCTCTCTCTCAACCTCAGCTTTCCCATCTGCAATATGGGGGTAATGATATTTGCCTTACGGGGGTGGTGGTTGTAAAGTTCCATCAGGATAGTACATGTGAAGCACTTGGATTCTCAACAGTGTTATACAAATACTAAGAATTATTACCTCGCAGGATCAAACCAAGTTCCATGTGCAGCACAGTGTCGTGCAGGTGTGTACTCTGGGTAAGTCTATGTTTAGTGAGGCTTATTATTTATTTATTATGATATCTATATACAGCACTTTCTCAGTAGTCTCAAGGCGGTTTACAGAGGCAAGGTGAACATAAGTCCATTTTTCAAAGAGATATTTGCAAACATTCTACACCTCCATTTCTCCAGGTTTTTCCAGTCATAGTGCAGTTGTCATCCTGCCGGCTCTTGCACTTTCCAAGCTGCAACCAAGCTTCAGATTGGCTTCTCAATGGTGTTAGCTGCTCTTTTTTCTTTTTCTTTTTTTCTCTTCTTGCCAGTGGACTCCTCCACACTCCACTCCTCTGCACAGATAATGCTAGTGGCCACTCAGTCTCCCATCCAAGCAATCGATCCTGCTTAGCTTTTTCAGTCAAGGCCACAGCTTAACGGCCAGACCACACCTGCTTATTCCCGGGTGTGTGCGCATCAGCTTGCAGCATTAGTCCAGTACTTTGTCTCTGACAGTACCCAGGTGTTCCAACATAAGGAGTTATATCTTGTTTCCAGCATCTGGTACTCAGAGGTACACTGCCCTTGCTTTCATCCATTCATCCTCCCATCCTGTGTGCCCATTTACTTAGGTGTAGTCTCTTGAATTTGACAGGACTTCTGAGCAAACATACACAGAAATGGGCTGAAGTTCTTTCACAAATCATCTAGTCACTGGTCTGTTAAGTAGCAAGTGATGCCACATCCAGGGAGATCCAAAAAGGCAAGATTTATTAGCATCAAATCTGAGAGAGAGGTTAACATATAACCATTAAGCAGGATCAGCTTCAGAGAAGTAGCCCAGGCCAGTGATGCCTTTCTTTCTTGCAGCATTCCAGTGGAGAATTCTTTCTATTCCTGACCGCTGCAGTCCGCTCGATCCTTGTGCAAAGCATATACCACCTTTTTGTTCTTTCCCCCCTTTGCTGCTCATGTTACCAAGCTGCAAAGTCCTGCAAAATGCTTCTCGTACCTGCCTTTGAAACGTGTTGCAGGGCTTTCCACGTGCTGGGCATTACCTAAGTTTCTGATTGCCTCCACTCTTTTCCGCAATGATTTTGTGCAACTTTCTTTACATGGCTGTCGTCATACCTTGTGGCAAAGAGAATTTTGTAAGTTGACTGCTTAGGGAGTGCTTATCCTGAACTCACAGCACCAAGTTTTCAGTGGATGGCTCCAAGTTCTGTTGTCAGACAGAAATGGTTTCATTCTCTCTGTTCTGCTCATAATGTAAGTATGTTCTGTTCATAATGTAAGGGGAGTGTTATCTCCCCTTCCTTGACTTGTCTTTTCCGAAAGCTGCAAAACCCCATCCTTCTCTTTCTACACATGGATAGTGCCTATATCCTGAACATTTAAAGTGCCTGTCCTCTTCTATATCTTCTGCAACTTTATAGCGGGCAGATCACCTTAGGAACTTAAGCCCCAATCCTATCCAACTTTCCAGCACCAGTGCAACCGCAATGCTGCCCTGAGGTAAGGGAACAAATGTTCCCATAACTTAAGGAGGCCTCTGTGACTACCTCCCCATCACAGTATGCATTGCATGCCCCATTGGCTCAGTTGCACCAGCACTGGAAAATTGGATAGGATTGGGCCCTTTGTCTATGCCAGCTTTGTGAGCTAAGGCACTGATCTTTCACTAGTGACCAGGACCACAGGTGGATTTCACAGGTGGGTCACACCAGTGGCACACAAGTGCCAGTAGAAAGAGGGGGCAAGAGAGGGTAGCTAGAGCGAAAGGGTGAAGGCATGTTTGCCTTCCAAATTAGTACTGATTCTACACTAGGTTAACTTTAATGGCTTCCTGCCCCTTTCTGCCAAGTCCTATGAATAGTAGTGTAGTCAGGGTGCTAAGTATGTTATGAGATCACTGCCTCACCGTACAGAACTACAATGCACAGATTTCCCTAGGGAGAAGAAATGACAGAGCTTCTAGTATATCTGCAGTGTAAACATGCCCCAGGAAAGACAGAGGTGAAAAATAAAGTCAAACTACAGGTCCAGCCTATTTATACACAGATTTGACTCAACACGAATGGCCCCTGCAAATGAGAAGGAATGTGCTGATCCCTTGAGAAGGGGAAAAATGCACCCCTTTAAAATCAGTTTGAAAAACTGAACAGTCCTTTAACAATAGCCTCCTTAATGAGAGAGAGAGAGGGCAGCTGGCTGACAATCCATCAATCCTTCTCTCTCCAGGCGACCCCTCCATTTGCCCTCAGCACGTGAAAGAAAGGTGATCACTTTGCATTGGTGAAGGGAGGGACTGAGTGAAGCGCCTTTGTAAGCACTTGGAGGAGGACTGATTGATGAATTGTCTTCTTAATGACTCTTATCTTACATCACAGAGGTCAGCAAGGCTGTTTTTAAATCACCGGAGCAAAGAAACTTTGTTTTTCAAATTGATTTGCTATAGTGCATTTTTTGCCATCCACATGAGTGCATGGAACGGAACCCATGCGAATAATGAGTCTCATCCTGTACATGTTATTTCAAGCTGGTCATGAAAGGACAGGAAGCAGAAGTGTCTCCTTCTCTCTCTATTTTTTTTGCAAGAAGCAACCCTGGAGGGAAGGGAGAAATGCAGATTGGAATTGTGACATGCAGGGGTGGGGGGTGGGGGGAGGAAGCACTTTCTCCCTGAGCTGTTTTCTGTTTGAAAATGATTTCCTGAAGTGGCTATTTGCCCCTGAAGAAGCTGTTGGTTCCAAGTAACTGTATTTGGGCAAACAGTGACTTCTGAGGGGGAGAAATTTTCAGTGGGAAAGTGAAGATTGGGGAAGGGGTAACCCCATTCTTCCACTGCACACCAAATCCTGATCCAGGCCCCTTTCCACACCTTTTTTTTTTTGTGAATGAAGTGACACTTTAAGTCCATCTCTTAATGACAGTTGGCGTACAGCTCAATCCTATTTGCCTAGAAAGGTGGCGGAACAAGCATTCCACCAGAGGTGACTGCCTTATGGCAGTCACAAAAGTACTTCTGGCAGCAGGTGGAGCTGTGTGGCTTGTTGGCGGTGAGGCCAGAGTGGCCCCACACAGAGCAATGGCCAGTAGAAGGCCCACCAATGACGGTAAGTCAGCAGGAAAGGTGGTACAGAATGGGGAGGGTGGAGTGGAGGTGGAACAGGGGCAAGAGAGGGTGGAACGGGGTAGCAATGGGAGCAGAGAGAGGGTGGATCAGGCCCAGGAACAGGGCAGGTTCGGTGGTAGCAGTGGCCACCGAATCCTAACCCTAACCTGATCCTATGCCCTGGGTTCACACAGACTTGCACCAGCAATTTCGCTTGTCTGGGTCCAAGTAGGCCTCTCTATGCCATGGAGGCTTACCCAGGACTGACCCCTTTTGCAGAATGCAACATGTGCTGTTTTGGTATGCCTGCATTGGTGTGTGTCGGGGAGGAGAAGCAGAGAATTGGGCTGTTAATGTAACATGCAGTTTGGGCCTAGAGAAAGGAGAAGAGAGAGACAAGAAGGACTGTTGGCAACCTTCAGTCCTGAAAGAGTATGGTATCGCGTTCTGAATGGTGGTTCTGGAACAGCGTCTAGTGTGGCTGGAAAGGCCAATTCGGGAGTGACAATCCCTTCCACACTGGGAGCAAGCGCAGTCTGTCCCTGGTCTGTCTCCCTGGCTATGGGCCTTCCTTCTTCGCCTCTGCCTCAGACTGTTGGCCAAGTGTCTCTTCAAACTGGGAAAGGCCATGCTGCACAGCCGGCCTCCAAGCGGGCCGCTCAGAGGCCAGGGTTTTGGACTGACGATCAGCCTTAAGAAAATACAGTTCATGGTTCAGGATGTGGACTCACTTCCCTGCATTACAATCTCTGCGAATGAACTGGAGGTTGTCCATGACAAGAAGGAGGGTAATAAATAAAAGGATGAAAATTTGGTTAAATGTGGTGCTGGGTCTGAAAAGACTGAAGGCTACTGCTGAAGTGGCAGAACTGAAATGAAAGCCTCACATTGACCTTATTGGGCATCAGCGGTCACCGCCTCTCTGCCCACTGGCTCCAGGCTCTTCCCCGTCTTCCACTGGCCAGAGGAGCGGATAGTGATTCAGTTCAGGGCAAGACTATGAAATGCAGAAGATCTGTGGTTAGCTCTCCCACTTAAAAATAAAAATAAATCTTAATTAGCTGCTCCCCATGCCTGCTTCGAAGATCAGAGGGATTGCTTTGGAAGAGACTTTTTTCTCCCTTACCTTCCTTCTCCTTTCCCCATAATAACCCCCAGCAAGCCTCTAATGGTTCTGTAGGGAGAAAAGGATAGGCAAAACAGCCATTTTTTCATCAGTCATGAGATTGTCCTTTAAAATGCAATGATAATGAAATGTTTGATTGAAAACTGTAGACCAGATAGAATAACACTTTTCATTTATAGAGTTGTTGTCTGGTGTGTACAAAACACTCTAAGGCCAACACTGTTTTAACCAATAAGGCAATTTCCTTTCAGGTTTATAACAGGAAATGAAAGTGAAAGTTATGAGAGAACTGCTACCCAACTAATGGGTACTTTGAGGGGATATCTGGATTTCTTGGCTTTGCAGCTCACCCTCTGGCCACTGGACCACAAGTGATTGTCTTCTGGGATGTACTGAACGGATAGTTGGTTCTAAATATTGCACTACTGTGTTGATTGCAGGGACTACCTACAGCTAAGATTTGTGACACTGCCCTGGCACAGAAGGCGGTATCCCCTTTTAATCCACTTACTTGCTGATTCTCTTAGGATTCAGCCCTAAATGCATGGTCAGCACTATGGGAAGGTCAAAGGTGCCTTGGTTTGTTAACCAAAAAGCCCCTGGAGTTAGAATTCTCCCAAGAATAGAGTTTTCAGATGGAAGTAATTGATGGCAAATTCAATCCTAAACTGATTTACTTGGAAGCATGCCCTGTTATGTTTGATGTATCCTTGGGTTGTTTCAAATGTAATGCATTTTTGTCACAGAAAATACACAGGAGGAACCTTGAACAGTATGTGCAAAGCATTATAGTTGCATATATGCCTATTGAAAGGAGTGTACACATGTTGGGAAAGTGTGATTGGCTGTGGCTGCCTAGCACATGTAACAATTGTTGCACAGTGGTTAGGCGTCATATATTAATGCGTTTTCTGTGGAATCCTTTTTTCAATGAATATAAATACTACCATCTTAAACTGGAGTCCTCAAATTACTTAGACTGGCATTAACTTCACTAAAATCCCTGAATTATGGCCTTTGGACTGCATGATGGCTCTTTGAAAGTCAGTCGGCCCTAAGATGCATACACTTGACAGCAGGCATTCAATTGTTTTGTTTTTCTTTTGGTGTCTATAGTCTCTTTTGTTACTGAAACCTATAGGGGAAAATCAAGTGAAACAATTTCTCAGAAAGGGAGCAGAAGTGTGCAGTTAATGATTCCCAAAGCAATAAAAGAGGTGGCTATTTTCAGCTAAAGCTTGGCGGTCAATGAAGGTGCAACAAATCCCCAGGAGAAAATAGCAGTTTTCAAGTTTGTGTATTGCATTAAATGCTTTGCTGCCAAGAAAATTAGTGTGAAAAATGAGAATTTGTTACACATTTCTGAGAATATGTACCATTTGCACTGGGAAATCCTCAGTCCCTTTACAGCATTGCAACTTCTGGCTGTGATTCATTAACACACTCTTGTTGAATGATTACAAAATGTTTATAGCACTCATTGCAAAGCAAAGTTACTCCTTGGTGTAATTGATGAGACGGATAACTAGCTGTTGAACTCAGTATTAGTAAAGGTAAACCAAAATACCTTTCGTCATATTATTCGTCATACTTATAAGGCAAATTTTGAAATGGTGAACTATGTAATAGTTATAACAATTTAGGTCCTATGCTTTTGTGTTGTACAGTATAGTACATAGTAGTTAACAATGGAGAACTTTCCGCAAATGTAGAAGATATTTTGAGTACATATACTTTGTATATGCTAAATATTAAAGAAGCACCACTTGAAAAAGTGGCTCTTTGCGCAGTTAGCAGTACAGTAGTTTATGAAATACAAATAAGGAGAAAGAGATGTGAAGGACCAAGAACGTGAGTTTTGCAGGTCACAGTCATATTGTCTGTCTGCCTGCCTAAAATATTTCTATTCTGCCTTTCAGTCCCATTTAAGGGGCCTCCAAGGTGACTAAAAACAAAAGATAAAACAATGCAATAAAAATGACAAATTACAACACACACACACACGCGCGCGCGCGCGCACGCGCGCAAAAACTGTGCAGACACAATACAATATTGTATACAGGAACAATTCTGACAATAAGATATTGAACTGAACCAGAACTGTGATGGTGGGTATCCTCCTCTTTATCTTTCATCATTTTTGCACTCGCCAGCTTCTGTGTACTCACTCTAGGGCCTTTTCCGTTAGTAGCTCCAATTGCATATGTTAATGAATTATGATTCAGACTCCAATATCAAATGTGAGTGTATATTTTCTTTTCCACAGTGAATAACAGCTGGCATCAGGAAATTGACACAGGCAGAAGGATAAAACTGTATCACGGTCCCAATCCAAGTTGAGCCCCCCTATCCCAGGCTGGTTGTAGCAACAGCAAAAGATATCATGTATAGGTGGACCATGACTCTGAATTTAGGAGTTCCATTAGGCTTTCAGAGTTAATAGCTGCGGACATTTGTTCCCTCTGCGAATTTGTCTAATGCCCTTTTATTGTAATATAGGCTGGTATCACTCAGTACATCTTGTGGCAATCCATGATAATTATGCATTGTGTGCCAAGTGTGCAACCCATTAGTTTTTCTTGCAAATATAAGTTGAAAAAAGGAATTTTCAGAGAAAGGGGACAGAATAAGGGCACAAAGGAGAGGTTAGCAATCAAGTGACAATTGTCAATTGTTGGGTTGAATGAAACCTGGAAGAGTCAGCTTTTGGCGTGAACATTTCCTGTGTGGTCAGTGTCATAGATGATCAGGTCTTGACCTGGCTCTGAGGCAGGCCACAGCTGGGAGGGTGGCAGGGGAGGGATTCAATTGCAGAGTAGTCAGAAGATCAAAGGAACCAGAGGCTGGGTTGGAGTGTAGGATTGAAGTGATGAGGGGCAGAAGACAAGGTTGAGAATGGGGCAGGTGGTTAAAGATTAGTTTATCACAGAAAGGTTCATACTGAGGAACCAAACTCAGAGCAGCCATGGACAACTAGGCCTTTATTGGTTGCTCAGGTCATATGGGCTTAAGAGGTGCAGAACTGGTTATGGCCCACTTCTCACCCAGTATATCGGGTGGTGCTGCATTGAAGCTGACGGAATGCTCACAATTTGCTCTGGTCGTAAACCTCCTTTCATGGATTTTCTGGCATGTCCAACCCAGGGTCCTTCAGTGGACTCCATGCAGCAAGCACAGTAAAACTAGGGTGCAAGCCTGGAACAGACAAGCCAAGAGGTGCACAAGTGCTGGATCCCAGGCCCACTTCCTGCTGCACCTCACCTGCCCTGGGGCTGCCCACCACCCGCCCTGCCCCTGCCCAGGAATGCCTCCTCCCCACCACCTCCCCACCCACCCCAGAGGCTTGCATTGGCCTAGCTGGGTCGGCCCAGCTTCCTCCAGACTGCTCCAGCTTCCTCTGAGTGCCAGCCAGGCTTCCTCCAGAGGAACGTTACAGCATGTTTGTGACCCTCCTGGGGTGTACGCTCCTTGTACCTTGCACTGGCCTATGGGTGCCTTAGGATTACGCCCTAAGCCTAAGAACCTCCTCAGATTGCCCCAAGCATACCATATGGCTGGCTGGTGGCTTGTTGATATTTGAAATAGCAGCCTGGCAGGGGAAGAAGAGATCAGGAACATGACAGTGTTCTCCCATTAAAAATTGTGCACCAAGGGACATGACTGGGGGTGAAACGGGGTGGGCGTAAGACCCTAAAGCCCTCCAACCTCCATTTCATGGTTTTGCTCTTTTTTGTGAACCCCTGGCTGCTGTTTTAACCATTAACCCATTTCTGTCCAGCCCACAGGTGTACACATTTGATCCCTATTGCATATATGCTGTGTTGGGCAGAAATGGCTTAACAATGCTCATAACAGGCCAAGATGCATGCTTAGAGGCACGTCAGGCGAGGCCCTCCATAAAAAGTCGGATTCAAAATCATTTCATGATCAAAAGCGGAAGAATTTCAAAAAAGGCAATTGCACAATTCTGGCAGGAGAGTTTAAAAATTCTAGGAGGAGACAGATCAGCAACACAAACCTATTTTGTGAAAGGAGCTGGCAGTGGTTAGGATAGGGCAAAGTGAGAAAACCATTCATTAGATGTGGAAACATAAGAAACAGCAGAGACGGCCAGGCACGTGTATCATGAAGAATGTGTGGACTAAACCCAGTTGGCTTCAGGCATAGCAGAAACAGCACAGCTGCGGATTGGGAAACTGGAACTGAAGAGTAATTGCCTAATGCTTGTTTACCACATTCTTTGCTGTGAAGTTTTTACCCCACCTCTCAATCAAATTCTACCCGGTCGTTTTGAATGGGAGGATATTATTCAATATTATTTATTTGTATATAATATAAACATATATTATTATTTAATATGATAATATTGAGTGTCGCCTTGAGTGTCCTCATTGGATAGAAAGGCGGGATATAAATCTCTTAAATAAATAAATAAATAAATAAATAAATAAATAAATAAATAAATAAATAAATAAAAATATTATTTAGTAGTGAAATACCCATGATTATGATAGGAGGGGAAAAGGAAGGACCTATGAAGAGAGTGGGACCCCTTCACATTCTCTCAGGGCCAGCCTTAGGAGCTCTGGGGCCCAATTGGAAACACTTTCGCGTGGCCCTCTCTGATTTTCAGGGACCCCTACTAATTTTTTTAGCTATTAGCTTGAATGGAGCCAGACCAAGAAAAAAAAAAAATCTGTTACTTCTATGCAGGTGAATAGGACTCCTGTACCTTTAGAGCAGGGGTCTCCAAACTTTTTGGCCAGAGGGCCACATCAAATATCTGGCGTGGTGTGGAGGGCCGGAAAAAAAATTGAAATATAAAATTTAAATAAATAAATTGGAGATGGAATTTAGATGAGTGAATAAATGAATGAATGGGCTCATTTATTCAACCTCTCTAGCCCTCAGAACACCCTCCAGACACAATCAGAGCACAGTTCTGGTCATGTTCAGTTGAGTGGGCCAGAGGCTTTCAGGGGACAAGGGGTTGGCCGCGGGCCAGAAAGAGGCTTGCTGCGGGCCACATCTGGCCCCCGGGCCGGGGTTTGGAGACACCTGCTTTAGAGGAACAGTGCGCAACCCAGCCCACAGTGCTCCGCAACTCTCACCCATCACTACCCCATCTGTAGCAGCTTACTCTGGAGCGAGACGGGGGAGAGGATGGTGCTGGGAGCTGTGAGGGTGGGAAAAGAGTAAGGTGCGCATACTGCTACCTGCATGGCACCAATTTGGGGCCAGTTGGTAGCAGCAGTGGGTTGAAGGGCAGCATGGGGTCCCCATCATGCGCGGGGCGCAACTAGGTGAAATTGCCCCAGTTGCCTAAAAGCCAGCCCTGCATTCTTTCATAGGAACAAGGGAAAACAGTAAAATGCTATGCTGGGATATACTATACAGGTGAAAACAAAATATACCTCTACTCCAGCCTAGACACTGTATTGTGGAAGGTGTTGCCCCTACCCCATTGTTGCCCCCCATCTATGGTCGCTTTATGGCCTGATTTTTCACATCTGCTCTCCCAAACAGAGTTTGTATTACTGAGTCAGTGGCATCTAATGGCCTGTGCAATAAAGTCATGCTGTGTGCTGTGTGGTCTAGCAGAAATAACTTGCATTCTCTATGGCCAGCTCCCTTTGTGGCCTCCAGCAAAGCACTTAACCCCCATGCCTTAACTCATCCATCTGTAAAATGGGATAATGCTGTTTTAAGTGCCTCAGAGGGGTGTTGTGTGAGCTAATTTGTTGTCTGCAAATCCCTTTGAAAACTGCCAAGCTGTATTTTAGAGCTTTGCCAAATGGGACCCAGACACATTCAAAAGGGGACCCCAAGCGACAGCTCTGACCTTGTTGTTTCCCTCCCTGCTTGGGCAGTGTTTATATTTGGGGGGGAAAATCTGCTTGCCTGTGGGATAGTTTACTGCTTGTTTAGACTGCACTGACCCTGACAAGGTGCTTTGAACACCCCAGTTAATCCTTCTTGCAAACATGTCTCCGTTTGTGCACCAGGACAAGTTGACAGTTTTATCTCTGAGGATTACATAGCAAACCTTTCCAGGATGCATTTTCAGGACTTTTCCCGAACTGCCATCAGATGAGGATTAGAAGACAAAGTTAACATTGAGGGGGGTTATTATTACCTGAAGTTTGACATGGCTTCATCTCCAACAACTTGCTCCAAGGCACTGACTTAATTACCCAGATGCATCCATTGTTTTCATCCAGATTTTAAAGTTCCGTTGAAGCTACCTTTGAGGTGTCATTCAAATTGAATTAAGTTACAATGTGTGTAGGCTTGTTTCAAGCTTGAATTTGGGGCATTTATCTGATGCCAAGTGAACACCATTTGATCTTTCCTATATTGACCGTTTCAAGGCAAGTACAGTAACAATGCTAACTATAAGGGAAAAACAGAGGTAAACCTAAGGAGTCCAGTGGTGTAGTGGTTATTTCTCAATTGCAAGAGATCACCATGATCCCCCCCCCATAGCCATGTCCCTGTAGTCACCCCTCATTAAGACTGTAGCCATAAAAAAATCAACTTTAGATTTCTTCATTATTTCTTCTCCTGTCACTTTGAAAGCTCATTTGTATTTAACTAATTTCCTTCCAAGCTCTGACTATGGGTTGGAATTGTTATAAAAGAAATGTATAAAAATTGAAAAGTGGGATTAAAAAAAATCCCAGATAAATATAAAAGGCATATTAGAGTGCTAGCAATTATGCATATTTATCCTGAACAAAATTCACCATACTCAGTAGGACTTACTCCCAGGCATATTTGCACAGGATTGCTGCTTTAATGTAACATAGGCTATATACTGTCTCCCAGGTAACCCTTGGGAAAGACGATGGCCTATTTCGTTATTTACGTACCTAGCCAGTTTAACTTCTGGTGAGCCTAATCTTACTTCTTCGTGAAGGACCTTTTGAAAAAAGTTTCAAAGACAGCACCCAAGGACTTCTGCTGATGACATCAATATTCCTACTAAAGGAGAATTCCTGGATCTCCTCGCCCTTTGCACTCCCTTGAATACACCACCATAAAATCAGACTATGGGTCTATCTAGTGAAGCATCTGGTTTCCAGCAGTGGTCTTCCAGATGTTTCTCGAAAGCCAACAAGCAGGGCATAAGAGTGACAAGCCCTTTTCTATTATTTGTTCCTCAGCCAATAGTATTCAGAAGCCCCTGAACATCAAAATTCCATTTAGCTCTGGTAATATATCCTTCATGATTTTGAAGAGCTGTTGTGGTGTAGTGGCTAAGAGACTGAGAGCCCAAGCCTATGCATGTCTACTCAGAAGTAAGTCGCATTAGAATCAATGGGGCTTACTCCCAGGAAAGCTTGGATAGGATTGGGCTGTGAGCAGCTAGTCAGGACTTCTCTAGTTTAAATCTCACCCCTACCATGAACTTACCAGATGGTCTTAAACAAGTCAATATTCCCTCTACTGCAGTATGTGGATACAAATACTTAGCCTTACCACAATCAATTTTTCGGAATGATCCTGAGTCCTAGTATTGTGAGAGAAGTCTCACTAGCCATTTTCTCCATTTATTTTTTTATCTAAAAAACAAACAAACTGTACCCTGCCCCCCCTGCTGCTACTGGGATTCCTGTCAGCTTACAAAAGATTCATAAAGTTACCATAAAATAATTATACCATAAAACACTAAAAACAGCAAACACAGAACAATAAAACAAGCTGTCCAAGGCAGTGCAAACAGCATTCACAACAAACGTTAAAAAACCCTTTAAAAATAACCACCGACACTACAATTGAATAAATAAATGCCATTTATTTGACATTTACCCATGCCATTTTCTAAACATATCTTCCTTGCTCAACTTTCTCCTAAACTAAAGAGCCCCAAATCAGGGGCAGATATAAGGGGGGCCATGCATACGTGCCCCCCAAATGTCTGCCAACAGGCAAGGGTGCCCTCTGGGGCATCAGAGGAATGCCCACTGGGCAAGAACTGGCGAGATTGGCTGGAATGGGAGCCCAGGTCTACCCAGCTAGTAGACCTGGGCTTCAAGGTCAGGTGGGAGCCCCGGTCTACCCAGTGGCATCACTAGGGCTTGCATTACCCGGTACGGATGGCCAGCACGTCACCCCCATGTTGGATCTCCTTCTATGCAGTGGGTGGGCAAAAGCGCATGTGGGGGGCGTGGTGATGTACCATTGCCCTACCCCCCCTAGTTTGGGGGTTATATGTTTTGATAGAATACGGATATTTCAATGCAGCTTGTTTCATTGCATTCTTCATGAAATTATGTATGAAATGATATATAACATGATGATATTATTCAAAAATAGCAAGATTTTAAATATTTTGGCCAGTAGTGGTGTCACCCATGCACATCACCTGGTGCTGCTCTCACTCCCTGCATCCCCTTTGCTCACTGGAGCAATGCTCTAGTGATGCCACTAGCTGTAGCCACAATCAAAGGAAAAACCACAGAATTCAGAAAGCGGGCAGCAAAGTAGGAACAAGAACTGCGGAGTTAGGACTGTTTCTGTCAACTCGCTAGCATTCCTTTAAAAAAACAACAACTGGGTACTATGGATATTTTGTTTGTTTAAGTATCCCATTTGTGATCAATCAATAGACCAAGACATTTTTTTTGACTGATCAAATGTCCAGCTCTATTTCCCATGAATCATATTTCCTGGAACTTCATATATCTTATCGGTCGGATAATCTCTTACAGTATACAAGATTGGCTCCCCATAATATATGGACTGGTTCCTTTGCATTGTGAATAGGCTTATTTTACTCATCGTAGATCAGCACAGCCTTTATAAATTGCTAAATATGTTGCTATGCTCAAAAGAGAAAAATGTTGAAAAAATAAGCTGCAGCTAGTAAAAACTGCTAAATATCATGTAGGTACAGAAATCAGATAGGATAAGAAATTCAGATTAGGGTGAAACATTCCAAAACAATTCAAAAGCATGTAAGGCTTGTGTAAGGTTGAAACCTGTTAGGGAGGGCACCAGGATGAGGTCTCTTGTTGTCTGGTGTGCTCCCTGGGGCATTTGGTGGGCCACTGTGAGATACAGGAAGCTGGACTAGATGGGCCTATGGCCTGATCCAGTGGGGCTGTTCTTATGTTCTTATGAGACTAGGTCTGCTGGTTGACTCATTTTGTGCAGTTATTATAAAGAGCATCCAATTGGGACTGGAGATGGGGAAAATGTAACCCTTTGCCTCTAACCTATGTATGCCCTCTCCTATGCATGTCTGCTCAGAAGTAAGTCCCATTATAGTCAATGGGGCTTACCCCCAGGAAAGTGTGGATAGGATTGCAGCCTGAGGGCCCAATCCTACTCAATTTTCCAGTGCCAGTGCAGCTGTGCTAATGGAGCATGCGCTGCATCCTGTAGTGGGGAAGCAGTCATAGAGGCCTCCTCAAGGTATGAAAACATTTGTTCCCTTACCTTGGGGCTGCATTGTGGCCGTACCAGTGCTAGAAAGCTGGATAGGATTGGGCCTTTAGTCTCCCAATCTGAATAGAGAACCTGCTGCTGCTTATCCTGCTTGGAAGAAAACAGGAGACAGAGTAGTTTCCTCCAAGTGCAACTTCTTGGGTGACTTCTTTTACCCATTTGGTGATGCATCGCCCGCCTTTCACCCTTCCCAGTGCTGGGAGGCGATGATTCACTCTCCGCCCCCCCCTGCACACCCACCCGTGGCTGCCACTGCTGCCACCCTTTGCCCACACTGGGAGGAGGTGACTTGCCGCCCACCCACCCCCGCACCCCTGCAAGCCAGCCAGCAGCAGCAGCAGCTGCTGCTGCTGCAACCATCGCTACCACCCCTCTCCTGCTCTGGAAGGGGGCAACGTGCCACTCGCACGCCCTTACCCCGCTCTGGGAGGGGGTGATGTGCCACCACGCTCTTGTGCAATTAAAGTAAAATATTGCGCAAGCTTGCAACGCTGCAGGAGCCTCTGGTCTGAGTTTGGAGGGAGCTGCCCTTCGAAACAAAGGGCCAGAGGTTGCTAGGGGCATCGTGAGCTTGCTTGAGCCTTGCACGCGTGCACGACGCTACCGCAGAAACCTCTCACAAGGGCGAAGGGTGGCAGCGGCGGTCTGTCGGTGGGTGGGAATCACCCTCCCAGCACAGTACCTGGTGTGGGCCACAATTCCTGCACCCCCCTAGCAATGCCACTCGGTCTGCCCACCCAGTGAACCTTGGCCACAGAAGCCATCAAGTTCAACCCGGAGCCCAGGTCTACCTACCTGGTTGACCTGAGCTTTGGAGTTGGTAGTGCTGATGGCTCCCCCCCAAACACAAACACTGGATCCGCCCTGCCCCAAATAGTTTACTCCTTCCTCCTAGAGCAAGTTCTACAACCATTCAGCAATTGTGGTTGAGCTTTCCTGCAATTTTTCCAGCCCTACAATGTTCTTTGCCCTGGCACCCCCCCCCCCCAAAAGCACTTGAGACAGAGTTTTGGATTGTAACTGGGCCACATTTATTTGACTCTTCAATGACCAATGACCAAAACATATTTCAAATGTGGCAACACCCTAGAATTATTCCAGGCTTGAAGATATATATAATTTCCGTTTCAGTTTCAATCTCTTTCTTATGGCCCAATCCTATCTGGGCCACCCACTGACAGAATTTGTGTTCTGTCAGTGGATCCAGTGGCAGTTGTGCAGATCCTGTCTCTGTACCCCTGTCCTGTAACACCCTCTGCCTCTTCTCAGATATACAGGGATCTGAGGAGCTAGCATGAGTCTAAGAAGATGCATAGGCAGCCAGAAGGCCTATACAGAGGTCAGTAAAAATGTTTTTCTTACTTCTGGTTTGCCTTCTGGTCACCCCACCCCATGGCATGCAGCTCAGCGTGGCTGCCTGCTATAGTGCAGCAGGGATAGGACTGAGCTGTCAAACAGCCATAATATGAAATGTACCTTTTCTTCCTGAAAAAGCTGAACTCGTCCCTGCAGTCCTGCATTGTGGCTTGACAGGTGCAACTTCTCAGTTTTTGTGGTCCCAAACAGAAGGGGAAACAACAGGCTAATCAAGTCCCTGGTAGTTGCTTTAGGATGGTGGCTGACGTTTAGCTTGATGAACCACAATGAGCCCAGTTCTGGCTTAGAGGATCTCTCATGATCCCATGTTTTTTAAGGACGGTGGGGAAAACTGGAAGCTGCAGCATGGAAGAGACTATTTCATAGCATCACCTATTACTTGAGAAACTCAAGTTATGTTGTGTCTAGGAAGCCTTTCCGAGGTGGTTTGTTCAGAACCAAAGAGAAGATTTGCAAAACAGCACAGAGTAGTATGCTAAAAATATCTCGGGTACAGATCGTGTTCAGGACATTGTGTGCTACCTTTACAAAACAGGAAGAAAAACTGGTTCATTTGAGGACCAGACTTCTACCTGCCTCTTTCTTTCTAGAAAGATCCTCATGCTGGTGCTAAGAGCGGGTCATTATAACCCTGGCCATGTTCACACACTTGTTTCTTGCAGTTCCGGAACAGAACTTGGCACGACTCCCAGTTCAAAAACCACACTGGTCTAAGTATTAGGTAATCATATATCAAGAGTGTAATATTTTCAACCGTTTTTTTTTGCGGTTAAAGCAAAGAACATTTGAGAGGCAAATTCACTCAGATAACAATTATGCAATCAAAAGAATATCCGTTGGGAGGAATCAACTGGGGCATGGCTTAAAATCAAAATCAAGCCAAATAACCACATTTGCAATACTGCACTGTTATAAAGTGCTTAACAATTCAGCATGTAAATTTTTATTTGAAATCATGCCCTATACGGCAGCGGAGGGAGTTCTGTAAAGCTTTTCATCTCTTTGGTTCATGGAACTGAACACCCCTAGCAATGGAGGCGTGTAACAAAATCTATTTTATTTTTGCTGTGAACACCTGTGCCTGATTAAAAAACAAACAAAAAAAAACAAACCACCCAGCAACATTCATCTGTGACTGTTAAAAGCTCGTAAAAGCTCTAAGCAACTGGTTGGTCCAAAAGAAGTAAAGGCACTCCCGCCTTATTTTTATTTCATTTCTTTATTTAACTTATTGCATGTATATATTACCTTTCTCCCAAAGCACTCAAGGCAGTTGCTAGTTTGAAATAAACTATATTACAATCTAAAATGCATGATATAAAGGGAATAAGAATAATTAGGAAAGGGATCTATAATCAAACTGCTAATATTATTATGCCTTTATACAAATCCATTGTGTTGTCCACATTTGGAATACTCAGGGATGGTTCCACAAGTTTGCAGGTTCAAGGGTTGGTTGAAGGCCACACCCACAAGAGGACCCAGCTGGGTTGGGCTGGGCTGATGTCTCAGTCTTGGTGGCAGTGGTAGTGCTCAGAGGTACCAATAGGGGGTAGGCAGTAGAAGTCAAGGGCTTTGTCCCACAACCCCCAACCATCTGTGGATCAACCTCTATTGTTGCAGCACCTTTCATGTGACAAAAGACTACGGCATTTGGGGCTACTTAATTAAGAAAATTAGACTGAAGCTTCTAAAATTTTACGTGATGTGGAGAAAGTGGATAGAATTATTTTTCATGCTCCTGTAACATTAGAACCTGGGATCATCCAGTGAAGTTGACTGGAAAGAGATTAGGACAGGTGAATGGAAATACTTCTTTGCACAGCACATAATGTATGGTATTTGTAGCTACCAGATGTGGTGATAGCTGCTGGAATTACAGCCCAGTTCTGAGCTGCCTGGTGTGCAAGGCTGTAGCAGTGCCGAAATGGCTGCTGCTGTATCCTGTGGACATTGGGCAGCTGTGGGTGGCTTCCAACTCCTCTTCAGGGAGGAAGGGAAGTAAGGGAAGCAAGTAAGGGAAGCAGCCCTGCAATGGGGCTACTTGACTCTGCACTGGCTATTTCATCGGCGCAGAGTAAAGTAGTCCCGAGTTGGGCCACGAGGTCCGACACAGGGCTTCAGATCCATGGAGCTGAGCTCTGTTGGTCCCACTCCCCTCCTGTCCCACTCCTTCCCCTGCCACGCCTTCCCCCACCTTCCCCCAACCCAGAACGCTTCCCCCCATGACCCCACTCAACTCTCTGCCGCCCAGCATTTGCCTGAAGCTCCAGACAGCAGCCGCCCATCCTCCGCCTGGCGCTGGCCCAGCAATAAGTGTTGCAGGTGTGCCTTATGGCACGTTTGCGACACTGTGTGCTGGTGCTGAGCCGGCACAAACCGTTCTGGATCAGGCCCTAAATCCCCTCTGCTGATGCAGCTGCACCATTGGAATGTGCACTACATCCTGGGGGGGGGGGGAGATGCAATCCTAGAGATCTCCTCCAGGTAAGGGAACATTTGTTCACTTGTTTGGGAGCAAGCCTCAGTTGCTGCGAGTGGCCTATTCAGACCTGTGCCAGTAATTTTGCAAATTCAAGTGGACCTGGGAAGGTGGATCGAGGCAGGAAGAGGGATAGGATATTACTGTTTCTGCTGCTGCTGATACTGCCCCTTTCTCAGTCAAGGTCTGCCTCCTTCCTGCTTCATCTCCTCCTTGTTCTGCCCACTCCTGCCTCTTGCCCACCTCTTGTGCTGACTTACTGGTATTGGGGTTCCTCTGCAGGCTGCTTGACGCTTGTGATGGCAGCCTGGCTGTGCTGTATGGCTTGCTGCCTTTTGCGACAGACACTGTCTGTGCTGCCAGAATGCAAGTTCCAGTGGCACTGCAGCCCATAGGATTGGACCCTTAGGTTGCAATCCTATACACATGTACTTGGGAGCAAGTCTCACTGAACTTAGTGGGACTTGCTTCTGAGTGGATATACATAGTAGCCTGTGACTACTAGCTGCAGGGGATCAACCACGGAAGGGGGTAGGCCTTCATCTCCTGCTTGTGGGCTTCTCAGAGGTAACTGGAAGGCTACTTGGGAAACATGATGCTAGATTAGAATGATCTTTAGCCTGCTTAAAGAGAATTGAGAACCGGCAGAGAAGACGAAAGTAAGCAAAATCAGGTAAGAATTCTTAAATCAATTTTCATGAACATTATAAGATAGCCAATGAAAGAGGCAGTTCCAGGAGGAAAAGAGCCAAATGGCAGTTAGTCCCAGCCAAGCCAGGACTTCACTGCTTTACCTCTTACTCAGTCAGGGAGTGTATTCAGCTCTATCAATGTGCCAGACATTTTACAGAGCAACAGAAAAGAAAAAAAAAATAGCTGCCTTATAATTTATAATTTATATTTGACAGTGTGGTGGTCAACAATGGGATATGCCTAGAGGAAACAATCACGGTAACATGAGATGACTGTTGACTTTTGTTTTAAAAGGATCAACATTGCTACATTATTAATGGCTATATAGTGCAAAATTCTATATGTAAGGTACCTGTGAAGAGGACAGTGTGTGTAGACATTATTGCATAATCTTTCCCCTGCTAACTGGAAAAGATGAGCCTTTTAATTAGAGGGGGTAAGGGGGAGTAACTGACCTTATTCACCTCAGCAGTACCTCCTCCTAGTGACTGTCCTGATGTCGCTTTTCCATCTTTTTAAATTGTGAACCATTACGGGACACAGTACCATTTGTTTGCTGTGTAAATTGCTTTGTGTACTTCTTTTTGTTGAAAAATGGAATATCACCATCATCATCATTGCCCTTATGGAAGAATAATATTATTCTTGGCTAGATCCTGAATTGCAGACTAAAATCAACACAGCACAGGCTGTGAATAATAATAATAATAATAATAATAATAATAATAATAATAATATCCAGAAGGATAAGAAAGTCTAGACAGTAGTCACTGCAATGTCTGGTGACAGTAGAATAGAATGTTAAGAAATGGAGAAAATCACCAAGTATAAAGATCTGGAAGTAGTAACTGAAAGACCATGGCACAAGAAAGCAAGCGTAATACCAATTGTCATAGGAGCCTTGGGTACTCTCCCAAAATACCTGGAAAAGCAGTCGAACAACACTGGGATGAGCACAAGTACCATCAGCCAATTACAAAAGGCTGCCTTACTAGGAACAGCACATATACTATGATGATATTTGTAACACAACATAAAAACAAAAAGTAGTTGCCTAACCTTGGTCCTTGGGAAGGGCATGATAGGTGAATATATACAAAATCCAGTCAAAAACAATATGACTGTGTGAAAATAGATGATGATGATGATGATGATGATGATGATACTTGTGGAAGGGATTGGATCTGCCATCATCCTTGCGATCTTGGTGTATCTAAGTGAAGGGTCTGGCAATTGCCTGCCTCCTCACACAGGAGCAGAAGACAGCAGTGAAGAGAGGACAAGCACCATCCCTTTAGTAATGCCAACACCAGCCTGTTCTTATCCAGGTGCTGATATCCTGCAGGATCTTCTGTAGGATCTCATGAGCCTGTTCAGGATGCAGGGCCTTATATGAGTACTATCAGTAGGAAAGCGGAGGCAAAAGGCTAGACTTCCAGAAAGGAGATAGACTGAGAGCACCCACTGAGGAGAAGAAGTCATCAGGTATTCATGAATCCCTTTTCCCCATCAAAGTCTGAAGCATTTGGGAGAATAGACATGAACGAGTCTGGCCCATCCATGGGCTAACTGAAATGGTTACCTCAGGCAGAGTGGTGAACCTCCCCAGCCCCATGCCCTGGGGCAAAGGTTGGCAATGGCGCTCCCCCTTTGCTTACCAAATCCGCCCCTCCCACTTATCTAGAGCTCACGGAGCCTCGCACGACTCCAGGACATGTTGGGGAAGCCTCTCTGATGTTCTCCAAAGCTTTAAACTGTGCTTCCAGGAAACCAGGGCATTTGCTCCATAGAATGAATGGGAGGTCCGCCACTGTGCTCAGGCAGCTGATTGGTTAGGGTGCCTGTTCCACTCACTGCTGCTGCTTCCCTTCCCACTTTCTGGATTAGAAAAAGGAAAAGAAGGAACTGAGCAAAAGAGGAAGTATGGCTGGTACATCACCAGGTAAGGAGAGGGCAGAATTTGGCGAGGTGCCAGAAGGCCTTGAACATGAACCTCGATGAAATATATTTTCATCTTGCCCTCAAGGAACTCAAGGCAGCAAACATGAGAATTTTGTTTGATCTCATTTTTTTATCACAATGTCTTTGACAGGGCTTTTAGCCTGAGAGATTGTGACTGGCTTGCCCAAGGTCACTTACTGACCTACCCAACTGACCAGCATTTGAGTCTGGGTCCCTTTAGCCCCCATCCAGCACCCTATCCAGTCCACACCACTCCAATATGGGTACAAGTATGGAAACACCATACTTAAAAACTCTTAGGTGTAATGCATGAGGTGACCTGCACGTAATTCTGCAAGAGTACAAATGCTGAAATTCACCTAATACATGGAGGAATAAATAAATTCCCCTCTTCCCACTCCCAATAAATATTCGGATACATATATATATATATATAATAGGTGTTCAGTGCACCATTGCAAAGTGGTGGGGGAAAAAGCATCAAATTGTAGCATTTAAGGGAAGCTGATGCCTGTTAATGTAGAGATGAAGGCCAGTCTATTGTAGTCAGTCTGTTGCAGCTAACTGACCTTTGTTCCCAGAATAAAAATGTGTACAAGGGTGAAAAAAAGAAAGAAAAAAAGGAGATCAAGGCAATGAAGAACTTCTGGAAATATCACCTGCACTGTAAATTATTGTGTGAACCTACAATGAGGATTTGGGGGCAAGGTCAGCATCATGTAATTATCCACTTGTAAATGCTGGTAACACAAGTTAGATCTCTCAGGGAGCCCATCTGACTTGTGTGCTTGCTTTTTCAGAAAAAGGTATTCCAAAAAGCATGAAAGTGTTTCAAAATGAACAAAGGTGAGTTCTCCCTGTTGAATGTAAACTCACCTTGAAATAAAGAAGATTTTGATGTGTTACCTTGAAGGGTTTGTTGTGAAGATAAAACAAAACAGCAAAAATAAAGTGAATAGTACAGATGAGGAATGCAAAGAGAACAGCAAGCCATAAGAAGCAAATCATTGTTGGATAGCAGGGCAGACAGAACCACGACCCAAGACTACTCAAGGGCACGGATGGGGAAAGGATTGCATTTAGAGCTGCAGCATGTGCAGCGCAATCCTAACCATGAGTTAGGCTAGAATCTTCCTGTTGGTGCCAGTGGCTGCATGGATTCCTGCCAGAAGAGGTCAGTCTGGCACAGAAGTAGGGAAGGGTGGGGTAAAGGCAGGGAGGGGTGGAACAGGGAAGAGGAAGGTGGCGATGGGAGGGTAGGCCATATTGCTGGCACAGGTCTGAGTTGACCCATTGCGGTTGCTGGGGCTTACCCTGGGAAAGGGGACAAATATTCCCATACCACAAGAAGATCTCTAGCAGCCAAAATCTCCCTGCAGGATGCCGTGTAGAACATGCCAACATCTTTTTTTCCAGTGTTTCTTTGGAATGTAGTAGATGGCAGCTTTGCCACATGGGGGTGGGATCACACGGTGAATGGATGTATAAATTAAACCATCTCAGGTTACTCTTCTGCTTCAGCAGTAAAGCAAATCAGCCTGCTCCTAACAGTAGTTAACAGGACAGATCCAAGAATTTCAGTTATAGAAAGATTTAATTTGTGTCAAGAAATTTTAAGTGGTTTTCTTACAACACAGATCTCAAAACAAACTTGTCCCTTCTGGCTGTCTAGATATTTGAAAAGATTCTTTCCCGGAGGTGCGTCACATCATAGGTTCCCCCCTATTCAATAATCACATGACACTTCCCAAGAAGATGCATATTTCTTCTGGGAATTAAAATAAGGAATGTTGTATAGGAAATCTTGGTAATTAGCTTGAACTAATGCTTTGCCCGAACAATGGCGACATTGGTAATTCACTGAGGGCCCAATCCTTTGGGCCTCTAGTGCCGGTGCTGAGCTCCAGCACTGGTGCTGGGTGTCCCAAGCATTCTGTAAGGCGCGTCCATGACACCCAGAGAGGAGTGAGCGCTGGCTCTGGTGCTGAGCCCAGCGCCAGATGGACACTACCTGGAGCATGGTAAGAGATTTGGGCACTGGTGAAGGCCTTGGGGGCAGGGGGAGGCTTTCTGAGGCAGAAGAGGGCAGGGAGAGGGCGGGGCAGGGGAGGAACTGGGGTGGGAAGGGGATGGGACCAGCACAGCCCTGCTCCACTGTATCCTATATTCTGTGTAGGGCTTGAAAGCTTGACATGGAGGTTCTCAAGTCTGCACCAGCAAAACTTGTGTGGCTTGGGGCTTTCCTCAGGGAAGGGACTAAAGTCTCCTTCCTCCAGGGAGACCTCCAGTGGTCCCAGCGGCTCCAGCGGTAGCCATTTTGGCACCACCGCACCAGCAGTACTGCCAGGGATAGGATTGGGCTGCCCATCCACTACCTATTTACTGAATAGTTTCCAGAGGTCTGTATGGTAGAAATGCATGCAGCTCAAAACATCCAGCTCTTGCCAGCCCAGCATTATCATGCCTGTGCAAAAGCACGACCAAAATACATGTGCTGGTGTAAAAGTCCTGGCGCAGCCATCTGTATCTCAGATGTCCATAATGCAGGGAACCACTGGGAAGGAACCCAGGAACCACATTCTGAACCTGGTGAGGTTATCTCAAACTTCTAATTATGTCTTTCATTTGAACCTTTCAACAGCATTTGAACCTTTCATTTGAATCTTTCACAGCATTTATTTGTTTTTGGTCTTTTACTTATAGATATCCTGGACGTCAGTGCACAGATGTTACATATGTTATCCTCCAGTTGCCATCTGCTACTGTTTAATGCCTGGGTAATTAATTATAGCGTAACTGTGGCTACTTTCTACCACAAGCTGTGTTAATGATGTTAGGAGGGGTGTAAGCGAGGTTAGGCAAGTGGTGTTTTTCTTGCTGGAAGTAGTAACACTCTTCTAAAAAAAAAAAAAACAGAACATAGATGGGCTCAAGTCATGACTGTATAAGATGTGAGCCATCAAGTGGGGCACAACCTACCTGTCATGTGTGGAGGGCCGCCAAGGACTCTGTAAACATCCTGTTTTTGTTGCCTGTCTGAAACTGCAAAAACAGAAGGCTTCTCATTGCTTAGCACCGGTCAGGCTATAATACTTGATTGGAAGGGAAGCAATGTGAAGGCCTGAAGTCAATAAAGACAAGGATGGAACTCAAGGTAGGCCAGGCTGTATCTGGCTTACCTTGTTATTGTTGTCTTGGGTTCTAAGTATTTACCCTTGGGCAGCCCAATCCTAACCTGTGCTGGAACAGGCAGGCTGCCTGTCCTGCCCTGTATCCAGCAAGGGGTTGGAGCAGGAATTCATTCCTCTTACCCGGGTAATGCGGCAGCAGCCCCAATGGGTCTGCTTGTATTTGTGCCACCTAAAGAGGTGGTACAGGTCCAAGCAACCCAGTGCAACGCCTAGTTGCCTGGGAGTGGGGTTAGGATCCAGTCCAAGTACCAGATCCTGCCCCCCCACTTGGCCGCAGCCTGCCCTTCTCACATGCTGGAATGTTCCCATTCTGCCCTCCCCCGCCTCAAACCCCCACACCAGCCTGACTTGGCTGGCACAAACTTACTAGAGCGTTGGCTCTGTGGCAGTCATGTCAGCCTGGCATGCAGATGTGTGCCAGCCTTCCTCCTTTCGCAGTGGTGTGAAAGTGCTTGATGGCATTTTTGCAACTTGCACCGGATTGTGGATTGTGCCCTAACTTATGAAAAGTTAATAGTAACCAACAGAAATATTAAAAAAATTATAGTATGTATATTTTTTATTTTAATCAAAATACATATTAGTTACCATTACATAAATCAGTGTTTCTCAAACTGTGGGTCGGGACCCACCAGGTGGGTCGCAAGTCATTTTCAGGTGGGTCCCCGTTCATTTCAATATTTTATTTTTAATATATTAGACTTGATGCTACCGTGATATGTGACTGCATTTGGGGAAATGTGAGATATCTGTACCTTTAACAGGCTACTATGTATACGTTTAACAATAATAGTAAATGGGACTCCTGAGTAAGTGTGGGTAGGATTGCAGCTTAGGAGTGTTAAAATTTTTCCTGCTTCATGATGTCACTTCCTATCCTGACATCACTACTGGTGGGTCCTGACAGACTCTCATTCTAAAAAGTGGTTCCCAGTGCTAAATGTTTGAGAACCACAGACATAAATTACAGCAGGCTACAGAATGCTTCAGATTTTTTGTTATATGTTTTTCCCGCCAGCTCTTCTCTTGGCCTGGCTGCTTAACACTGAATGATGGCTCACAAGGAATCATATTAATATTACTTAAGAATGATTTAATATCAAGGAGTTTTGCATTGCTTGTATTTACATTCTAGGACCCATGTGCACAAGGCATGTGCACAAGTTACAGCCCTAATTAGGGTTTCCAACCCTTCAGGATTGGCCTGGAGTCTCCAGGAGTCTGCATCAATCACCAGGCAACTACTGGATACAACTCTGAAAGTCTGTGATCTGTGGGTCTCTGGAACACAGCAAGCAGCAGAAGCAGGATGGGCTTCTGGATGTTGGGCCCAGCAGTGTCATCATCACAGAGCAGTGAAGTATCATGGGAATAGCCTGCAGCATAGCTGGCCCAGGTCCTGTTGATTTGGGTGTTAGCCACTGGGGGTGTGGTTCAAAAGTAAGATGCACACAGGCAGGACTGATTAACCTATGGCCAGGCCCCCAGGTTTTCAGGTATTTTTGTCCTATCTCTGGCATTTCAATCTTTCGCCCCACTACAACTGACAGTATATATGTTAGTATATATGGATAAATAGATATGTACACATATTGCTATGGCGCAGAGTGCTAAGTGCCTTTAACCATTGAAGCCCTAGGGTGCAGGTAACTGTGCCTCAGTAAAATGAAATAAAATAAAAAATGATGGGCCCCTAGTCCCTGCAGGACCCCTAGGCTTCAGCCTAGTCAGCCTTATGAATAATATGGCCCTGAACACAGGCAAGGCAAGGCAAGGCAAGTGAAGGAGAAAAGGTGAGGATAGAGAAGGAGGAGGTGAAAAGTGGAAGGTCAGAGGTAAAAACATGAGTGAGCCGAGAAGGACGGTCTGGAAGAGAGATAGTGGAATTTGAAGAAGAGAGGTACAGTGGAGGTACAGGAGGTGAAGGCCAGTGGTGTAGCCAAGGGGAGGTCAGGGGATACATTATCCCAGGTTCCACACCTTTAGGGAGTATTTTAAAGGCCTCCAAAAAGCACTTCCAGTTTTTGACAAAAACTGGAAGTGCCTTTTGAAGGCCTTTAAGACATCTCCTCAAGGTACCCAGTGTATGGGTATAAGGTGTAAGGGGTGTGTGTGTGTTATGGGAGTATGGGGATATTAAAACGTTTTGTCTCTGATGTCTTGCTATGATGGCGCCAGGTGTCTTGCTATGCCAGTGATGAAAAGAGGGGAGAATGATGACAGAATGGTGAGGAAAGCAGAGGAATGAGAAAGTCAGAGAAGGAAAAGAGATAAAGAGAAACTGGAGAAGGCTGGAGGGGAAAGGCAACCGAAGAGGGAGAGTCTTGGGGAGTAAAAGGAAAGAAGGAGGCATGTTCTAGACAAGCCCTGGGGACTCAGGTCCACCAGCCCACTCTGAGATACCCTGGGAGAAGCATTGTCAGCCCTTGGCTTCAGGCAGGAGTCAGTGCAAAACTCAAAAACACGCGTGTGTGTGTGTGTGTGTGTGTGTGTGTGTGTGTGAGAGAGAGAGAGAGAGAGAGACCATACTACTGCATCTTTACCACATGTCCCTACCCCCATCCCACCTGCATATGAGCAACTTCAGATAAACCCCTGAGTAACAACAAATCTGTGCCTCCATGTCTTTTGTACCTGTCACTCTCCACATTATATCTTTCCCCTCTTCCTATGACATGGATCTCCCTCCATGAGATGGGGCAGGGGAGGACGAGGACATGCCCACAAGGTCTTAAAAGGGCCTCTAGCAATTTCCACCATTACATCTTGTGAGGAAAAAACCAAACAAACTCCAGGAATGGTTTCAATTACAGCTGGCAACCTGACCCCTTGCCCAATATGGGTTGCAAGGCCTACATTCTTCTTGTGTTATAATTCCACCTCTGTGTAGAGATACTACAAGGTAGAAGCTTTTGGTCAGAACATTTCCAGGTACATAAGCCAAAGATCCTCCCCCACCTCTGGTTGCTGTCCTTCATCTTTAGTTTTGTGAGCGCTTTTTGAAAAACCTGATTGGTTCATCGGGCAATCAACTCCTTCCCTCTCATAAAACTAGCTTGCCAGAGGAAAAGAACAATTTAATATCCATCAAACATGAGTGCTTTGTGCTGCTGCCAATTACAACCAAGTGGGAGTCGTAGGAAGTGGACAACTGTCTAGCAGGAGTTGGAATGAGGCCGCCAATTCATTTCATATGAGGTTTGAAGCAGCTGTTGGTGTGCTAATCATTTTCAGCACCAAATGACTTTTGGAAAATTTGAACCAATGACCTAGAACTGAATTGCTTTGTATGCTTCCCCTTCAGCTCTTCAAAGAGCCAATCATTAAGAAACACTTAGTTTTTAGGAGATGACGTAAGATACTCAAATTCTCATATGTGATTCTTAAAAGCCTACGCAGTTTAACCCTGATGACTTTTCTGCTGCAAATACTATGATTATTCGTTATGAATGTTATTTCTGATATGTCTATTGCTCTTTTCAGACCAGCCTCTTAAAGTGATTCACAATCTATAAACACACAATATGATGCAACGTACGCAACAGAGCAGCAAACAGGGAAGGTTGCATGTCTCTAGAGGATGAAAGTAAACTTTGCATTCATGTGGATAGGTAACACCAGAGTGGAGCAAGATGGGTGGGCGGAATGCACCTCTGGCAAAGTACCTTGATTCCCACTACCCTGCATTCCCCACCACACTTCATTCCTGAATGTTGGAGCATGCATGTTCCACCCTTTTCACAGCTCACAGGGACTCTTGTGAGCTGTGAGTTCACAGCTCACACCTCCAGGTGTGAATCACATGGGTATGGTTTCATCTGAATCACCCCTCTACATGCACTGCTTCTATTCCTTTAGGGGGTGGTTCAGTTACCAATGGGTTAACTTTTAGCATGCCTAGGATGGGACTATTGATATGAGAAGCATCATTATTTTTCTTTCACAAATCTTACATGGGGTACAAAGTCTTCCCCTAAAATGCACTTTGTTCCCTTCTGAACCTCCCAGTATTTTTTTTTCCAGTCACCACTGTTTATGAATAGTGCTTTGTGACTAGGATAACATGTCAAATTCAAATGCCGTTTGAATGTAGTTTAAAAGACTGCTGGAAACTGCTACAGTGTTAAAGAGGATTGATTCTGGTAGGCTACTGCAGACACAGAAAAGTCAGGACATATCTTTCAGTAGTGAAGTTGCTGAAACTCATTTTCCCTTGACAGAAAATGTGCTTTGGGGTAGCTTCTAGTGCTTGCCTCAACAATGAGGTGTGGATTACTTCTCTGAAGGTTCTTCAGTGGATGGGGTTTTAAGAGAAGAAAACAAGGTCTCATTCCATGCTGACCATTCATCTTGAACTCCCGTCCTCCTTCCTTGCATAGCTTCAGCAACAGTAGAAGGAAGAAAGGTCTCAATCCATTCCTTCCCTTGTCTGGAACTCTGCAATCAACTTTGGCTGTGAGCCAGGCATCAGGAGCACTGGAAAATGTAATTTCTTCAGTACTACTGACATATGGGGGGTGAAGAGGAGAGAGAGAGAGAGATGCTTCTCACTCTTCCTCCATGCCACAGCTGACACTTGCAGCAAGCTAAGTAAGTGGGTGGGTGGGGGCAAGAAAGTTTGCAAGAAACTAAGAAGGTGCATAGAGTGGGAGTTGAGGAAGGGATGTGGAGGTTCTGGGATTGTGAAAGAGATTGGATAATTTTGCTCTCCTGGTGATCACTGGGGTACTACAATTACAAGGTTCATGTTGAGCTTTGAATAAATTAATGGAGGGGGCCCACTGGTTTTGCTGTTGTTTACTATGTTTGTTTTTGTGCTACAGAGGAGTAGCGTACTGTGAAGTTTTGTTTACTTTACAATGAAACCAATGTCTTATAAGAGCCACAAAGGGATACAAGAGTGATGGTATCTGGTGTTTAATTACTTGACAAGAGTAATTTGGTTTTCTTAGCTTTAAAGTACTTGGGAGTAGTAGTACTTGGCACCTTATGCACAGGTACCATCACATTCAGCAGTGGACCTCCCCAGCTCCGCGTCCCAGGGCAAAGGTCCGCGATGGCACCCTCCGCGGGCTGTCATCGCCCCTTCGCTCAAAAAGCCACCTCCCTACTCACCTGAGGCTCATGGAGCCTCGTGCAACCTCCAGCAGGAAAACCGGAAGCACAGTTTTTGCCCCCATCGGGAGCTTCAGAGAGGCTTCCATGGGGTCCTAGTGGCCAGCGCCTGGGGCTTTTGCCCCATCTCGTCTATGGGAGGTCCACTGTTTATTCATTATGAGGGGTCTAGGCCCCTGAGTGTCAGGGTCTAATCATATCCAAATTTCAGTGCTGATGCAGCCATGACAATGGGGCATGCGCCACATCCTGAGCGGGAGAAGAGCCGTTGCGGAGGCTTCCTCAAGGTAAGGGAACGTTTGTTACCTTGGGACTGCATTGTGGCTGCATTGGTGTTGGATAGGATTGGGCCCCAAATCTCCTAACATCACTGGAAGTTTGCTTCAAATTATAACAACTGAGGGAGCTCACAACTTCCTCGATATTTGTAAACAACAAAAGGCTCCTTGTACAGTTGAACTCAGTGAACCGATGAACCAGATGAACCATCTGAGTCGCCCTCCGGCCAGATTTCAGTCAAGCAAACAAATTCTCACACATGAGTATGCTGGCAGGCTACCAACACATGGTGCCACATGCATGCATGCAAACAAAATAAACAGTGCATATAAGAGCAGGACAGTGCACTATGCTCCTCTTGTCTCATCAACCTTTCCTGATGACTTTTTTCTTAAAGGGTGCCATCTGATCTGTTTTTCGATTGCTGGACGGGGGAGGGGGGGTAAGAAGGTCTTTTCTCAAAGAAGCAACATTCTCCTCAATTGTTTCTGTAGAGCCAGACATATTTTGCAAAGGCAGTGCTTTCACTGTGAGGAAGTCACTTTCTCCCAGTAATAAGCCACAATGTTTTCCAGTGTCTCTGATTTCCCTTCCACCTATTGCATCCATTGCAGTGGTAAGCATTGCACGAGCATCACCAGAACCAGTGGATAACATCTGTAGGATTACGCACTGGATATCATCACTCCTAATGCCTGTGTCTCTCTGTGGCTCTTTTAAGACTTTGGTTTCATTGTTAATTAAACAAAATTTAATTAATTTAAAATTAATTAGCTTAAAACACTACACTACTCCTGTGTGGCACAAAAACAAACTTAGCAAACAACAGCAAAGCCGGTGACCCCCTCCATTAATGTCCCCATAAATTCTGAAGATTATAAATGCCTCCTTTCCAGCATCTCATGCTCAAACTAGAAGTGTGCGGACAGTTTGTTTTTAAACTTGGGATTGTGTTAATCCTATATAAAGCAGGAGTGGGTTCCCTCCCCAGTTTTTAGAGCGAAAACTGCAAGTTGGATGTGCTGAGCTGATGGTTCACATCTTCATCCTCCAAGTGCTCTTCTCCTCATTGGAGCCTTGACACCTGATGTTAGCCTGGTGGGACAAAACATGCGATGGTAAATGGCAGGCATTTCAGCTTTTGCTCTGAAAATTGGAATCATTTCCCCCATCCTGCTTTAAACATGATTGAGGTAGAACCAATTTACAACAAATAGGTTTTCAAAGGTCATGTGTAGATTGGTTCCCATCTTCCTTGAAACGTTGAAAGACAATCCCTCCCCATTTCCTTGCCTTCTTTTTAAAGTGGACAAAGTTGCTCAGCAAGCCATTTCCCCCATAAGCTAGTCTTGTCAATTTTATCTCCTTTTTCGGTACTCCCCAGGAAAACAATTGGTGGAAGAGTCATGTCAATATCATTTCCCAACTTTGTAAACCTGACAAAGCTCCAGCACCAAGAAGTTTCATCTATTTATATGATAAGCAGCTCAACCCTACCTGGGCCAAGCAGTGGTTATGTGCTTCTTTTGCTGGTGCTGACCGCTGTAAACCAGTCAGCACCAGTTGTAGAAGGTGCTCACATCATGAAGCTGTGAACTGCTGGAGTGCCAGCACAAAGGCTGGAAACTTCCTGTGCTCTCCACAACAACTAGATAATGTCACCAATGGAGGTAAGGTGTTGGGGGTGGCAGGAGGGGTTGGGGGAGGAAGGAATGGCATGGCAGGTGGTGAAACAATGTGGTTGGGGGAGGACAGAACAGGGTGGCAATGGGGGTGGGCAGATTGGGTCTGGGAAGGGGGTGGGTTTCAGTGATGGCCACCGAATCCTAACCCCCTTCCCAGATCCAGTCCCATGGTGCAGGTCTATGCCGACTTGAACCAGCTATTTAGCTAGTGCAGGTTCGAGTAGACCCCCTGCACCATGGAGGCTTACCTTGGGTAAGAGAACAATCAACTACCCCCCTGCACAATTCAGCAGTAGCCATTTTGGTGCTGCTGCATCAGCGGGGGGAGGGGGAGAATAGGATTGAGCTCAAAATGCTACAAAGATTTGTGAGAGGACTGCATAAAATTTATATATGGGTGTACATTTTGAGGAATGTGTATGGATAAACCCCACAAATCTGAATATCTAAACTAAAAGAGGGTGTTTTTAATTCAGTGCTAGCCTTTAAAGTAGGCAAAATCAATCAGTCCTGTGTATCTGAAATTCCAGAAAGTGTTTCCTAGAATAGGACACATTATATTGGCATTGACAAAGGCACTGGTGTGATCAAGTGCTTACAAGGTTGAATCAGTCAGCCAATGCTGCAGGGCTTGAGTCCTGGTTCCTCTTATCACAGGACTGTATTACTGTAGGCCACTCATTTAACTTTGCTCCAGTTTAGTGTATCCATCTATAAGAAGAGGGTAATGATATTTGCCTCACAGAGGTGCTGTAGGACTTAATTTTGGAACTGATATCAGACATTTGAAATCCTCCAATGAAAGATGAAACAGATGTTCCGCATTATTTTCTATTATTCTACTGTGCCCTTAGTCTAGGCCTTGAGCTCCTGTTGACATGCAAGGGAGATCAGTGTACAAATCAAGGGTATCAGAGAACATTCATGAAACAAGGGATTATAGCACCAGAGAAACAACAGAAGACTTGAAAACAAAGTATACCAGTGTGACGAATCAGCAAGTTACAGTCAGGTGAGCTTTGAAAGTTAGCAAGAGCCAGTGTGGTATAGTGGATCAAGTATTAAGTTTAACTGTGAGGCTTCCAACAGAAAGAAAAAAATTAGAGTGACACACAGCTTAAATGACTGGTAAAATGGAAAGCCACTTGGCTATAATTTATGGACCCAGAGTGATGTTCCTTGACTTCTCTATGGTGAAAATTCTATATAAACCCTATATTGAATGGTAACGAGGAAAATCCATTAAATGTTGGTCAAGAAGTGCCAGTGAAGGTGATGATGATGATGTATGACTTTTTATCTACTTTATTTATATGTCCCAACCAGTACTGGCACAATGCCCTGACACCATTTCACCTTATTCTGAGTAACGCCCCAGTCACCTCTATAGAGTTTCTTGAATCTGTGCCAGCTATTTAACTGGCACAAATCTAGGAAGCCCCATTTAAGGCTGCCTGGACTGGGATAGGGGTTAGGATATGGCAGAGGAGGCCTCTGCCAATCCCACCCCCCTCTGGGGCCTGATGCCTCATTCTGCCCTCCCTGTGTGCAGAAACACACAGAAACTTGCAATTTTCTACAAAAAATACCATTATTGTGCTTTCCTTTCAAAGGAACATGATCCTGTTGAGCTGAGCCGAACTTGGCCGTTCTGAACTTCCTGCAGGGCCTTGAGCTAAACATGGCCACTCTGAACTTCCTGCTATTTGAAGAAGGGAGAACCCCAAATAATGTGTTGTAACCTCTCCAAAGTCCTTAGAAAGAGAAATCAAAATAAATGTACGGAAGGGCATTACTTTATGATGGCATCTCAGTCTATAGAGCCTGTACAGTTTGAATTGAAGCAAAACGTACATGAGAATATAGCCCTGCGTTGAATATAAAATGGAGATCAGGAAAAAATGCATGGGCCAGGCTGTGCTTTCCTGTAAACATCTTGCTATTTTGTTTTTGTAATTTCAGGAACCTCATACTTTGTCTCTGATCACTGAGCCATGAGTCACTGCATATTTTGGCAAGTCAGTTCTTATTGGACAGCATATAAATGTAAATATTCTTGTGTAATTTTTTGTGTGTATCAGCTGCCCTGATCTCTTTGATTGAGGTTATCATGTTCTGGACTGGCCCTTCCTCTGTTCTTGTCCTCTTTAGTTTTCCTTTACCCCAACAGACGTTTTAAGTATTTTTCTGGGTGGTTCACTGTTGTGAAAGTCTGTGAGGTTTGTGGTTAGACAAACCCCATGGTTTGTACTTCTGCAAATAACTTGATCATCTTGGGGCTGGTACAGCATAAGCAAGTGCAATGATGCTAGCCTACCCCATGGCCCTTCAGAGTCACAAACAGCTGTCCCTTATTACGGCAACACAACCACCATCTGATGCATCACACCCAATCACAACTACAGATGGTTAGAAAGAGCCCAACTCCCACCCCATTTACATGATTGTTTCAAAGTGGGCATGTGAGAAATCTCAGACATAACTTTAAAAAATGACTCTGTAAAACCCTGCTATTGGAGATGATGTCCTGAAGATTTGGCTTGAATGAACCCCATTGTATGAAGTTTCTGAAAACAAGGTTATGCAACCCTTTGTCTTTTTTCAATCTAGATTTGGGGTAGGGCAGAACAAATTTCTCAAGCCTTGAGTGATCTGAACATGGCTGAGAACTGCTGCACCCATCTCACTGGATTCTCACAGTTCACCTCTATCTGCTACTTCTCTTTCTTCTTAGAGACTTTGCCAGCCTGTGACCCCTGCCCACCTTAATCCCCGTATCTTGAAACTCTCTATTAATCAGACCGTTTCCATCTTCTCTTCTTTTTTCCCTTTCCCAAGCTTTCGTGCTATCAGCAATTGAGCAAGGTTAAAGTTCTCTGTCTCGAACTTTTTGGACTTGCTTGGGAGCTTCAGTTTAACTGGAGTTATTTGTGACTTACTAGCCATAATTTGGTCCTATGGTGACCACCTCAGACAGTACTGGAGAGGGCTCTGTACTTTTTGTAGTTGGGTAGAAGAGTGATTGCAGTAAGTTCAGCTTTTAGTATTCGTGTAGCAGTAGTGACATAACAAGCGGCATCTATTGAAATTGGATTTAGGGTAGAGTAGCCTCACCCCCTCTCCCATCTGGTCACCTTATGCGTGCAAGTTTGGGCTGCATCAAATTTTAATAAACCACACACTCCTAAGTTCAGATTTATTGCTCACATTTCAGAGATCAGGAACATTATTCCCATCACAGCCTAGGCATGTGGAATGCTTCAACTCACGCTACTCTGGAGTTATGAAACAGCTGCTAGCAGGAAGAGTGCAAAACCAGTGTGTTGTGCTGTGGTTGGTTTGCCACAGCATATCTCAAGGGGAAAAAAGGCATTGTCTTTTCCTGGCACATGTCCTATGCCTTTGGTTGGATGCGCCAATACCGTCTAGGAATGATGGAACTGATATATGTTGCACACTGTGAGGAGAGATTCTGTCCTCTGCTGTAGCTACTATGGTACTGTTCTGTTACGGCATGCATAAATTGGTGGAATATAAGAACATAAGAACAAAAGAAGAGCCCTGCTGAATCAGGCCATAGGCCCATCTGGGCCAGATGTCATCACCACATTCTGTGGCAAGGAGTTCCACAGACTAACTACAGGCTGAGTAAAGAATTATTTTCTTTTGTCTCTCCAAACTCTCTCAACACTCAATTTTAGTGGATGTCCTCTGGTTCTGGTGCTATGTGAGAGGGAAAAGAGTATCCCTCTATCCACTCTATGGATCCCCTGCATAATTTAGTATGTCTCAATCGTGTCCCCCCTCAGGTGCATCTTTTCTAGATTGAAGAGGCCCAAATGCTGTAACCTTTCCTCATAAGGAAGGTAATTATTTTGGTCGCTCTCTTTTGCACCTTTTCCATTTCCACTTTATCCTTTCTGAGATGTAGAGATCAGAACTGGACGCAGTACTCCAGGTGTGGCCTTACCATCGATTTGTAACTGCTCTCACAGTGAGGTGCGGACAAGTTCACACTTACAGAGGGCGCAAGAACAAGTGATGACTTGCACTTGCAAAACAGCCATTACACCTCCAGTATTACAACTAGAACTTGTATGTCTCCTGACATCACCTTAAAACTCAAGGACTCTTCAGTGGATGCAAATTATTAGGTGATGAGAGGCTGAATAATGAACATACATGTGTAGATCAGAGCTTAGAGGATACTGAATGCTTGATGTATTAGGAAGCCATACACATTCTGTTGTGTGTCCACAATGAGGTAATTATAGTAATTCAGAGTAAACTATCCCGATTTGAATGGAAAGAATTTTATTGGGTAAAGGGGAGTCTCCTCTGGGTAAAGCTTAAAATCTGCAGATTGAGACACATCAAAACAATCCTCCCTGATAAGATTTTTGAATAATGCTCAGATTGTTAAAATGGTTCCTTTGCTGGAGTAGCTGCATTGCTGAACAATGAGTTTCACACAAAGGATCCCCCCCCCCCCGGGGCAGGAAAGAGAGACAGGATGCAGGCTTTGAAAGTTTGCTGGCCCAATCATGAATTTTATAGCCCCAGGCTTTGAAGCAAGAGTCAGTTTGGAGGGCTGTTTTAACTAAACTCTTCAAGTTGCACAATATCTGTGCCTTTAACCTAAAGCTTTTATCCCTTCCCAATGGGAATTGCTCTAAGATTTTTTTGAAATATCTCTAAAGCTACAATCCACTGCTTTAACTTTAACCATTGTTATGTAATGAGCATAAGAAAGTGAAGTAATGGCTTTGGAGTGACTCCCTTTTTAGTGCTTTATGATAGCATAAGAGGGATGCTGCAGTTGAGTTATGTTAAAGCAACCTCAGCTTACATTTCAGTCCACACCCAAATGGCCTAATCGGAAAGCATGCCAAGTAGTCCTTTAATGTAATCTCTTCAAATGAGACAAAAATGTATGTTTTAGGGCAGGGAGGTTTCGAATAGAGGAGTTTGGTGTCTGTGCAGTATCCCAATTTAATTTCCCCAATCTCGTAATGGTCTCATTTCTTTGTGTCCATTTAAAAAAAATTGTAGTTGTACAATGATCACCATAGTGAAATATGAAGCCATCTTTTAAACACAAGGAACTGCTTTTTATAAAAAAATACACACTGCATGAAGCAACACAGCAATCTACTGATGTGTCAGTAGACTGACTGGTTGACAACCTTCAGTCTCGAAAGACTATGGTATAAGCCTACAGCACCTGGTATTCCCTGGTGGTCTCCCATCCAAGTACTAACCAGGCCTGACCCTGCTTAGCTTCCGAGATCTGACGAGATCAGGCATGTGCAGGGTAACACTGACTATTCTGATGGTTAATATTATGTATGTGGAACATGAAAGGGACATGCCATAAAGGAGATTCCTGTGGAGTTCTGAAGTGTTTGTCCCTAATTTGGAGAGCTCTGAAGACTTATGGTTCAGACTTTGGAGGAGATGCTAATGATGCTAGAGATAATGTCTTTGTACTTTGAGAAAAAGGTGGTTATGAAAGGGCCAGCTTGTCCAGGAGGCCATCTGCAGTGGTGGCCTCAGGCAGCAGACTGGTGGGGGAAGGGGAACTTGCTTCCTTTGTTCCTCCATCCACTCCCTGGATTGGAAAAGGAAGAAGTGGACAGAGAGGAAGAGGAAATGTGCAGGGGAGGACATTGCTGAGCTAGAGCACTGGAGTGTGGAAGGAGCAAACACTGGCACATCATCTGGTAAAGGAGGAAACATTTGGCATGCCACCTCAGGAGGCCTTGGGCTGGCCCTGATTATGAATGTTATACCATTTGTAGAAGAAACTGTGTTCATTAACTTGTACAGAAGAATTTGTTCTAATACAAGGCATTACTTGACTTACTTCATATGTGGTTCTTCGGTTTAATTTTTTTTCCTTCTTTAAATGCAGACCATCCATTTGCAGAGTTTTGTTGTAATGTTTTAGAAACGTCGTGAAATGCAATAAAAATGCATTTTGTGAAAATATTAAACTCACAAATAATACAGGGATACAATGTACAATTCCACAGGTATGTTGTTCATGGAGGCAAAACAAACCTGTTGGCCACCTAACAAATTTTGCAACCCACTGACCACCCAAATGCTGTTACCTGCCCATCGGCCTACCCCTGCTGGTGCATCTGTGTGCTAGCCTTCCACACCAGCCAGCACACATGCACAAACAGCTGGCAGGCACATCATCATTGTCCTCCTCCACAATTTTATCCTCCACTTTCGTGGCTTCTTGGGAAGTGTCAGGCCAGGAGAATCCTGGGAGTGGAACCTCTCCGTTTCCAGCATCATCTCCACCCAACCACTTTACATGAAGCAGGGGAGAACAGGCAATGGGCGAAAAGAATCACAGCATCCTCAAAGCTGGGAGGAGATGGTCAGCCCTTCCCATCCACTTCTCATACTTCTTCTCTGGCAGCAGCTGAACAGGTGGCAGGCTGGGGGACATGGCGGGTGGGCACAGATTGCAAGGCACTTCTCACTAGCTGAACACAGAGTTCAAAATCTTCTGAACTTTGATAGAGCTGCCTGCCTACTCCCTTCTCTTATGAACCCCTTTCCACAGATGGCAGGTCCATCTGTTCCTTGGCCCTTGTTTGCTGGCAGATTTAAACTTGTGAGCAGTTGGAATGTTCATAAATATTCCATAGCAACTCTGTAACTGAGCCAATGGCAAAAGGGGCTTCCACTCAATCAATTGAAGCTAGTCTGATAAAACAGTGACTTGCCTAAGGCCACCTAGTGAGCAACTGAGCCTTCCTGGCTCAGGAACAACAGTACGTTTCAAGATTATTCAACATCAGTTCATTTGCACTGCATTGACGCTTCTTCTAAAACCATGAACAAACATTATTGTATTGGACTTGGCATAAGAACCTGCTTTATATCGAGTCAGAATGTTGGTCTTTCTAGCTCAGTGTTGTTGACACTGCCAGAAATTCTCCAGGATTTCAGACAGGAATCTTTCCCTGGAAATGCCTGGGACTGAACTGGCAACCTTCTGCATGCAAATCAGATGCTCTACCACTGAGCTACAGATCGCTAAAGAGGTATGAGCCACATCCAATCTGTCAGGTCTTTCCTTCACTGTGCTGCCACACAATGGCACCCAAGACTTTGCTGAGGGGAAGGCCTTCGCAGGCCCGACACAATTATACAGATGTGGAAACATGACTCATTTTCCAAGTTATTACTCTTTTTGCAGGTTTTACTACATTCTTCATGAACGTTATGATTATACAAGCTGTTAGTTCTTAAAGGAAAGCATGGCTAATGAGGCTCACATGTGTTTTTATTTTCAAGTTGTAAGGTATGATTTTTAAGCAGTTGACTGTACGATGAAAACCCTAACAGAAAACATTCAAAGGAACTGCAAAGATATTCCAAAGAACCTGTTCATCCAGTTAACGGTAAGAACTCTGAGTGAAGTATCGTTTCCCATCAGAGGACTTCCAAGTTTTTCCCAAGCAAATCTGAAACAAAAAGTTCACTGTTCCCTCAAGAGTTGACATCACTGTTTTATCTCATTGTGCTTGATATTGTGCCAGTTTGTTGTGAGTTTCTTGAGCTGGATGAAATAAAGAAAAAAAAAACAACCCAAACAACCCTTGCCTCCTTTATAGCAAATCAAAGGATTGTTAGCCTTTCCCACAATGAAGTTTTCCCCTGGACTTCTTTTAATTGGAAGCTTGGCCTTAGCTGACCTTCACTGATTTTGCAGTGGAAAAAGAACATGATATTTTGTTTGGGTCACCAAACGATTTATGATGAGCAGCTATCAGGTTGCTGGTAGCACACAATGACTTTAACCTTGAAATTAGGATTCCAAACTTATGGGAGACAGCATTCCCCTTCAGTGAAAGGAGCACTGCTGCTTGCCATAGGGCACAGTCCTAACCAGGTATACTCAGAAGTAAGTCCTATTGTGTTCAATGGGTCTTCCTCCCAGGAAAGTGAGGTTAGGATTATAGCCATAGTGACAGAAGCCTACCACTCTGTTTCAGAATGCATTTGGCCTGCTGAAGTGAGATGCGCCAAAGTCCTTCTGCCACTGTTCTAACAATGGCTGCCAAATTCAGAGTGGCAGTGCTTTTGAAAGAAAGTGGGTGTGCAAAGGACTCGCCCCCTCAGCTCTGTGACAGGTAGAATGAGGCAAAACAATACAAGGGCAGCTCAGCTTGCTCAGGGATGGCACCATCAGCCCCTGCTGGGCTGTGGTATGTTTTCCCTCAGACATCCATGGCTGATATAGGTCAGCTGTATGTCGGCATGAAAAGACAGTACTGGTCTTCAAAATTTGTGGCATAGTGGGAAAAAGAAATGAGGAGGAAGAAGCAGAGGTGGAGGAGATGAAGAAAAGAGGAGGTAAAACCACAGAGGAGGAAAAGACTGAGAGGAGAAGAAAAGTGCATTGAGGAAGAATTATGAGGTAAGACTGAGAGACTAACTGAGAGATGGGTCCCTGACAGTGGACCCAAGCTGAAAAAAGCAGTCTTTTTAGACCTTCTGCACACAGCCTCCCCGAGCCTCGGAGTGCCACCTGAAGGACTTAGAAAGGCACTTCCAGAAGCTTTCTGAGGTGTAGGGAAGCTCAGATCTCCTCCCAAATGTGATCAGATGAGATGGGGGTGTTAAATTTTATTTTGTAGTATAAGGGAGTATTAAAAATTCCTGGGTATCCCTGGGTGCCAGATACCTCAGCTATGCCAGTGGGTATAGGGAGGCTAGCTGGGGAGGAGACCAGAATGAGGAAAGAGGAAATGACAGGGAGTGGTAGGGAGCAAGATCGGTGAACTGTGTGAAAGTGAACTGTTGTTAAACTGTGTGAAAGTGCCACTGGGGAGGAGGTTTTAAGTTAAAGCTGAAGAATGATGTGTGATTCCTGTTTTTATACTACCACTGATCAGGCTATATGCATGGCCTGGTTGGCTATTCACAGAGCATATATGCTGCATCATAACGGTAAATTCCCTTTTAAGTACCACCGAGTGCTAAATAAGCACAGAAAAGCATTTTGATGTATTCCATGAATAGATCAACACCGATTGTTAACTAAATAACCAGCAGCTGTGCAGGATGCATTCCTCTCCGCTGGAGATCTGTATCTGTATTAGCGGGTAATGCTATCAAAGTTTCTTGCTGGAGCATGTTGTGAGACTTCCACAATATATGAGATGGATTTTTTGAGACACTGCTGGCATCGCGACAAATGATCACACAGAGGAGATCAAGGCTGCTCAATTAAAACATCTGAAATAATGAACATTCTAGAACAGCAGTTTCCGGGGGCAGGATTTATGGATCACAGGCGGTGCAATCTCTACAGCATCATTCAGACAAGAGCCAGAAACAACATAATTTGCAACGGCTTTTCCAACACATCAAAGAGCATTTTAATTCTCGTGTTTTCTAGAAATTATATTGCAGAAAGAAACAGGACATGTCTAAATGTATAAATGCTCAACAAATAATGGATACATCTCATGAGAAACCTAGAGTGCCAGAAAAGAACAAACGTGTGTGCAACAATTTTGTTAAACTCACCCAAGTGTGTGGGTTACAGCATACTCAAGGATAATACATAGAGGCTTGTGACTTGCCAGCATACAAAACCTAATTAAAAATTAGTTTTGCTAAGTCAACAGGTTGACTTTAAAAATGGGCTTGGGCAAGAAAAAGGAAGAGAATAAGGTGACTTCACATATTGTGTGAAAATAAATTGCTGCTTAGATTGCGTCAAACACTAAACTGCTGGTTTATTGCATCAATTTTTTTTTTAGACCCAGGGGAATGTGGTGTTTGCACAGAAACTTTCTATGTTTCATTTCAGATGCTTCAGTGCTGGCATAATTTCAATTTTTAATGAACAGGTCTTTTCATGTGATATGAGAGAGGAGAGAGAGAGAGAAAGAGAGAGAGAGAGAGAGAGAGAGAGAGAGAGCCTACCAATATCAAAACATACATGGAATCTCAATTTGCATTGTAAAATATAACAATAGAATAGTGTATATACATGCTTATATCTAAGCCTAAATATAGACCTCAATCTTTATTACTATTGTAATGATAGTACAGTATAGTATACAATAATGCCATCAATGGTTTTCCCATGTGGTCTTTCTCAATGAATATTTTAATACAAATATGAAATCCAGTGGCTCTGTTAATGCTTTTGAGTGTGCAGATATGAGCAGTGAATGGAAGAGATAACTCTATACTTATTTCTTTTCCATTGGAGTCAGTGGGATTTAATAACTTTGGAGAGATGGTGCCCATTTTAGTCCTAATGCAATCCTAATGTAACTTAAGGGTGATTCAGACATCCATGCACATTGTTCAGTCTCTCATTGCTTGGTGACTTGCTGCAGAACCTGATCTACACTTTACGTTCATTGCTCCCTACCTCCTTCCTCGTGGTAACTTTTTACACATACTCTCAGTGTATCTATGTACAATGTATTAGTGAGGAGAGTTTCCATGCTATTGCTAACCTCAGATCCGTCATGCATCTGAAAAAACTCTGTGCGATACAAGATATCGCATGGTGATCAGCAGGGATGGGTAAGTCCAGCACGGCTTGAGTCATGAGTCTCTGCCCCCTGCAACTCAACTCAAAAATGGGTCCTAACAGGCAGACTTTCTGAGTCACCCAGAGTGGTTTCATGACTCGAAAAGACTTGAGTCTCAAGTTGTTCCCTTTAAAAAGCCAGCACCACTCCCATGATGTCCCCTTCCTATCTGTTAACAAGATGGAAAGGGGTGGGACAGACTGTGTGAGAGTGGGGACAGAAGCAGTAAGAGGGAGGAGGATCGTGAGCAGCAGCTGGGAGGTTCCCATTATAATCCAATCCTTTGCAGCTCTACTCAGAAGTAGTCTCATTTGCAAAAGTTGTTCAGTGAAGCTTCCTTCTCCCAACTAACAATGGAGCCAAAGGAGCCATGCATTTGGAAAGTGTGATTGCTACGAACCACCTTCCCCAGTTTTCCTGCCTCCTCCCCCTCCCTGGGCTTCTCCAGCCAATTCTAAGGCCTTGGGCTCCTCTTTCTGCCCTACCTCATCCAAAGAAACAAATCAGACCACCTATCCTTCATTCAATGACCATTTGTTCCTTCAGAGATGGGTAAGAGAGCCTGCTTCCACCTCCCACCCTCCTGTTCAACGCAAAAGCAAGACATTAATCTTTCCTGCCTCCTGGCTGGAACTTCCCTGCTTCTCATCCAATCTGAATGATGGCCCCACAAGGAATTTTATGCCACAAAAGAAGTAAGTAAGCACACAGACAAACTGGAGTCTGCATGCATGGGGACTGAGTGCCGAGTCAGTGGCCTCAGATTCAAGTCAATACCTGAGTCATTGATGCAGGTGACTCAAGTCTGCACGAATTAGAGAAAAACACATGTTTTGGGGATTCAGACTCGAATCAAGTTCCCATCCTTGGTGATCAGCATTAAACATTACAGCTCTCTAATGCTGGCTTTCAAGTGAAACTTTCCCCCTAAAATACAAAGTTTGCAGGGTGGGGATTGGGACCATGTCATGCTTTTGTGTACATATGTATGTGCATGTGTGCGTGTAAATAACCAAAATGATTCAGCTGCAGACTGTAAACCAGCCCTCAGTGGGAATGGCTACCATAGAAAAACATCACACTATAATGATACAAAATCCCAGTCTCCATGCTTTCTCCCACCTGTGAGCAGTCAATCAGTGGCTATGTCACACATGCTAGTGAAATAGCCGCACTTGACGCTGCAGTGACTGAGCAATGAACATGCATGTGCAAATTCTAACTAGCCCAAATGTAAATGAAAAAGTCAGATCTCTAGTCAGCTTCTTTAGGATATATAGGTCCAGCCTATTTATACATGGATTTTTTATACACAGATTTGACTCAACACGAATGGCCCCTGCAAATGAGAAAGAATGTGCTGATCCCTGGAGAAGGGGAAAAATGCATCCCTTTAAAATCAGTTTTAAAAACTGAACAGTCCTTTAACAACAGCCTCAATGAGAGAGAGGGCAGCAGGCTAACAATCCATCAATCCTTCTCTCTCCTTCGGACCCCTCCCTTCCGCCAGCACGTGAAAGAAAACTGATCATTTTGCATTGGTGAAGGGAGGGGCTGAGTGAAGTGCTGATGGATTGTCATCTTAAAGACTCTTATCTTAGAGTCAAAAGGTCAGCAAGGCTGTTTTTCAATCACTGGAGCAAAGAAACTTTGTTTTTTAAATTGATTTGCTATAGTGATTTTTTTTTTTTAATCCAAGTGAGTGCTTGGAACCCACACAAATAATTATTAGTCTCAACTTGTAGTGCCTTTTCTTTGAGAATCCTCTTTCATTGCAATGGCCAGGTCATCTTCAGAAAGCTGCATTTTTGGATAATATTTAAGCATGTTTTGACATGTTTGGGTAAAACTGCAAGAGGATTAAGAAATGTTCAGTTTGCTATTTAGCTGGATTACGATAGAACACCAAGATAGGACTGGACAGGAATGAATGTGGCTTGACAAACACTGCCTTGGCAGGAACAAACATTGTTCCTTAAAGTAACCAGTGTAAGCAAAGAAAAGCCGGCTGTTACCTCTTCAAAAAGTGCTGTCCATAGTGAGAAACTTACCATGTGATCCTGGGAAAATGAACTTGAGGACACCATTGGCAGATCAAGTACCCCTCAATCTGTTTAGTAACACACAACAAAGCAGAAGCAGATAGCCCTGGAGAAATTGGGATAGCTGCCATGCATGCAGTCCTGAGTTCTTTGAAGGTAGGGTGAGGTACAAATATGATGTATAACAATGCATTAGTACTTCTGTTGACCTTTCCCGAAGTGCTCAAAGCACTTCAGACTGCACTTTATCAGCTTTGCTGTCAGGCGCCTAGGATTGTTGCTGAACCTTTAGCTTCCACAACAGGTCATGCTGTAATGTAGCCTGAGAAGTGCTGTAATGAAAACATTGCCCAATAGGAAACCACTGAAGCAACTGCAGAAGGGCAATATTGATATGGAAGCAACCAGACTGTTGGCTGGCTGCTTAGCAACTCTGGACATCAGGCCTTGCAAGCTGATTGCAAATGCTGGAGGTCTAAATAGCAACTGACTTACAAAGGCTTACAATCTTCCATCATTGCAGAGTCATCATGTTATGTTACAGGGTTTCACAACCAAACAAATTCTGGGGCAGTTAAGGGCAACATTATTACTACTACTACTACTACTACTACTACCTTATTGTATGTTCTGATGCCCAAAATCTCCATGCCTTGTTCCTATTGGGCTTGCAGACATGCAGGGGAGTCTCTCGTATGCCAGAACACCATAAACCATCCAGCAAAGTGTGACAAACCTTTCTACACCTTTTTCCAGATCATTTTGGTACAATAACCACAAAACGGAATGGTCACAAACTCCAAAGTGCCATGTGAAAAATCAGGCCAGATGAATAATAATAATAATAATAACAATAATAACAATAATAATAATAATAATAATAATAATAATAATAATAATAATAATAATAATAATAAAGGTATTTCTATACTGCCTTTCTTGGTCCTCAGATTTCTCCTCAGACTTTATTCAAGGCGGTTTACATAGGCAGGCAAATTTAAATCCTGTAGGGATTTTTACAATTTGAAAGGTTCTATCTTTCAAGAAACCACAACATTCAGATGTTTCTTTCTTGATCTGGTCGCATATTCTGGCCATCCTCCCATGCTCAGAGCAGATGGAATAACTCGGCTCAGCTTGTCAGGTGCTTCAAGGTCGCACGGTGCCGGTGGCCTCGAACTGGCGACCTTCGGATGTTATCTTCAGGCAAATGGAGGCTCAACCCTCTAGACCAGACCTCCTGAATAAGTGCTTAAAGTCTTGTTCCGCATCAACACTTAAGGAAATTTATAGAGTACTTTGGCTACTGTCAAGATTCATTACTCCATGGGCATTAGTTGTAAGCATGATGCAACCACTTTGGTTGAAGCTAAGCAGGTCTGGATCTGGTTGGTGTCTAGTTGGGAGATCAGTTGGAATCCCTGGGTATGATGCCTTAGCTTCACTGGAGGAAATGTAGAATATCAACAGATTTACCTCAAGTAGCTCATAGGTCTACCTTCCTTGTGAACTGGCTCATGAGTCCTCACACTTTGATGACAATAATCAAGGCCACTATCTGTCACTCCCTGGTAATGTAGTAGTTTCAATACACCATCTCCTAACATTTCTCTGAATGCTTATTGCTTTAAGAAGATAAGAAGAGCCCTGCTGGATCAGGTTAAGGAAGCTTGAATAGATGGGCATCTAGTCAAGCTTCCTGTAGCTCAGAGTGGCCAACCAGATATCTCTGGGATCATACAAGACAACAAGAGACCCGCACCAGAGGAAGGGAATACAAGTGGCTCCCCCTTGTCACGTTAACATTTAAGTAATACTTTCAACAAAACTCACAATTTGCTGTCCACCTGAGGATGCTGCCTCACTTTACTTAATGATAGAGGCCAGTAATAGATATGATAGATAACAGTAACAGAGGCCCAGCGGAAGTGTATACCGCAAAGGAAGAAGGGCTCAACTAAGTCCAGGAGGGTGCCCGCCTGGCTAACGAGCCAAGTTAGAGAGGCCGTAAAGGGCAAGGAAGCTTCCTTCCGTAAATGGAAGTACACTGGGAAGATGAACGAAAATGGCCAACGCCTGCTAGAGTTTTGCTGTCATCACGGTCTCTGTGTCAGCAACACGTTCTTCAACACGAAGCCCCGACATAGAGTCTCTTGGAGACACCCAAGATCAAAGCACTGGCACCAGCTCGACCTGATTCTCACCAGTCGCTCCAGCCTTCCCAGCATCAAGATCACACGCAGCTATCAGGGTGCTGCCTGTGACACCGACCACTCGCTGGTGTGCAGCAGAGTGAAACTGCAAACAAAGCGACTGTATCACACGAAAAGGGAAGGAAGACCTCGCATTGATACGAGCAAGACCCGGGATCAGAGAAAAGTGGAGGAATTTGCACGAGCGCTTGAGGAATCTCTTCCAGGCCCGGTCGATGCAAACGCATCCAACAGATGGGAACATTTCAAGAATGCCATTTACAACACCGCCTTGTCCATATTTGGCAAGAAGACCAACAAGACAGCAGACTGGTTTGAAGCCCACTCTGAGGAGTTGACACCAGTCATTGAGGAAAAGAGGAGAGCTCAAGCAGCATACAAGGCCTGTCCCAGTGAGCGCAACCTGCAGGTCCTCCGAGGTGCTCGCAGCAAAGTCCAGCAGACTGCCAGGAGATGTGCTAACGACTACTGGCTCCAGCTCTGTTCCGAGATACAGATAGCAGCTGACACGGGCAACATCAAGGGGATGTATGATGGTATCAAGCAGGCCCTAGGTCCAACACAGAAGAAAATTGCCCCTCTGAAGTCTGCAACAGGCGAGGTCATCCAGGATCGGGTGCAGCAGATGGAACGCTGGGTGCAGCACTACTCTGAGCTATATTCCAGAGAAAATGTAGTCACCGAAGAAGCGCTGAACAACATTGAGTGCCTGCCTTTGCTGGAGGAGCTTGACAGTGAACCAACCCTAGAAGAACTTCACGTGGCCCTGGACTCCCTTGCCTTTGGCAAGGCACCTGGAAAAGACAGCATCCCTGCTGAAGTCCTAAAGTGCTGCAAAGAGATCATCATCACTGAGCTGCATGAAATCCTTTGTCTCTGCTGGAGAGAAGGTGGAGTACCTCAAGACATGAGGGATGCAAACATCATCACGCTGTACAAGAACAAAGGTGACAAGGGTGACTGCAACAACTACTGTGGCATCTCTCTCCTTAGCATTGTAGGAAAGTTGTTTGCCCGAGTTGCACTAAAGAGGCTCCAGGTACTTGCAGAGAGCGTCTATCCAGAATCACAGTGTGGATTCCGAGCCAACAGGTCCACCACTGATATGGTATTCTCCCTTAGACAACTGCAGGAGAAATGCAGGGAACAACGACAGCCACTCTTTATAGCCTTCATAGATCTCACGAAGGCTTTCGACCTGGTCAGCAGGGATGGCCTCTTCAAGATTCTCCCCAAGATTGGATGTCCACCCAGGCTCCTCAGCATCATCAGATCCTTCCACAAGGACATGAAGGGCACTGTTGTCTTTGATGGCTCCACATCACACCCCTTTGACATCCGAAGCGGCGTGAAGCAGGGCTGTGTTCTTGCACCAACCTTGTTTGGGATCTTCTTCGCTGTCCTGCTGAAGCAGGCCTTTGGAACTACAACAGAAGGCATCTATCTCCGGACCAGATCAGATGGAAAGCTCTTCAATCTCTCCAGACTGAGAGCAAAGTCCAAAGTCCAGCTGAAATGTCTGCGTGACTTCCTCTTTGCCGACGATGCAGCTATCACTACCCACTCTGCCAAAGATCTCCAGCAGCTCATGGATCGTTTTAGCAAGGCCTGCCAAGATTTTGGACTGACAATCAGCCTGAAGAAAACACAGGTCATGGTTCAGGATGTGGACTTACCTCCCTGCATTACAATCTCTGCGCATGAACTGGAGGTTGTCCATGACTTTGTGTACCTTGGCTCAACGATCTCCGACACTCTTTCTCTCGATACCGAGCTAAACAAACACATCGGTAAAGCAGCTACCACGTTTTCCAGACTCACAAAGAGAGTCTGGTCCAACAAGAAGCTGACGGAACATACCAAAATCCAGGTCTACAGAGCTTGCGTCCTGAGTACACTTCTGTACTGCAGCGAGTCATGGACTCTTCACTCACAACAGGAGAGGAAACTGAATGCTTTCCACATGCGCTGCCTCCGACGTATTCTTGGCATCACCTGGCAGGACAAAGTTTCAAACAACACAGTCCTGGAACGTGCTGGAATCCCTAGCATGTATGCACTACTGAAACAGAGATGCCTACGTTGGCTCGGTCATGTCGTGAGAATGGATGATGGCCGGATCCCAAAGGATCTCCTCTATGGAGAACTCGTGCAAGGAAAGCGCCCTACAGGTAGACCACAGCTGCGATACAAGGACATCTGCAAGAGGGATCTGAAGGCCTTAGGAGTGGACCTCAACAAGTGGGAAACCCTGGCCTCTGAGCGGCCCGCTGGGAGGCAGGCTGTGCAACATGGCCTTTCCCAGTTTGAAGAGACACTTGGCCAACAGTCTGAGGCTAAGGGGCAAAGAAGGAAGGCCCATAGCCAGGGAGACAGGCTAGGGACAGACTGCACTTGCTCCCAGTGTGGAAGGGATTGTCACTCCCGAATCGGCCTTTTCAGCCACACTAGACGCTGTTCCAGAACCACCTTTCAGAGCGCGATACCATAGTCTTTCGAGACTGAAGGTTGCCAACTAACTAACTATGTATCTAAGTTATGCAGGATTGAAATCCTGCATTACTGATTGGCCCAGACTTATGGCTGGCCAATCAGGTGACAGATTGATGGATCGAAATCCTACCATCCGATTGGCCCTCTAGTTAAGGTTTCAACTGCACCAATCATGGGGAGTCTGGGCGGAGTTAAAGGCCATAAAAGCCTGGGGTGTTTGCCTTGTGTTTCTTTGCCAGGTTCTGTTCTGAAGATGGAATAAACATATTCAGCTGTTATCTCTATGCCTTTCTTTATTTGCATGGTTCCACTATATAAGAGGAGGGTACTTGAGAACTACCAAAGCATATTATATGGGCACTGCCAGATGTTGCTGGGATTAGCAACAGTGGTGGGTCAGCCAGAAAGTACAACAGAAAGCATATAATTGAAGATAACAAGAAGGCTTTTGTAGCAAGACTAATACATTGACTGTAGTCCACTGGCATTCCTGGGAGGTTTCTTCAGGTGCCTGGCCAGTGGTGTAAAGCGGCCCCTCCTCCTGCTCACCTTCAGGGCCAGTCACAGCGGCAAAAGCACTGTTTTCTATATGGGTAGATTTAAACATTTTCTTTGCCATCCCTAACTAATAAGCAGACTAATAAGCAGTTCCCTGCCAGTTTTCCTCTCTGTCAGTCAGTACCAAATTTCAACTAAATAAAACAGAAATGGAGACAAATGGAAAGGTGAAGGCATCTTTGTATATTTGTTGTCTTGTGTGAGCACAAGAGAGGGACACTGTATGTGTGTGTGTGTGTGTGTGTGTGTGTGTGAGAGAGAGAGAGAGAGAGAGAGAGAGAGAGAGCGAGAGCACGAGAGACAGCATGGATGGTAGACCCAAAACAGACCGCCTGGGGTTCTGGGTATATAAGTCTCAAATAAATTATTTGGAGGTACTCTCCAACTTGGTTCATTTTCAGCATAGAAATAAAACAACATCAACACTATTTGTTAATGCATAATCATATTACCAGAGAGAAAATGTAGGGTAATATCTCTCTCCCACTCACTAACCTCTCAGTGATAAAAAGTTAATTAGTGGCTTATTCTTTCCAGATACTTCACCACTCTGGTTCCAATTAACACCCCATTGTTGCTATTGTCATCCCGTGGTATCTTTAGCTGTCATCAAACATGACCCTCTTGTAGTTACAACCTTATTTTATTGAAATACAAAAGACACCAGAAGAGATTACCTTTATCTTTGCTGAAAAGATGACATAGCAATTGTTAGTACAGTGTCTAAATAACTGAGTAAATTAAGCAGATAGCAAAAATGTCCTGGGGAGAGAGGAAAAGTACAGATAGCCTTCCTTAACTGTTTTAGGCCCATAATATTGTAAAGGCCTTTAGGCAGTTTTAAAGTTTATTATATAAAAGCACAGATAAACATTTTACATAAAAAGCTGAATACGTATATTCGTTTTTATATACTGCCCTTCTTCCAAGGAGTTCAGACCAGTGGTTATTGTTCTTTCCCTACATTTTAATCCTCACAACATTGTCACAAAGCATAGTTTTCTAGTTATTTATGTGTATTGGCAGTGGTTCAGTCCTTCCACTAGTACTGAGGGCCCAGAGGTCAGCCTAGCCAACTGGGCCCTTGACCTGTGCCCGGCTTGAGCAACTTCTGATGTTGCCTGTTTATTGCCTGTCATCCAGTCACTAAAGCTCATGAAGAATATGGCAAAATCACTTCCTTATTTCATCATCTGCATGAGAACGAGCCTTATGCTAGGTTTTCTCTTACTTCAGTGCAGAAATCAAGCTTCCATTTGCCTTAAGAAGCGCATGTCAGTAACACCAGCTTCTTTCCTTCTTCTAAATTCGCTGCCCATAACAGCTGTGGGTTTCTGTGTTTGCTCATGGTTCATATATTACCCCCCTCCTGGTACAGAAGCCATTCCCAGTGAGCGCTTTCTGCTGCATTATCCCCAATACCCGATGCTGACACAGCCTTGGCAATCCACCCGTAAGTCTTCTGTGCTGCATCAGTGAGTCCTGGCTTACCGTTTGGGAATTATTGCCCTAGAAAATTACCTCTCCGTGAGACATGCACATTAAAACTCTGTATTTTATATTTTCCTGTGCCCTGAATAGCTCTTTTATTGGACATCTTGAATTCTGAATTCTTTCCACATAAGTAAGCAGAATGATGAGTCTGCTACTGTTAATCTGTTTAAAGGCTCAGTTCCTGAAAATAATTATGAATGCTCAGGGGCTAGCTACATATAGGTTCCGTTCATTCAAAAACCATTCTCCAGATCAATATGGATCAGTATACCATTTTATTACTCTCCCAGCTAGCCCTGATTTTGGTGTTTCATCATCTCATACTTCGGTTATGGTTGTCTGCTTTTGTAATTATTTTTGCATACAATTAGTTGCATATTTCATTCTATTCAATAAAAATGCCCAGGAAAAAAAGGGTTTTCTGTAGGTAATCAATAGCGAGCTGGTGCCTGTCGAGTTGGGGTGGGAACTGAAACGAAACTGATAAATGAATAATCCTTGTAGTCTAGTGCATTTAATTAAATTATTGGAATCTTGTTACACAGGCTGCATTCTTGCATTTTAAAATCCCAGAGTTTGTAATGTAATATCTGCCCTTAGTTAGGTTTCTCTGTTGTAAAATAAAGTCAGCTTTCAGAGAGATGGTCACATATAACTTCATTTTAATTGTCTGAAGAGGACTTTCCCTATTATATTTTCTTTCCTTTGTTTGATAATCTGGTGGGGGTGCCATCACCCAAAGTGTGGGATTGGAGGGAAGAAGCAAGGCACGCAACTGCAATGTGTCCACACACATTTGGGTACCTTCTGGGACAGTGACACAAACAGTCCCAGAAAAGTTTGCCATCAGGAAGGGAACCATCTCCCAAAAGGGGGAGCACCTTTCCATGGCAATTCTTCCATCAGGAAAGAAGTCAATTACTAGAATTATCTCAGCATGGAAGCCAGTTGCTAAAAAAGCAGCTGGAGAGCCAACTGATCTGACCAATGCCAGCTTCTCTGTATCTCTTGGAAGGAGGATGGACTACAGGGATGTGCTGGCAGTGGTGCTTTAAGGGAGTTGCAGGCCTGAAAGCCAGAGTCCTTACCCGTCCTTCTGGGAGGGCTGAAGCAGCCCTGTGTGAAGGACTCCTGTGCAGCCCAGCACTGCTCCTGTGCAGCCAAGGATTGTGGTGAGTGTGTGGAATCCCCCCTTGACTTACCTGTGTGGACAACCTGCAGGAGAGATATGAGAAGACAAGTGTTAGCAGCCTGTCTCTGTGAGCATATGCTCTGTGCTTCATACAGTATGATGGATTTTAGGTGCAAAGTGTGGTTGTGGGTGCAGAGTGGAGTGTTTGTGCACCATGTGCTCCCCTCACCAAAGTCCCCGTTTGTGAGAGAGGGGTGTTATAGTCCCGGGATATGCACCCTGTGCTCTGAGAGAGTGGGTGCCAGAGCTGGGCTTATATTGTGGGGTAGATGTGGATTGATTGGCTGCCAGAGTTACACTTAGGGCGCAATCCTATCCTGTGCTGGAACAGGCAAGCCAAGAGGCTTGTGCTGTATCCAGCGCAGGATTGTGGCCATAATTGGGTCAGCCAGAGGCAAGGGGAAACATTTCCCCTTACCTCTGGGTAAGGGCCACTGGTGCCTATGGGTCTCCTCGGACTTGTGCCACCTCTTGAGGTGGCACAAGTTCGAGGAGAGTGAAGCGGCTTCAAGCCACTCCATTCTCCCCAGGAATGGCCGTTCGGATCCAGCAAAGCTGTTGGATCCCAGCCCTGCCTCCCGCTCCCTGCCCGCCCACCCCTGGGCCACCCACCACGTGCCCTCCGCCCGCCCAGGAATGTGTCCCTCCCGCCTCCTCCCCGCCTACCTTTGTTTGTTGTGTTGGCTCAGATGGGCCGACACAACTTGCGAGGAGGCAGCCGGCATGGGGGCTTGTGTCGTCCTCCTCAGGCCAGCACTTCTTTGAGTGCCGGCCTGGCTTCCTCCTGAGGAGGTGCAAATGTGCCTTATGGTCTTTCGATTACACCCTTATCCTATGCTCTGTGAGGTGAGGGGTGGTTTGGGAGGTTGTAGGTTGTTGTACTTCTTTTTTTGTGCTTGTAACATGTGCATGAATCCCCCATGGAACACCTCTAATCTATGCCAGGTCTGTGGCTGGTGTAGTGATTTTCTGCAAAAAGGAATGTGTCTGCCCTGCGGTGTGAGGATAGGATTTGGTGCTGATGCCCCTGTGGCACTCTGCTCATATCACACCCATGACTTGCTGAAGAAACTCTCATGGAATGTCCCTAGCACTGATGGAGGTGTTGGGGACCAGTTTGTGTCAGCACAGGGTTTCAGAGACATTGTACCAGCTTTGGGTTTGTGTTCATCAGTAGAAGCTATCTTCTGTCAACCAAGCTCTCATTGTGCTGGCAGATCACTTTTTGCGCCAGTGTTTCCCATTGATAGGATTGGGCTGCTACTGAAGAGAAATCAGCAACAGACACTGTAAAAGTTGTCATGCTGGGGTGAAGAGGAACAGTTGCTCTGCCCCTGCTAAATGTAAGAGGACACAACTTTAAAAAGTGCCTCTTTGCCCAGTTAGCAGGGGTAGGGGAAAAAAACAACACCATAAGCCAGTGGTGACTCTTATCTTACATCACAAAGGTCATCAAGGCTGTTTTTAAATCACCAGAGCAAAGAAACGTTGTTTTTTATATTGATTTGCTATAGTGCATTTTTTGCCATCCACATGAGTGCTTGGAAAGGAGCCCATGCAAATAATGAGGCTCAACCTGTAGTAGCTTGTTAAAAGTACAGGTCTGTAACATTTCCCCAAATGCAGTCACATACCATGGTAGCATCAAGTCTAATATATTAAAAATAAAACATTGAAATGAATGGGGACCCACCTGAAATTGACTCACAACTCACCTAGTGGGTTCTGACCCACAGTTTGAGAAACACTGTTATAAGCTGTTCTGAATCTACGAGATATAATGGGTTATATAATAATAATAGTAGCAGTAATAGTAGTGATGGTGGTTATCGTTGTGAGCCATGGGGACAGAATCGTGGGACAAAAGTTTCTTAAATAAATATGAAACACAGAATAATAGTCAACAGAGTCCTGCCTGCAGGCTTAGAGACAAATGGTGTGGAATCAGTAAGAAGAAAAACTCCAAGTGATTTCCTCTCTACATTCTCCTTACCTAACCTTCTCAAAATGTGGGTAGCGGAATGTGATGTCACAATGGACTCTGAGAGGACTGACTTTATTGTATGATCCAGTTTTATTAGTTAAAAAGTAAAACCTGGCCCCCGTTGTCTTTCAAATATAAACGACTCTATGCTGTCACCTTTCTCCCAACTCCTTTGGTTTCTCTGACACCTTTGCAAGATGTGTGGGATGCAGTATACAACATTTGTCTCTCCTGAGGAGAATTGCCTTCCTGTGATGGATGGAATGTGAGAGGAAGGGCGTTGGCAGACACTTGAGAGCCTTCCACTCTCATTTGGAGCTCGCTTCTTCAGATTTAACAGGCCAAGGAAGAGCTGGCAGCAGTTCCACTGTGAAAGCTCTTCCAGACTTTGTCTCTCGATGAAAATGAGCTCACACACTCCTGCTATTCCTCTTTTGGTTCTTTTTATGCTGCTTTCACCTCAAATTTCTTCCCAGTAGTTTGGCTGTTTTCACAGTTATTGCACACAAAGAAATGCGATTGTAGTTGCAAAATGTGCTTTGGGCTGTAAATATGCTCAGGAGCTCTCTCTGTAGTCTCAAAGGGTGCCATAAATTGACACAGTGACTGTTTTGTCCATTCATTCAGGACAATTACTGAGACTGGCCACAGTGTTCTAAGGAACAATTCAATGAAAAGACACTGGCTGAAAACTCTTGTAGCCTCATCCAGTTAGGGCCTCCAGTGGTGCACAGATGCAGGGCTTCCATCTGTGACTAATATCCCTTGTTGGATAAGAAATATGTGCAGACAGGATCTATGTGCGCAGTTCCTGTATCTAACAACCAGGGATGGGAACTCAAGTCAGGTGACTCGAGTCCAAGTCACGAAAATCAGCATTTTTTGCTGACTCATGTACACTTGAGTCAGCTGCGCCGATGATTTGGGAATTGACTCAAGTCTGAGGCCACTGACTCGGCACTCGGTCCCCCACATGCAGACTTGAGACTGTCTGTGTTTGAGTGTGCTTACTTACTGTTTTCGCAGAGCCATCATTCAGATCGGGAGAGCAGCAGGGAAGTTCCAGCCAGGAGGCAGGATTAATGTTTGCTTTGGTATCTGAGTGGGAGGGGGAGGTGGGAGCAGGCTCTCTTGCCTGTCTCTGATGGGAAGGAAGCAATGATCATTGTATGAAGGATGGGAGGTCTGATTTGTCTCTTTGGATGAGGGCAGGAAGAGGAGCCCAATGAGATTTTAGTATGTTTGTTTGAAAAAGAGCTTTGCAGACACAGCCACTGATGCTCCTCCCTCATTGGATTAGTGCCTTAAGGGTTATGGGTATTTAAATATGATATACCTATGATGTCCTTTCCATTTCTGTAAGATGAGAGCCAAACTACATCCATCACTAATTTAATGAATCAACTGCAGCTTTAGATGATTGATTTGTGTGGGCAACTTTCAATATATTTTGAAACATTTGGGTTGATTTACTTCTTTATTTTTGGATGGTAGTTTGGTTCTGGTATATTACTGTAATAAAGGATGAAGAAAAACATTAAGTATGGCCTTACTGCCTCACAAAGAATAGTCATTTTTTTTTTTTCCCATACTCCCTTCAGTATCTCTATGGTGAGGATCTGGTAATCAGTTCATTGGTTCATGGCAGCTGATTAAGCCATGAACCATATATGCAACAGGGTTCAAATGCATACACCTGTGGGCAGGGCGGAAATGGGTTAATCAACTAAAAATAATTTATCAGAGTGACAATTGTAATTTTTCTACTTGTTTCTCCAAGACCTGAACTTTTCCTTTCCAGCTTTCCTTTTCGCTGTGCTTTGCGTACACCAATGTGTACAACAGTTCCTACAAGAGCTGGTCAAATATTTGTCCAAGTGAAATGGGCTGCCACATGCACTATTCTATAGGGCCATGTGCTGTTTGTATATGAGCTTGCATTCAGCAATAAGAAATGTAATCTTGTTGATTATTTGCCCAGTAATGCAGATAGTATAATAAAAATATTTGTAATTAAATATTGATGTATCATTTAACTCTAGAAAGCTGAATTACAGTATCCTCTGTAAACACTCCCCCAAAATACCTATATCTGCCATAAATACTGTGAAGAGATTACAGGTTTAGACCAACACATAGGCCCCTCCAAGTGAGCTGAATTAGCTGTGACTTGTCCGATTGAAAGCAGTGGAAAGCCAACAGGAGCTCCACGCAACTGGGAACACTGATTACAGAATAATCCTGTTTGTGTTGCAAGCCTAAATACTTTTGTGAAAGAACATGGCAGTAGAACCACACCCAGTGCCGAATGGGCCCTCTCATGCCTGCACCTTCCTGTATTTTTGCTCAGCAATAACATCATCACTGAGTAACTTGGTAAACTTCAGCACTGGCAGCTCTACAGCTGAGATTACAGAGAACATGAGGTGGCATGGACGTGGGAGGGTGTAAAGAAGGAAAATGGAAGGCAGACAGAGAGGACAGGCAGACAAAGAGGAACATGGAGGTTAGGTGGGGAAACTGAGAAATGGATAACAATGTGATGGATAGAGATGGAGATTTAAGGAGGAGGAAAGGAAGAGCAAAGTAAGTTACCAAGTGAGAAATGAGAGGAAGATGGGAGAGGTGAAGAAGGACAAACAGGAATTCTCCAGGGGACCTGGGGGAAAGGAAGAAGCCCAGGGCACGAGGGATTAGAAGAGCCAAAGGGGCAGAGGACCATGAAGAGAGAACCTACAGAGAAGGCAGGAACAGTGGCAAACCCAGGAGGAAGGGAAGGAAGGGTTTGGATGAAATAACGAGAGATACTCAGAGCCCACCGCCACAGACTGATCCCAAAGCTCTGGATGAGGTCAGCCAGTGCTTTTTTTGTAAATAAAAAGGTGCAGGAACTCACAACTTGTTAATCTTTTATTTATTTATTTATTTATTTATTTATTTATTTATTTATTTATTTATTTAAAAACCTTTTTTTTTTGGAGAAATAAAATATTTTTTATGTGCTTCCCCCCTAAAGATGAACTTACTTCTGAGTAGACATGCATAGGATTGGGCTGTCAATCTCCACATCCCCTTCCCCCTAGCTATTTTTTCTACACATGGGGAAAAATACTGTACAGGTGCACTTGTAGCATGTAGTATGTAGTGTGGCACTACTTCGAGGAGAGGAAGCAGTGAATGGATTCTGAAAAATGGCTTACATGAGTTCCATGTAGTAAAATTACTCTAAGCAACTGTGGGAGTAAGAACTAAAAAGGAATTCTTGCACGAGAGGGGTCCTTAGGTGCACATAGAAACAGCTATGTTTGCAAACAAGTGATTAAATATGGTTTAATTCAGGTATCAGAATACTCTGTGTCTTTGGGAAGGCGCTTGGCATGCAATTGTATGTCCTCTGCTGCCCTGAGCAGCTGCTGTGCATTGCTGGAGAGGAGCTGCAAACGCTGGCTGTCGGAGGGCATGCTTGTGGGGGAAGGATGAGGAGGATCTCTGGCTGGACAGCACGTTGTACACATGTAGAATCCCTTTTCACCTGCCCTTAGCATGTGACAACGGGCGCAGATATATATCTCTGCCAGGATTAAGAGCCCAATCCTAGGTATGTCTATTCTGAAATAAGTCTTGTTCTAGTCAATGGAGCTTACTCCCAGGAAAGTGCCTAGGATTGCAGCCTAAGAGCCCAATCCTATGCATGTCTACTCAGAAGTCCACTTTAGTGAATGGGGCTTACTGTGGATAGGTGGCAGCCTCAGGGCCCAATCCTGTGCCTGTCTACTCTGAAGTCAGTCCCATTAGAGGCAGTGGGGCTTCCTCACAAGAAAGTGTGGAGAGGACTGCAGCCTCAGAGCCCCTCCTGTGCCTGTCTACTCAGAAGTCAGTCCCACTAGAGGCAGTGGGGCTTCTTCCCAGGAAAGTGTGGAGAGGACTGCAGCCACAGAGCCCTTCCTCTGCCTGTCTACTCAAGCTGCAAGGCTATGACACTTTCCCGGGAGTAAGCCCCATTGAACACAGTGGAACTTACTTCTGAGTAGACTTGCTTGGGCTCTCGGGCTGCAAGGTTATGCACCCTTTCCCAGGAGCAAGCCCCATTGAGCACAATGAGACATACTTCTGAGTAGACATGCCTAGGCTTGTGCTGCAGATTGGCACGAGGCTGCACCAGCCAGTTTCCTTCCCCTCCTCCTCCGCCAAGCCAGTACCTGGGCATTCCATGGGTGCCGCAGCCAGTCTCCCTGGCTGGCTGGCTGGCTGGTTGTTCGTCTTCCTCCTCGGCGTCGCACGTGTCCCCCGCGCCCTCCACCGGCTTGGAAGCTGTGCTGGGAAGCAGAGCGCGGGGGGAGGGGAGGCGGGCTGGGCTCAGGCAAGAGCTTGGAGATGGGGACAGGAGGGGGTCGTTGTGCAGTCAGGCAGGGGCCAGGTGCCTGCCCACCCTGCACACCCCAGCACCCACCCAGCGAATGCCTCTATTTTGCTCCCCCCCTCCTGGAATGCCTCCAAAGGGCAGGGGCCCCTGCAAAAAGGTGCCGGAACTCCGTCCCCCCGCGTTCCATTAGAAAAAAAGCCCTGAGGTCAGCAATACCAAAATATGGGCCCTAGGGAAGAAGTGCTGAATGAAGGGCACCAGTGTAAACAATCCCAATTGGATATCCTGGTACGAGGCAATGATCAACCAAAGTTTCAGTGAAGCTCCTCTCCTGAACAACATCTCCCCTTGGCTTGCCTGTGTTACAAAAATAAGCTGCATAGTTTGAGCAGCAGACTCTGGTGTCCAGACTTTGAGTGAACTTTCACTTTTACTGTGATGTAACACCCCAAGATATGCTTTCCCACCTGCTCATTGTCAAAAACCCCACAGAGGGTTAGCAGATGTTAATAGCCCAAGGAACAACATGCATGGGAGCCTCCATCTGGGCCCTGAGGACGTTCAAGTACATCTACCTGAGATGCACAAGCACATAACAATTTATACAGCTATAGTTGTATAGGAACCCTTTCAGAGTATGCACAGAGGTTGATGAGGTGAAGCTGATGGGCCTACTAACACGGACAAGGCCAGTGTGAACATATGTGGAGTAATGTGTGAACAGGATTTAGGCCTACACCTGATGGGCCAATGCTGGAAACAAAATGCTGGGTTAGACCAACTCTTGGTCCAACTGAGCAATGTCTTGTGCTCTTATTAACATAGAAAATATATCAAGGCTTCAATCCTATGCACATTCACTCAGAGAAAACCCTCTGAACACAGTGAAGCTTAAGTAAGGAAGCAGGCATACTATGGATTGAACTGTACAACATTTTGCATGCTATGAAGTTTATAAAATAGTAATACTAGTAGCACATTTAACCTAATCTTTACACTATTGTGCAATATCATCAGAATGGAACACTGGAAATGTCCCATGCAGCACAAAAGTTGGTTTTCTGTGGCTGAATGTGGCCACATAAATTTATTCATTCAATCTGTTTAAGGAGGAGAGATGTATATCCATTTTCACACTGGGGCATTTTGACAAGCGTATTTGAAAGATTTTGTAAGAACTTTTTCATTATGAAAAGGGAAAAGTTGTGGATGAGCTGAAAAGGGAAGAATGAATCAATTAAAATTTGCAATATTGGAAAAGAGCATTTTTCTGTGAATGCCATGAGGGTGGAAAGGAACTTATGCTGTGTCACCATATAGGCTGCAAAATAAAATGAAAAGTTTTGGGAAAGCAAAGGAAAGAGCAAAAAAATAAAAATAAAATTAAAGGCAATACTCGTACATCTGTTTGTGAATTTTATTTATGTTCAGATTTAAATGTTGGCCTTCGCACAATGAAATGGAATCCAAGGATATGGGGAAATGCTTGGCAAACTTGGGCATAAAACATGAGGCTGAAAGTTGTGAGATTCAACTGCTCTGAAGAGAACTTCTTGTTTTTAATGGGAACAGTGGAGGAAAAATTGTTCTCAGAGGCTTCTAGGCCCAGGAAATAGATGCTCTGATACTTAAACTAGGGATAGTTGAAAGAAGATAGCATTTTAGATTTGTTTAAAACATCTTAATCAGCATAGATAAGCAAATGAAAAGGGTATGGTACTCTTCTCCCAGTATGTTTAATCAGACAACAAAAAGTACATGCATTCAGAATTTACACATGCGAAAGGCTAAGATTAAAAGAAAAATTATTGGGGAAAACACAAAAATAATCAGAATCTGTCCACACAGGCCCCCAAAATAGCCTCACAAAATGCTTTCAATCTCAAGCTTTACACTCAGTGTACTCCCACTTGAACAGGTCCCCCATTCTGTTTCGTGGAGATGGCAGTTCCATCCTTGCCATCTGTGAAACTGCCTGCCATGTTATTCTCACTGAGGTTGACCTTTTGTGAGGGAAAGCTCTGTATAGCCACTGGAGGGAGAGTGTGTGGACTTTTGAGGGGAAATACGTCAGTAGTCAGAGCCCACTTTGCTAGCTTTTCAGAACTTGCTCAGTTAGAAATATGCCCCCTGTTAAAAATTAGTTTCTGACTAGGAGAAGATTATTAGATATTTCTATCCTACTGTTTCCACAAGACACACAGAACAGTATACACATTTTCCCCCCCTAACAACTTGGTAAGCTGGGGCAGATTGAGAAACAGTGATTGGCTCACTCACAAACAGTGATTGAGAAACAGTGATTGGCTCACAAACAGTGATTGTCACTCAGTGAATTTCATGGTGATTTGAACATGGATCTCATCCACCTACTACACCACACTGAATGAATACACACAGCTCTTTTGAGTCATTTAGTGGTAATGAGAAGTGCTCTGTACAATACTCTCACACTGGAGACTGGTATCCTGGTGGCAACCAGATCGTTCCCTAGATCGCTTAGAATGACTGGCCATGGGAATTGTGGCCAGAATATCGCAAATTGCCCTGCCCCTACTGGGAAATGACATTGATGTGAATTGCAAGTAGGACAACTCATCATGTGATGTCCCCAGTTCACCTGGTGAGTTGTACTCAATGATGAGGCTCCAATATGTGAGAAACCTGTAGCAAGGATGCTGATCCCTTTGTATAGAAAAGCTCCAAGGCATGGCTCTCGAAACAAAGCTCTATCAGTAAGCTGAAGCTCTATAAGGAAATGAAAGCAATGTCCAAGGAAGCTTTTGTATCTAATAGCCATATCTGGGACAAAAAGCACTCCTGGCTGTGTTTATAGAAAAAAAGAAAGAGCTCTGGATTCCTTCCTGTGTTGAACCCATCATTAAGAAATGACTATAACTAAGGTTCAGTTTGGCCCAAGAGTTGCTGTTTTTAACTTGTTAAATAACTTGTTGCAGTTTTATAGGATTAAACTGGTGTCACTGTGACTACAGCAATGCCTCTGTGCTGCTTTCTTTGTTACCTTAAGTTATCTTGGAAAAGTATATATAAACAAATTTTTAAAAGGACATTGAAAACATTGAGCACTGAAAAGCCTGTGGTGAACATTTCCAGACCAGGAATGTGGGAAGCACGATGTGATTATCATATTGTTATATACTTGGAGAGGCTCAACAAAGTTTCACTTCAAGGATCTCTTTTCACCTCAATCTTTCCCTCAATTTTCTAATATATCAACTCATCATTTGCATTTATCTTTTCTTCTGGTGGGTCTCCAACGTGAATACATTAGAAAGCAGAGGAAAGGTGAAAAGAGGACCTTGAATCGGAACCCTCAAGATATTTTCTGTAGAAAACAACAGCCTTCTATGCAGAAATGTGGAGCATTAGATCAGGCACAATTCACTGCCAACAGTTGATTGTGAAAGTCTGCCAAATGTCTTCTGTTTTAAAAGCTCTGCTTGATTGATTTTTCTGACAGGCAGTTGGTAGTACTATCCTATCATCTAACATTCGGGCTACAGTATTGAGTAACAAGGGAGATACTGTTAGGGTGGAATCAACAAGTCAACTGTATGTGGTAGTTAGCATGATTGGTATCTTTTTAATGCATAAATAAGACAAATCCTTCAGGAAGTTGACACCAAAGGCTCCTTTTATCATTTCACGTATTTCACTAAATCCTCCTTTATAGTTTTAGCCTGTTGAAGTTGCTGCTAGTATATTTGAAATACAAAAAGTCTTGCCCAATAGATTCTCAAAGTAGATTATTTTGTCATATACATTACTAGGTATACTGTATATTCAGCACTGAGGGTTCAGTTCAAATGTCATGTACCTCCCAATCCAGCCCATTGCATAGAAGGCCATATTGGAACATGTCCCCTACTTTCCCACCCAAGACACAAGGCCTTTCTCTGAAATCCTTGCACATGCGCTCAGAGAGGGAATGTACAAATGCTGCCAATGCACATAGGGTAATCACCGTGAGGCTGATTTCCTGTACTCTATGCAACAATGCAACTGTTGCTTATGTACATGTTGGAATTTGCACATTCCCTCTCTGAGTGTATGTGCAAGGAAGGCAGAGGGGGACCTTGTGCCTCAGCTGAAATGGTAAAATAGGGGCACAATTCAGAGGCATCCAAGGGCCGGCACAAGTCCCTTGCACCGGCCCAGGAGGGTTGCAAATGTGCCATAAGGAACGTTTGTGCCTCCTCAAGAGGAAGCCGAGCCGGCGCTCTAAGAAGCGCTGGCCTGCAGAGGCTGATGCAACCCTCCATGCCAGCTTCTTCTCTCAGGCTTGCGTCGGCCTGGCTGGGCCAACACAAGGACAAAAGGTAGGCGGGGGGAGGCAGGGAGGAGGTGGGAGGGAGGTGTTCCTGGGCAGGGGGAGGGTGGGCAGAGGGTGGCCCCGGGGGCGGGTGGGGAGCAGGAGGCAGGGCTGGAATTTGGCAGTAATGCCGGATCCCAACCCCAGTTCCCAGGGAGAACAGAGCGGCTCCAAGCCGCTCCACTCTCCTTGGACTTGCGCCACCACAGGAGGTGGCACAAGTTCGAGGAGACCCATAAGAGCCAGAAGCCCTTACCCAGGGGTAAGGGGAAATGTTTCCCCTTGCCTCTGGCTGAGCTTCTTATGGCCACAATCCTGCGCGGGATACAGGGCAACTCTTGGCTTGCCTGTTCCAGCGCAGGATAGGGTTGTGCCCTAGGTGTGCTTATGCTCCCCTCTACACAACAGGCTCGAGAAGGTGGTGTCATCTAGCAATACCATTAGATATTGACTACTTGCTGAGTGTGCTTTCCAGATAGGCAATTGATTCACTAATATTAAATTATTTGTTTCTTTTGCCTTACATATTCTTGATTTTAAAAGACTATCAGGACAATGTCAGTTCCAAATGGAACTAAAGATGGAGAAGGATATTGCTTTTAATTATCAGTATATTTTTCATTTACTGCTTTTTACAATTTACATCTTTGAGGGTCTTGAAAAACCAGATCTTCATCATTTTCCTGAACAAGAGATATCTATCAGTAAAGATAGGATAAACCTTTGTTTAAATGAACACTTTTTATTCTAATGAATAGGGTCTGATCCTGAGCCAATGCGCCCTTGCCACCAGTGTACACTGTTGCAAACTTACTGCAGACCCACTACTGGAGGTAGCCCAGCACAACCTTGCGCTGGTCCAGCTCCGGCAGTGGGCCTGCATTCCGCTGCCCAGCAGTCACCCGGACCACCAAGTGGCAGAGAAGTGAGTGGGGGTGTGGGGGGAGGCAGGGAGGAGGTGTTCGGTGTGGGGGGAGATCAGGGGAAGGCAGGCAGAGGGCGGGGAGGATGCGTGGTGGCGGGAGGGAGCAGGGAGGAAGGGGGCGGGACCAGTGGAGCTCTGCTTCACCAAATCCTTAACCTTGTGTTGGGCTGCATGGCCCTACATAGAACTCTCCAATTCTGTGGCAGCTCCAGAGCTGCTGTAGAATTGAGTAGCCCATTGTGAGGCTACTTCCTTTACTTGGGGGAAGAGGACAAACATCCCCTTCTCCTGAGGAGGCAGCGGCAGTTTCCTGGGGCATGCTGGATGCCACGGCAGTTGTTACACCATCGCAGCAGCCCCATGCTCCGGGCAGCTCAGGATTGGGCTGTCAACATGGTAGCTGTGTACTTGAAAATATAGAAATACCTATTTTAATTTTACTTTGAAATAAAGAGCATGCACTATTTGCATATATTATTTTATGCAATGATTGTGGGCCCAATCCTATCCAATTTTTCAGCACCAGTGTAGCCACAATGCAACCCCAAGGTAAGGGAACACATGTTACCATACCTTAAGGAGGCCTCTGTGTCTGCTGCCCCACCACAAGATGCAGTGCATACCCCATTGGCACAGTTGCAACGGCACTGGAAAATTGGATAGGATTGGGCCCTGTATCTATAATTTCACAGGTAAAATTTCACTTGTGCATTTCTTCTCCATTGGTTCCGCATAGAGATAATGCAAACTCCTGCTCAATACAAACTAGGATTAAGCAACCCAATATTAAAGAAAACAGATAAACATTGCACAACTAATCTACAAAAGATGAAACTTAGACCCTGCTCACACATATGTGTTCATCATTTTGTGCCTACAGCATCATCAGGTTATGATTTACTGGAGTGTATGGGCCGTCAAACATCTAACATCACAGATAGAATGTTAATATCATTTCACATAACCTCAAATGCAATGGTTTTCAAGAGTGTCACTTCATACACTGATTCCTTGTCATCAAATGTTCTGTCATTATAGCTGGGTCCTTGCATGCAGCAGAATGAGGTGGATGAATCATAAGTGGTAGAGGTGACTGGGTAATTTTGGGTGCAGGTGTGGGGTGCCAGTTTTGAATCCTACTTTGCACAAACATTCCCTGCACTGATGATTTGGAGGCAAGGAGCATTCTTTTCCTACATAGTCTCTCTTCTTCTACATTCCTTCCTTTCTGAATCCATGAATGGGTGGAGGGGCAATAGTGGAGGTGGTTGGGAAGACAGAGGCAGGCTGCCACTGCCAATCTGCTGTCTGAGGCAACAGCTTCCAGTGGCTTCATGGATGGACCAGACTTGTACTTTGCCCCCCCCCCATCATACAATGAACCCCTTTAGATAAACCAACTCCACATGGCTCCAACTTGCTGCAGAAGACATTGTGCAGTGGGCAAAGCTTGTGGCTGCGTTGACCTGTAGTGTTGAGAAAGTCGAGAAGTGTGGCTCTGTAAATGGTAATGTGTCAGTGTTAGTGACTGTAGTGCACTCAATTAGGCCACGGGTTTGTTTTTCTCACTAGCTTCATTCTGTTTAATTTTCTTCCAAGTCTATATACTCTCCCCTTTCCCTGGATTTCAGAACATTCCCCTGAGCATTCCTCTTCATGGGCAATATGCAGCTTTCTTCTTAATGCAGCTCTGGGATGACATGAATGAACTAACTAGCTACGTACATGTTTGAACAAGTGGTTTGGAGCTCTTGAATAATCAGGTGGTTGTTTCTCCAAACCAACTGAACTGTACTTCATTGAGCCATCCGAGGTTAATTAAGCATAATTGTAAAGATCATTTTGTAAAGATACACATTGTCGCTGTGAAATGAAGCAATGGATTGGGGTTATTCTCCTTGAACTCAAAGGGCACACTGGGAATGATAAAGGGGGGGGGGTCTGCTGCTTCAGTTCTGGCAATTCTAATATTTCATTCAAAATATTAAATTGCTGTTTGCAAAGAAGGATATGCACAAATTTTGTTCAAGATCATAATGAGAAAGACAAATTAAATAAGGTGATAAATGTTATTGTTGTAGTTAAGGTCAATTTGGGACAGAGGCTCATTTTAGTTTACGGTATATACCAGAAAACACAGGTCATGGTTCAGGATGTGGACTCACCTCCCTGCATTGCAATCTCTGTGCATGAACTGGAGGTTGTCCATGACTTTGTGCACCTTGGCTCAACGATCTCCGACACTCTTTCTCTCAATACCGAGCTAAACAAGCGCATTGGTAAAGCAGCTACCACGTTTTCCAGACTCACAAAGAGAGTCTGGTCCAACAAGAAGCTGACGGAGCATACCAAGATCCAGGTCTACAGAGCTTGCGTCCTGAGTACACTTCTGTACTGCAGCGAGTCATGGACTCTTCGCTCACAACAGGAGAGGAAACTGAGCGCTTTCCACATGCGCTGCCTCCGACGCATCCTCGGCATCACCTGGCAGGACAAAGTTTCAAACAACACAGTCCTGGAACGTGCTGGAATCCCTAGCATGTATTCACTGCTGAAACAGAGACGCCTGCGTTGGCTTGGTCATGTCGTGAGAATGGATGATGGCCGGATCCCAAAGGATCTCCTCTATGGAGAACTCGTGCAAGGAAAGCGCCCTACAGGTAGACCACAGCTGCGACACAAGGACATCTGCAAGAGGGATCTGAAGGCCTTAGGGATGGACCTCAACAAGTGGGAAACCCTGGCCTCTGAGCGGCCCGCTTGGAGGCAGGCTGTGCAGCATGGCCTTTCCCAGTTTGAAGAGACACTTTGCCAACAGTCTGAGGCTAAGAGGCAAAGAAGGAAGGCCCATAGCCAGGGAGACAGGCTAGGGACAGACTGCACTTGCTCCCGGTGTGGAAGGGATTGTCACTCCCGGATTGGCCTTTTCAGCCACACTAGACGCTGTGCCAGAACCACCTTTCAGAGCGCGATACCATAGTCTTTCGAGACTGAAGGTTGCCAATACAAATATACCAGTATATGACTTGTTTATCCTGCCCTACGGAACTCATGATGGTGTATATCAGGAGTGGGCAAATTTTCAACTTTAGGGATCCTGGACCTTTAACAATTGTATAGAAGTGGTCTATACCTCTACACAATTGTTAAAGGTCCCGTATCTTTGAAGTTGAAAGTTTGCCCGCTTCTGGTGTATATGGTTCCTTCTTTGTATCCTCATAATGACCCTGAAAGGTAGGTTAGTGTCATGAATATGTACAGTTTAGGCCTAGGTTAGCATGTGAAGCCTGAACCAAACTGTCATGAATATGTACAGTTTAGGCCTAGGTTAACATGTGAAGCCTGAACCAAAGTAAGTCAGTAACGGAGAAGTGGCTAGCAGTTCCTAGCTGCAAGAATGTGAGTAAACAAACAAAAAGATTGTTGCCTCTCCTTTGCTGGCCAGAAAGGACAGACAACAAGAATTACAACCCATTGGAATGTTTAACACCTCAGTAGACTGAGGGGTGCCTGATCAAGCGGAATGGAATACAGCTATGGATCTCCAGTTGGGAGGGGTAAGAACTAGGAGGGCTAGCAACCAGACCCACTCCGAGAAGGTTCTGTCCTCAAAAGTTTCTGATTGGACAGTCTAAATAAGTATGAAGTCACCTCAGTACTATTAGCATAAAAAGTATAATAATGAGCGCCCCAGGGGGTGTGTCCGGTTCCTTCTTGGACAGAGGTTTTGGGTGCACATCCTGCAAGCTGGGAGCCCCATTGTCCAACATGGGCATCTGGCCTCACAGGTAGCCTGGAGCTAAAAGATCTACAAGAGAAGCTGACCCAGGTGAGAGTTAGGGATTAATAGAGATAGCCAGCTAGCTTTATTATTTTATTGCTGATGTGTTTCCTAGATTTTATGCCTCTAGCATTTGCTGCCTTATGTAGCTTTATGTAACCTTATGTACTTAATAAACTAAAATCTCTTTTACTAAGTTGTTTCATTGCCTGTTGGGGACAAAGGGTCAGAAACCTGCCTAGCCGTTCAGCAAGCTACCAAGTACTCACTGAGGTCTAGTAACTTGAGAACTGAAGTTTTAATTGGAGAAAGCGCTCAGTGCCTGCAAGGGATAGAATTAAGTCTAGAGGGTCTCAGTGTCCCTGGACCGAGGCACTGGCACATACAGGGTGGTGGCAGTACTACTGGACAGGGGGGCCTTGAGGGCTTTAGGGTTCGAGAACCAAGAACTCTGAGCACCCCAAACCCCCCTTACAACAGGCTGAGAGATGTAACTAGTCCAAAGTCATGGTCACCCAGTAAAATCTGTGGGAATTTGAGTCTCCCCAGTTCAAATGCACTACTCTTGGTGGGTCCACTCAGTTTTCAGAGCACTCTAGGGTAGATGGATGGTTGCAGAGGTGAGACTATTGATAGGAGTATGAAATAGTGTTAGACTTGGCTTGGGGAATGGACTACTGTTTGACTTAAGGCTACTAATATCCACTGCTTTTTTTTCTTACCACATGGCTAGCAGTGCTCTCCCCAGGCATTGTGATGATGCACGTGATCTGCACTTCCTGCATTGGTACAATATGCTAACTTTACAGTGTACAGTAGTAACCACATTACCACAAATGTGGTAATGCATGAAAACAGATCAAGAAGGGCCTCTTTCTACATACACAAATCTGAAACAGAGTAGGAGAAAAGCATCCTTTTAACAATGTAAGAAGACCTCAATATTTCTTAACAGTACATAAGAACATAGAAGAGACCTGCTGGATCAGGCCCAGGGCCCATCTAGTCTAGCTTCCTGTATCATGCAGCACCCACCAGATGCCTCAGGAAGCATATGCAAGACCACAAGGTACTTGCATCTTGCTGCTACCTCCCTGCATCTAGCATTCCATTTACCCTCACACCCCCCAACAAAGACACTAGACTGCAATTGAGTTGAACTTGGGTTACTTTATTAAACACAGTGACCAGTTTTTAATGCAAGAAACTCCAGGCAGCCGCCTGCAGCTCCTCGTCCCCAATATTCATCTCCTTCACCCAGGTAAGGGAATAAGCCCCGTTATGGGGCTACTCAGCTCTATGCCAGCTATTTAGCTGGCACAGAGTAAGGCAGTCCCATGTTGGGCTTGGAGGCCCGACGTGGGGTTATGGATCTGGTGGAGCTCTGCTTCGCTAGTCCTGCCATCCTCCCGCCCCGCTCTCTCCCCTGCCAGGACTTCCCCCTGCCCCCCCTACCCCAGAACACCTCCCCCCAGCCCCAACTTATCCATCCGCTGCCCGGCACTTGCCCAGAGCTCTGGGCAGTGGTCATTGCTCCTCTGCCCTGCACTTGTTCAGTGCGGAATCGTGCTGAGCCAATGCCCGTGCTGAGCCAGTGGTAAACGTTGTAACGTGCTTTATAGCTGGCTCTGGGCTGGTGCTGATTGTTCTGGACTAAGCCCTAAAACTTAAGATAGAATGTTAAAGGAGACTGAAATTGCCCCCTCAGTTTTTTATGTTTCAAAATGAAATGATATATGTGCATTAATTGATTAGATGTCCAACTTTTTTTTTAAAAGGCAAGGGGGGGAAGCAAGTCTTTTCTTTGTTTTTGGTCCCACAGAAATGTCTCCCAAAGAAACAACTGGCTAGGTCATTGTGTTGATTCATTCCATGTACTTACTGTATTAGTATCCCACCCTTTCTCCAGGGAGCTCAAGCAAGTATGCATAGGGTGTGTCCAGGTGCTTTCTTATCCGTGCAGTGTCCAGACCCAAATCTGCTTGATTTCAGGCCTCATGTGCTTTCAGACCAGAGTGTGGGACTTTTCCTTATAATCTTTCCCAGACCTCAGCAAGGCTGAGAAAAATGATAAAGATGGTTTAAAAACACAACAAAATTCATCATGCAATGATGAGATGTGCAACTTATAACAAGAGAAAAGAAAAAATTTCAGCTTCAGTTAACTACAGCTGGGGGTGGGGGGGTTGGGGGGAGAAAACCTCTGAGGAGGCCTATTTCAGCAATCTTGCCAAAGAAAGGTAGCAAACTGGACAGTCACCCTCATGTGGCAGGAAGTTTTAGAGGAACAGGGGTGCTATTGAAAAGGCTCTAGATTTGGCCAGTACACAGTGAGCCTCTGGATTAGCCCCCCTCAGTTCAGGACTGTGGTGATGAATGGGAATAGGGAAAAGCCCCTTTTTTGCCTCACAATCATCATTAAGAGGGAGCCCTAATCTGGCCTCTAATGGCTAAAGAAAAATTAGCCTGTCAAAGCTAACAGTGCTTTAAATGTCACATGCCCATTTGTTCTTAGCAGCTATTCTGATAAGCAGTGATTTGCATATTTTCAGAATCTGACTGATCTTCTTTGTTCTTCCTTCTTCTATATTTTATCTTTCAGGGATGTGACACTGGTGAATATATCACACGGACAAACATTATGACCATTGTGTTGTTTGTGTCTCCGATATAACCTTTGGTTTCCTGTCTTCTCTTTAGTTGTCTGTGTAGTCAGTAACTGTCTGGGTCATTTGGTGTAACAGCTGGAGCTTCCTGTTTTGAAATGTGACACTAACCAAGCATGGAACCAGAGGGTCGAAAATGGTGCATATTTCTATGTAGTTGGTCTGAAGAGACTGTAGGGAGACACCTACTCTAAGTGCTACAAATGATATGAGAAAGCGGCTTTCTCCAGGGGGCACCTGAACATTAGGTTTACTTAATAAAGGCTGCCATATGTCGTCAGCCAATTTGTCAAGCACTTCCTTATTTACAAATTTGCTTGTTGGTGTGGTACCTTCTTATATGCTTATAGAATCCTAAAGATGATTCACAATAAACTGTGTGTGTGGGAGGTGGGGGGGGGGGGAGGTAATAAATGCCTGAGCAGAAAACTTGAAAACAAATGCCTAACCTTCCCATTCCATTAATGCAGTGGTTTCCAAACCTTTTTGCCTGCTGCCTCCCTTGAGCTACCGGGCCATTGGCTGCAGCTCACAATTAGGGCTACAATCCTATACATTGTATGGATTGGCAAGTTTTTCACAAGGATTCCATGGCTGGTTTCCTCAGCTCCCTGGGGAGCCATGGCTCTTAGTTTGGGAACCACTGCATTACTAGGTGCAGTTCAATATTTGGTATGAACTTTTGATTTGATGTTTAAGGCTGTAGCCAGTTTTATAGATTGATTTATTCTGTTGACAGATTTCTGATGTAAAGTTAATAATATGACCATATGTTATAGTCATTAAATTTTGTAAGTTTTAGAAGTAATGGGCTGAGTACTATTTGATTTGATTTAAATTGTTTGCTCAATTATAGAAAATACTACTGAACTGCTTGGAAGATTCTCAACTTTGATTACATTGGCAAGGGAAAGAAAAAAATTGCAAAAATAATCCTTCCTTTTCCAAGAACAGACAGAAACCCATTCTGCTAGTGTTGTTAAAGGTGTTGAATTTAGAGCTCTGGGAGATATCAATAATAAACCATCACCCACAGAAGTTGTGCAGTGCATTTTTTTCTTTAGCTGAAATTAAAATGATTCAAAAAAATAAATGAAAAAAGTGCAACTTCTGGGTCTGTCCAGGCTGGCATTAGGGGTTGGTATGATTGTGGCCCAGGCCACTTTTATGTGTGATGGTGGTAAAGTGACTCTGAGCCCAATCCTAAACTCCCCCCCCCCCACTGGTGCAGCCATGTGGAAAATGCAATATCTAGTAGGGTGGGGTGAATTGGGAGGCTTTGGAGGGGAAAAGGATAAATCCCCTTACCCCTCCACAAGTCTCCGACTCCTCAATGAATCTCCTTGGACCTGTGCCAGTTCTTTAGGGAGTTTGGAGGCTGTGAAAAGGCGGATAAGATCTGGCATGTGCCATTACCACCAGATCCAGCCCCTCCTACAGCCTTTCTGCCCCATTCCTCCTCTCTTCCCAACCCATGATGAGGTCTGGTGATATCCCAGGAGTGTTGGCGCCACTTGTGACAGTACTCCCAAAACTGCAGCTGATGGAGTGCTCCATGCTCTGTTGACAGCCAGTTTGCAACCGTGGAATTCAGTTCCACAGTTGCAAAGCATGTCATCCGGCAGCCAGCTTAGGCTTGGTCTGCCCTTTTCATTCAGGTAAGAGGAGTTCATTGAGGGTAGTTTACTGAGGACCCTCTGAAATCAGAAACTGGCCCAGGTTCAGGTCCTAACCTACTATTTGCTTAGAAGGCCAGTTTGGACAATTCTCTGACTCATCGAGCCTCAGTTATGTGGAGGAGTGGGAGTGAAGGAGCATGGCACACCACTGGCTAATTGCTGGAGCTACTATCAGTCCAGGATTCATTGAATTCATGACAGAACACATGCAAGGAAATGAATGTAGTGTACTGTATCCAAATTCCATAAGAAAGGCAAAAGCTGTAAAGAAACAGAATCAGTACTTCATAATTCACAACATCCAGATTTCTACATTCAGCAGACTGAAACTGAAAAATAAGTGCCCGTCATCAAGAATATGAATTAATATTATTTGACTTTTGTTTTAAATGTTAACTGACAAGGAAAACATCAGTAATTTGTATGTTTTTTTTTCTGTTATACACTTGTTAGGACTTCAGAAAATGTTATGGAACTAGAAGGGAAGGTTTGTCACATGGCGTATAGCCTCTTGCAAGCAGTAACAAACCTGCCCTTGAGGCACCTTAGGGCTAAGGTCTGTGATGCTGCCCTCCCTGCACACCATACCGTCCCCCCCATGCTTACCGGTGATACGGAGCGTCGTGTGACTCCAGGACCAACTGGGGAAGCATATTGAGGCTCCTTGCAGTCTTAAACTGCATTCTGGGAAACTGAAAGTACAGTTTCCCATCGTGTTGGGAGTTTTAGAAGGGCTTCCCACACAGACCTGGAGGCGTGCGGGCTCAGCACCTGGGGCATTTGCCCCAGCGCTACATTCACCACTGCTTGTAAGAATGTTAAAGAATGTCTACAAAAGAGAGACACTGCAGAGCAAACTTGCTATTCCTAATACAGGCTCTCATTTCTGAGTATTGACATAGGCTTGTATTCTGTTCAGAACAAAGGTGAGAAGCTCTTTTACAACTTTGCTGACAAATGGTACCTCAGGAAACAATGGGTGGTGCTTGATGTTCTTCTTTTTTAAATTTTTTTAAAATAATGATATAGTTGTGGCCATCTGTGGAGATAACTCCCCCAGCTCTCTGTATTATGATATGCAGACTTCTTTCTCATACCTTAATTGGCTTGTGCAGGCTGCTGGCATCTCTCTCCCTAGAGCCAGTTTCTGCTTTCTTTCTTAGACCAATGATTACATCTGTTGTCTCACGCATCTGTCCATTTTATCTTTGGTGACACCTTATCTTTGGGACTCTTTGTCACCAGATGTTTCTGTGATCCACCACCTCCTGCTCTTTGAGAAGTGTTAGTTATAAGACATATTTATATGTCTTTCCCAATTTGCCAATGTTCATATCACACATAAGATGATGATGAAACAACAGCAGCAACAGCAACACAAAAGAGAGCTTCTTGATAACAAACCATGGCTTCTTTAATTAAGGTTGCAATCCTTAAGGAGCGTCCCTGGGAATAAGCTCCATTGAACACAATTGGGCTTACTTCCAAATAGAAATACATAGGATTGTGCAGTAAGAGAAGTATTGCTAATTTAACATATGAACATTTCCTTTTTTATAAATGCTAAATTTGTCAGATGGCTGCAACTAAGATTACTAAACTTTTCACAAATGGGGATTTTCATAGGGGAACACAGAAGTCATTGTGTGGATTTCATGGAAATCATAAGACTTTGATATTAACCTTGATATTGACCTTTGATATTAACCCTGGGGGCTGGGGATAAGAATAGGCCCTCAGTTTGGCTGTACTTGTCGTAAGAGGCGACTAAACAGCCACCGGGTAGATGGGACTCGTCAGCCTGGGAAGGCAGCTCATCTGAGAGAAGGAAAACTCTGATCCCAAACCTCCACTGCCTTGTGGCTACATCCAGTTATGGAAAAGGCTTCAGAAGTCAACCTCGAGGCAAAATCCGGAGCCGGAGTCCCTGAGGCAGTTCATGGCTGAACACAGTCACGTTCTGGCAACTCCTGCGACATCGCTGGAACCAACCGTATTGGCCTCTGCCTTTCTGTTGGACCATTTCAGCGACGTGGAGAAGGGGGATTTGCTGCATGGGAAACAGTCTGTCCTCCATATCTACTTTACCCAGGCTTCACGCACTGGAGAGGACACTGTTCCAGAACCACCATTCAGAGCGCGATACCATAGTCTTCCAAGACTGAAGGATGCCAACAAAGATATTAACCTCAGCCTTATTGATTGCATTTTTAAATTATTACCTGGAAATCACTTTACACTGTTCACATAAATTTGCAGTATGTCTTTTATTTTGTTTCAGTTTTCAATTCAATTGCCATTCAAGAGGTATTTACTAATTTCTTGGTTTTTCATTGGTGGGTTGTGCCCCAAGGTGTGTTATATAAGTGTTGTCAGCCTCACTTCACATGCACTCAGCAGTGGTGTGGGAACTTCCTGATGTGGAAATCCCATGAGGGATTTCGTCCAGGGTGAATACTTGAACCATGTGCAGAGTCAGTTGTATGGGCATTTCCCTTCTGTTCATCTCCTAGTCTGGGATGGAGAGGACTGATTGGCTGGAAAGGAACATAAAATTCATTCTACATGTCAGCAGAATGAAGTGGAAGAAGGGGTGGCTGAAGCTGATTCACTGTCTGAACAACTTACCCCAAATTCCACTGCCCATCTGTGCCCCTCCACACACCATTCCTACCCCAGTGCTCATGCACGCACTGTAGTGTGTGCCTCACTGTCTTCTGTGTTGTGCACCTACTCTTGTCACCTTGTTATGTAAAGTAGCTCAGCCATTTCAGGAACCTCTTCATGCCTCTCCACCAGCCACTTTACAAGCAGGGGTTGATAAGCTCTTCCCCATTCTTCTTGAACAGGTTGGGTCATCTGGGAGGAATGGCTGAGCAGAGTGCAAGACAGGTCAAGTGCCAGGCAAGCATTTCCCCCCCCCCCCCGCCCCGCTCACCACCTGAAGTGAGGAGTTCAGCTAGCCTCGTGGCTGGGCTGGCTGTGGGTGGTAAAATGCTAAGATGGTAGAATGGGCTTTGCAACTTTGAATGACACAAGACACTGCTTTTGAATGCTCCACCATGTGGAATGCTTCTAGGAGGCATCAGGAAGATAGGACTAACACAGCATTTACTCTGCTGTGCTAATTCTCTATTTGTAGGAAGTGATAAACGTAGGAGAATATTCAAAACTGTGATTTCCCCCACAGAGAGTATTCATTGGCACAGTGCCTTTTACCATCTTAGCATTTTAGCACTTTATACTGTTGTATGTATTTATGTATGTATAGACCAGGCCTGAGATTTTTTTCTGAACGAAAAACATAAAAAAAAGACAGAGGAAAATGCAGCAGAAAGAGAGAGATGAGAAACAATTTAAAAAAAAAAAAAACAACACAGAGGGACAGGAAAGGAGAAGAAAAGGGAACATATGCAGTCAACAGTTAGAAGTGAGTTCTGTGTTAGGTGCTGGAGTTAAAGGGGGTCCAAAGTATGAGGAGTGTGAAGTGCTGATTTTGAAATCTGCCAGGATGCAGACCTCTTGTTGTCTTGTGTGCTCTGTGAGGCATTTGGTGGGCCACTGTGAGATACAGGAAGCTGAACTAGATGGGCCTGGGCCTATGGCCTGATCCAGCGGGGCTATTCTCATATTTTTAAAACAATTTGTCGTTCATTGTTGTTACAGGGTAGGCACTTTGCCGTCCTTCTGTGTTCCCAAACAGAATAAATTGGAATGTGTCTTAGGTTCCAGCACAGATTTTGATGAATTCAAGTTGTCAAGGAGAATATTGTCTTCAGAATCTGTGTGATAGTAGGGGAAATTACAGGGCTATAGATGACCTTGAGGCAAATCAGTATAAAGTGAGTTATCAAGCTTAGGGAAACAAGCAAGAATAGTGCGGTGACCAGAGTAATGTTCAAGATGAATTGCTTATCTGCCTTCTTTGAAAAGCAAAGACATTCTCAGAATGTAGAGAAGTGCTGTTAGACTCCTGTGTCACTCATGCAGTGCTCCTAGATAATGGTTTCTTCCATACTTCAGCCCTTCAGTACTACTGGGGCATTGCTTGTCCATCATATGCAAAAGTGGGATTAGAACACTGGTGGCTCATGACCATGGCATTCTTTTGGTGGCCCTACACCTTATTAAGCTATAAAAGAAATAACAAGAAGGCATTAGGAAACCAGTAATTAAAGTCTATATTCTACTGTGCAGAATATGAATTTGTCATTACATCAGTAGTGCTCAGCTGCACTGAACAGGAATCAAGGAGAGAGAGAGAGAGAGAGAGAGAGACTTCCTCACAGAGGAAGAAGCATCTAAGGCAGTGGTTCTCAAACTTTTTAGCATTGGGACCCACTTTTTAGAATGACAATCTGTCTAGGACCCGACCAGAAGTGATGTCATTAACCTGTAAATGATATGATGGCTGGAAGTGACATCATCAAGCAGGAAGTGTCATCATTGTGAAGCCAGAGCCTGCTGCTTTCCTAAGAATGCAGCAATGAGTTAGGTTATTTCTCAGCTATTGGAGCAAACGGAGCAAAGAGGTGAATTGTTTGAAGGCCTTTCCATCTGGTTGGGGGCAGGCTAATCTTCCTTTGCTGGTGTTTTTGGTAGAAGTGACACGAATAAGCAGTGACTCTTGACCTGCTGACCAATGACGAAGGACAGTGTTGTCTTCTCAGTGTGACTGCAGGCCCAGGGAAACAGATGGAACAGAATTGTTTGTGGCAGGGAGCAGGAAAGCAGTGGACTGACCTTGCCGCTATGCAGTCCTTGCAGCTGTTTGTTCTGTGACTTATGTTTGGTGCTTGGCTGTCCTTTTCCTGATGGTGATGTGGGATAGGACTCTTTCTGTTGCAGGGCAGAAAGAAGGCAAATCTCAGTACTCAGGAGTGAAGGTTTTCAGGCTTGATTTCATTGCAAGCAACGGGCATCTCAAGGGACTCATGTCCAAAGCATTGAGAGAAATTTCCCAATATTAACTAGACCCTTTATAGCATTCTGGGTTCTTTGAAAATTTAGACTTCCCATTGGCTGAAGTTTGACATCATAGATGGGGCTGACGCTTAAAAGGCTATAGATAACTTTAGAGACACCTGATAGGCTTGTTTCAGGTTACAGTTCCCATAAAAGGTAAAATTAAACAATTAAACATACTGAATTACAAAGTTTTCAGAAACCAGTAGAGTGTGCTATAACATCATCTATCCAGTGTTGACCCATTGTTGACCCTTTTTCACATTTATCATTCCAATTAGAAATTAATTGACAAGTCCTCTCACTAGCCTCATTAAAAGAGAACACAAAAACACTTAAACACAGGTGTGAAGACCTCATCTTTGGCAGAACTTCAGACCCATTTCTTGGCATACATCCCCTACATCCCCAAATTAGGATGGCCTTGCTTGACCCACCTATCTTATCTCTTCTGCATTTCTTCTCCTGGGTTTAGTAAAACACTGTGGGGCCCTCTGCAAACCACTGTGAAGCAAAGACCTTTAAACTTCCTTTAACAGTTTCACTAAAATCAAACATTTTGATTTCTGTGTCTTAATTCTATATCACTCTTGTGACCTTTTACTTTGGGTACATACTTTGGTATCAAAGGTTACTTGGTCTGCATATGTATACCTTTGCTCCGAAAGCATAAGAGAATAGTTACGTTTTCCTGGTGAACACAGGTGTGTGTTCTATCAAGGCGTACATCTCCAGCCTGGTATTGTTTTCTAGGCTAAATTCCAATGTGTTGAGACCCCAAAGTTCCAGCCTCAGTCAGCTTATTTCCTTTAATAAAATCAAGCAGCTTTTACTATTCTCTGTGCTTCAGACTTGCAAAATGATTCTTTCTAAACACCAAGCAAATTTTTCACTATGCTTATATGTTGCTTTAGTGTCCTTTACATGTGGGTTACAATCTGGGGTCACTGTGCCTCATTTCAGCTCCTTACTCTAGTAGTTTCCAACATTTTTAGCACTGGGGCCCACTTTTTAAAATGATACTCTTTCAGGACCAACCAAGCTTTAGGAGATTTTTTAAAAGTTTCACTCCAGCCTCTGTTTTATCCTTTTTACTGTGGTGGTGGTGGGGAAAACTGCCTTCTCAACTATCTGTTGAGCTTCACATTCATTGGATTGGGACCATTCTGGTGGCCTTGTGTTCCCCTTTGCCTGGCCTTCAATAAGAGCCAATAGGGCTCAATACATTTTCCCTGTCAGCTATCATATCGGTTTGTCAGTTTCATGACCCACCAAAAATCAGGTCAAGACCCACTGATTGGTTCCAATGCACAGTTTGGGAACCACTGATCTAAGGTACATTAGCTCTGAAAATGTGCAACAGTGCTTTGCTTGTCCACTCAGGTCAGGCTGGCATTATAATTGTATGATTTTTAAGTGAAATAAAAAAGGCCACAGATAATGGTACAAAAGAGACAGATGACCTTGTGGCTGTGCCTTAGATCTCCATTTGCACATTATAACCACATAATTCCCAGTAGGTCAGAAAGTGAATGCTTAAAGGAAAAAGTGCAAAAGAGACTGAGGGCGCAATCCTAACCCCTCAGTGCTTTCCAGCACTGACATAAGGGCAATGCAGCTCTGAGGTAAGGGAACAAACAGTCCCTTACTTTGAGGAGGCCTCCGTGAGTGACACCCAACTGCAGGATGCAGCACATGTCCCATTGGCACCGCTCTGCCAGTGCTGGAATGCACTGACATAAGGGGTTAGGATTGCGCCCTAAGAGTCTGATCCAAACCTGAGCCAGCACCAGCATCCTGCGAGCTGCCTGCGAGACGACTGTCGCAAAAGTGCTGCAAGGCATTTCATGGCGGCCAGAATGTCAGAGATGGTGGAGAGGCCATTGTGGGCAGGCACAGGGTCTCCAGGTCGATCTTTGGAGTGGGAGCCATCAGAGGTAAGTTCCCCGCCAAGTGGTAGGGAAGCGATCCAGGGCAGGGGAGGGTGGGGGAAGGTGGGGAGGGGGCAAAACTGGGTGGGGGGAGGGTGGGAAGGAGGGAGGTTAAGGCCTGGGAGGGAGGTGGGGACAGTGCCGCCACATCCTATCTTCTCTTTCGTGCCTGAAAGTCAGTGATTGGATCTGTGCCAGTGATTCAGCAGACCCAGATTTGAGTAGACCCATAGCGACTGCTGGGGCTCAACAGATACTTTGAGGAGACCTCTGCTCCCTAGCCCCACACGCTACAGCGGCGACCATTTCGGCATCTTTGTACCTCGGCACGGACAGCCCCATTGGGATTCCGAATTAGTTCTGGAATATGTGAATCAATAATATAGAATAGTGACTCTGAGCACATGAAAAGTTGTGCTTGTGCCTGCATGAGGAACCACCTGCCTGCACACATTTGACACAGGTTTGAGGGAAGGCAAGGTCTCGAGTTACATCCCTTTTTCAAAGATGTACAGCCCTTTCTGTACTGTAGTCCTGGACACAAGAAACTTGAAAAGTACATTTCTCTGTGCAAGTTGTCTCATCTAAAAAGCTGTCCAGACATTAAATACACAAGCACAGTAGGCAGAGAGAGGACAAATGGCATTTACTCAGATGCAAACAAGAGGGGAATTTCAATCCGGCCTATAGTGTAAGTGGTGTAAACTTGTCAGACAGGATTTTGACTAATCTCTGGCATTCACAAAGGTTTTTCCCTTCCTCTCTTTAGCTCAGCCAGCTTTGCATACATCCCATGCCCTCCAGATATAACAGACTGAATGCCGATGGCATTCTAGTCAGGACCTAGCTACAAAGAGACTTGCCTAATTACTGATTTCCTCAGTGCCAGAATCATTTTGAGGATTCCCCTCCTCATTTTGCATTCCCTTCAAGGAATATATAATAATACCATAAAGGATTTGTATTGTTTATTGTTGGCACAGGATCTTAAGACCCCCTCAGGGTAGGTTTTTACCAGTGAAAGGTATTAAAGCTAATTAATGATTATCCCAAATTTATATGAATTTTCTGAACTTTGAACTGTCATCCACCATGTTCCTCATATTGTTTCAAATGTTCAAAGGTTAACTTTGCAGTTGGGCTTTTAATAAATCACTATCCAAGGCCTTTTTTTGGTCTTGACTAAGATTCAATCTATCTGCATACACCTCCAAATCTAGCTCCATGCAGTGTGGAGCTTGGCAGTGTGGAAGTTTGGTGATGATGAATTAGCTACGGGAAGGGTTCATGCACTAATTCCTTACAGGAAACACAGCCTATGACAGCAGTAGCACCTTGAGTTTAAACTCCGATTTGACCCAAACAGGTAAGAAATGAGGACAAGAAGCTTGATGTAATAAATAAGTGGGGCATAAGGAAAGGGAGCGGTAAACTTCCCCACACTATAGTTTATATCCCTACAATCTGTTTCTGGGTATCACTTTACCCTTTCCTGGTCTCAAACCAGAATGAAGCCAGGTGGCAGAGTAGTACTTATGAGGAGAGAAGTGGTGGGGAGGGTGAGGTTTGGCACTCTTCACTCATGCATCCCTTTCAGTCGGAAAATCACTAATGACTCAATCCTATCCCGGGGTGGCCCAGAGAGTGCAGTGGTGATGCAGCTGATGCAGCCTCCATTGCATGCTATGGATCTGCTGGGGACAAGGCAGCATAGCAGAGGTAAGTAAAGAAATTTTATACTTACCTACTCTACCATTTCCTGGTCACCAAGGGGTCTACTCAGATCGATGCCAGTTCTTTGCTGGCATAAATCTGAGTAGGTCCAAAGGGGTGTGTACGGAAGGACTGTAGAACAGAAGCCACCACCCCATGAACACTGTTTGCAGTGACAAATGCTGAACATGGGAGAAATTTCTCCCTGTGATTACAAAGTGATCCAGGATGAGTTCAGCATTTTGCAGCACGGTGTTTAGGATTGCCTTCACAGAACTGGAATCTAGCTTGGGCCAAATGAAGGCTGCCACAGAGTGAACCAATTCACAACACAAGTGAACTAAATTCACAACAAAACTGTCACACTTGTTCAATCCATTCAATCTGTAGCTTACATTATCATTAGTCATTTTCCATGTCACACAATTCCAGCTGCAGAGCGGCCTTGCTTGAGCCAAAACCAATTTTGTTATGTTTGTGATGTCTATCAAATATGATTAGCTTGTCAGAGAGAGCTATTGTTGTATTGGCGATCCAGAAAATAAGAACATATATTTTAATCAAGATTCTGTTGACAAAAGAAAATGACTCTGAATGTGATTCTTTCCTGAAAAAGTTTAAAAGCAGTAAATGTCATTGTCTACTCAAGCATCAGAGCCATTTTCTTAATATAACAAATATCTGTCCCTGTATAACTCTGGTTTTCCTCTGGGGGCTGGGGATAAAAATAGGCCCTCAGTTTGGCTGTACTTGTCCTAAGAGGTGACTAAACAGCCACCGGGTAGATGGGACTCCTTAGCCTGGGAAGGCAGCTCATATGAGAGAAGGAAAACTCTGATCCCAAACCTCCACTGCCTTGTGGCTACATCCAGTTACGGAAAAGGCTTCAGGAGTCAACCTCGAGGCAAAATCCGGAGCCGGAGTCCCTGATGCAGTTCATGGCTGAACACAGTCATGTTCTGGCAACTCCTGTGACGCCGCTGGAACCAACCGTATTGGCCTCTGCCTTTCCATTGGACCATTTCAGCGATGTGGAGAGGGGGGATTTTCTGCATGGGAAACAAGTCTATCCTCCATATCTACTTTACCCAGGCTTCGTGCACTGGAGAGGACACTCTGTTCCAGAACCACCATTCACAGCACAATACCATAGTCTTCTGCAAATGAAGGATGCCAACAATAATAACTCTGGTTGTGGGCATTTAATGTGACTTGAATGCATATTCAAAGATATATATAGAAAGAGAGCCAGGATGGTGTAGTTGTTCTGGAGTTGGACTTAGGCTTGGAAGATCCAGGTTTAAATCCCTGCTCAGCCATGGAGCTCCCTGGGTGACTGTGAACCAGTCACTATCTCTCAGCCTAACCTACCTTACAGGGTTGTTGTGAGGACAAAAAAGCAGGGAACTATGTAAACCACCCTGAGCTCCTTGGAGGAAGGGTGGTATAAAGATGTGAAAAATAAAAAATAAATAAATATGGAAAGCAACCTGTGCATATCATAGACCTTTTCTAATTGCTGTGCTAAAGCTCAAGTCTGAATGGTCTGAGTATGTGAAAGCATCTCAAAAATGTGTTCTGGGGAAGGGTTGGATTAATAGTTTTGGCTATCTTTCAGTTAGCAAAAGGACTGATAATTCTGATCCATTCTTTTCCATTTGTCATTTGCTCTTTTGTAAAATATCCTCCATATTTTGTAAAATATGCTCCAGGACTCATGAGCCCTTAAGAGCAGTATCACAGAAACATTTCGGCAGGTATAGGTGGTCATGCAGGAGTGAGATATACCTGGTTTCTAGTCATCCTGAAAGCATATAAGTAGAGGTGTTTGTTTCCAGTGAGTAAGATAGGTTTACAGCCTAAGGCTGCAATCCTAACCTCACTTTCCTGGGAGTAAGTCCCATTGAACACAAGAGGACTTACTTCTGAATAGACCTAGTTAGGATTGTGCCCTAAGTCTTACTAAACACAATGGGTTTTCTTCTGTGTAACATAAATAACAACATTTTCAAACACCTCTACATATAAGCCAAGATTGTCTTAAGAAATACTTCCCACATTCCACACTTATAGAAGGCAGGGAAGATTTCTTGAGAAGAGGCCTGAAGAAGTTGAAAAGGATGCTGTGCTGGAGAAATCCGCTTCCACTTACCTTTTGGGATCCAGGCTATTTACAAATTGAACACTGGCTCTAAGATTGACATGAAAGCAGACTTAATATGTACCAGGAAACAGCAGTACAGATGGTGCCTCCGTATCCACAGATTGTGCATCTGCGGATCCGGCTGAAAGCAGGTGCCCTGGACCCATATTGAGCCAGACTTGACCCCACCTGAGCTCTCCAGAGATGACCAGAGTCCCCTCCAGAGGGCTTTCTGAAGCCCACAGAGGTCGCACATGTCCACCCATAGCTTCTGCAGGCTTCAGAATGAACTTTTCAGGCAAAAGAAAATGCTGGTTTCCCAAGGGAAACTGGAAATGATGCTTTTATGCCATATAAGGCATTCTGAGGCTCAGGAAAGCCCTTGGAGCCACAGAATGCCTGGTTTCGGTTGGGAAGCCAGAAATAGCATTTTTTCAACCAAGAAGATCATTCTGAAGCTTGCAAAGGCTACGGTCGGATGCGTACAGCCTCTGCGGGCTTCAGAAAACCCTCCGGAGGGGACTGTAGTGCAGCTCTGATCCCCTTTGGAGGGTTTAAGGGGACAAAGATAACACATGTGATTATCTGCGATTTTCGGTATCTGCGGGGGTCTGAGAACAGATCCCCTGTGGATAATGTCTTGGAATAGTATCACAACCCTTTTCTCTTCAAACACAATATCTTTCTTTTCATTTTGATAAATGCCCAGCTCAGCACCAATGATCATGAAGCACACTCTATCATGACAGATGATTCATAATTTCCTGCATCATTTGACTTGAATAATTAACATAACACCTGGAGGGACCAGTTTCAGAGTTAACATCCCAATTTGCTAGTCTGAAACCTGCAAATGTCACTGTGCCCTGGCTTCCAGTCTCTTTGGCAAACAATTTCAAAGTAAAATTCCACCTTCAAAAGTTTGCGTTTTAAAAAAAAAAAAGCACTTACCTGGGGGCCACACCTGGCCCTCTGAAGGTTGTGCATGGCCTCCCAGCCTCCTCAGAAGACTCCTGGATGCAACTGGAAGTCACTTCTATTTGTCATATTGCATAACAAGATGGGAATATGCTGATTTCTAGTTCAGTAAAGGCGGTAATTTGTACCCGGGCCCAAGGTCAGAAAGGGGGCCCAGGAGCCAAAGGAGGGGGCCCAGAAATTTCCTGGGATCTTACATTTTCCTATTTCACCTGAATTTGCTGAGTGTGCATGATGCTGGAGGCACAACCGCGGTCATGCAGTGGCAACTACAGCTGCAAGCCATACACACCTGTCCCAGGAGTGCATCCATGACCCTCCTTAACACAGTGTCAAATCTGGGAAGGATCAGGTCTGCTACTGTAGCTCTTTGGCTTGTGGATTCAATAACCATGAAGGAGTGTATAGGAGCTCAGGGACCCAGCTGTGGGGCTACAGCTACTGCAGAAGTTCATTTTGGCGCACACTGTCCATTCTAGTTTGAACCCAGATATGAAAAGGCTTTTTTTCTGCAATGGCTTTTCTATATTTCAAAGATTTTAAAGAGACTTAGGCGTGTGTTTGGTTCTCCATATTACTTTATCTAGCTGCCGGCGCAACATGGTCAGGTAGACCTGGGCTCCACATCAAGAAGCCTGGTAGACCTGGGCTCAAAAGACTATCCTGGCTGTCAGCACCCTCACCCTGCCCTATTTTGCCCTGCCCTTCTACCTACCCCCATTGCCCCTCTTTGGGAAGGGCCCCAAAAGAAACTTTGTACCCCCTGATAAAATTCCTCTCAGAGGTCCTGGCAGGTGGTATTTGGTCACTGCCATGACAACCATATTGCATTGCCCTGGTTGGCCTGATCCTGCTGACAGTGAAGATAGCTGGAAGGGAGGGTGCAGCCATGGGCATTAGGTGGCTGTGCAGCTGCTGGTCCTTCAAAAAAGACAGTTTAGAGTAAGGGGGGTGCAAGGTGAAGCCCCAACTGTGGGACAAGGTGCCCATGTTTGTGCCTGTCTGCTGTGTCTGGTGGCAGGTGTGGTACTTGCAAAAAAAAAAAGAGGTTGAAGCCCACAGCACTAGCCTATTCTTCTTCAGAGCGCCCAGCGAGTACCCACACTTCAAGATATACAATTGTCACAAAAAGGGACCTCTCCAGGTGAACAGGTTTCTGACAGATGCTGCTGTAGTTAAATAACAGTCCAAGAGAATATAAAAGGGAAGACGGATTGCATTGCTAGTAGCTTGCTATGGCTGCTAGTAGGTGAAGTAGATATTTTATTTTATTTTTCATTCATGGTTCCCATCTTAGGAGTTAGAACAAAACTGCCCGTGACCTCTTGCTGCTTCTAGCAAAAGTAGAAGGAGAAATGAGACAGACACCACTTGAAAGAGGCATCACTCAACTTCCATACTGGACTTTGATTTCAGAAGGTTTAACTTGTAATTCAAGATTTGACCACAGAAAGCCTGCTGCCAGCTGAAATTGTGCTTAAGCTAATTTCTCATCCAATGTCCATAAAACCAGAACATGTGAAACAGCTGGTCTGTCAGTCAGAGGCCTGGAGCCAAGGAATAATCTGGGCACAAGACACTGACTCAGTTGATGACACAATACAAATGCACTTAATCTTATTTTTGGCCCTGAGTCATCTTGTTGTCCTGAAAAAGTAGGTAAAAAGTAGACATCAACTTCTGTTTTTCTACTGAGAAAACAGTCTAATCTCTGTTAAGTAATATATTACTGATTACTGTTAGCATAAAGGGTACAGTCTTAACACTGAAGCCAATCCACGTAATCACTGTTTCTGCTTTTGCACTGATATCATGCAGATCTTAAACAGTTAACGTTTTTCCTGGAAGAGAGACAAACTGATGGAAAAATCTTTACCTGCTTAATTTTTGTAGTTGGGCTGTTGTTAACCAGTGAGTCCCAACCTTTAGGAGCCCATGGATCCCAGAGGCAAAAATTGGAATAATGGACCCCATCCCCTTGCACAGAAAAAAACAATTAAATTTGTAATAATTAGAGAAGATTTATAGGGAGATTTGTAAGATTTATTATTTATGGAGAAGATTTGTGGGTTGCTGCTTTGGTTGCCAGCTGTGGCTGCAAGCAGTCCATTCTCAGCCCTCTTTGGTGGTCCCTGAGGAAATGTCTCCCAAGCAAGCGCCCCCCCCCCATGGACTACCAAACAGGGTGGAGAATGGAGCAGTCACAGCCTTCAGTGCTGGCTGCAGGTGGGTCATTCTTTGCAAGTGGGGACCCTCTCTGGTGGTCCATGGGGAGTCTCTAGCGTGGTGAGACACTGGAGGTGACCAAAGCACTCATTTTTCCTGAGACCTCATGGACCTCTTCTCAGGGTCTTGCAGACCGCCTGTTGTCCACAGATCATGGACTGGAAACTGGTGTTAAAGGCACTGGAACAAAGCCGAAGAGAACATCTCTCAATTGTTCAACTTGCCACTGAAGGCAGGACTTGTTCAATTTTGCATTCCCTCTCTCCCCCCCCCCCCCGTGTACATGCATGTGTGCATGTGGTGCATGCACACATATCTGGGCGTTTAAATTTTTCTGATTTTATGTATACAGAAAACAATTAGTGGTGCTTTTCCCACTCATGGTGATCTGTTTGGTATTTTGTGCTTTTTGCATGCAAGCAGCTACTGAAATACCGTCATGATCCTATATTATTGACTAGAATTTTCTGATTGAGGTGTCCCAATAAGAAGACTTAAAGTGGAAGAAATCTGTTACTACTGTGGCAAATAAGAGCAGTTTAAGATAGTGGGTTGTGATGTGGAGGGATAATAATATCACCACAGATCTCATCATAGATGTCATGTTACCGAAATCAAATATGGATTTTCATCTTACATTCTCTATATCTCACTGGCCAGACCAGCTGTGAGAAACACATGACTTGCTGCTGCTATTTTTGATTTGATCCCTTATTGAAAAGTGCAAAGTGAAAACTTCAAGAGGTGCTTTAAAATGGGAGTTCCAATAAAATGGGGCAAAAGAATATAGAGGATCTTGGACATTCATTTTCTCTAGTACTAAGCCTAAAGTTACACTACTGATGGCTAGGCCTTTCCTAGAGTGGTGATTTTAAACTAATTCACTGGATGTCAGTCAGGAAAATGCATTTAATGGGATGATCCTTAGAACATAAGAAAAATCCTGTTTGTTTAGGTTAAAAGGTCCATGTAGTCGAGCATTCTCTTTTCCAGAGTGACCCATCAGCTGCTTCTGGGAAGCCCCAAGCAGGAGAAACAGACCTACTGCTCAGCTGTTCTGGCTGCCCTGAAACTGGTTTTTAGGGGCATTCCGCCACTGAACTGATAGGTAGTGCATAGCTATCATGTTTATTATCCATTCATAGGCCTGTGCTCCATAAATTTGTCTAATCCTCTTTTAAAGCCATCTAAAGTAGTGGCCATCACCACATCTTGTGGCAGTGACTTCCTGATTAAATACATGCTGTGTGAAGAAGTACACCATTTGTCCATCCAGAATCTCCAACCAGCCATTATCACCAGATGACCCCATGACACTGTTGTTCTCCACGATAAAAACATAAGAAGCTTGATACTAATTAAGCCAACAGGCAATTTTGAATGTGTATATGTGCAACAACCCAATCCTGTTCAGGATTGTGCTGCTGGCCGGACTGTGTTGTGACAGAGGAACAGAGTTGCTCTGTAGCAACATGGCCACTGACAGTGCACAGAGCACACTTTCGACAGCCATTTTGGGTATGCCACACCCGATGGAGCAAGTTGTTGGAGTTGATGCAACTGGGCAGGATGCTGTCCAGAAGGGGTCAAGCTATGGCCCAGTGACACTGACCTTTCTACCTGTTCTCTCTTTTATCCTTGTGGGTTGTAGCCCTGACCCTTCTCCTCTGAGCCTCTTGTCCTCTGACCACCAACCTCTTAAGATGGCGCACACCAGGGCTCTGATGCCCAGGCCATCTTGAGCACAAGGCATGCAGGGTGAGGCAGCTCCAGGGCCTTGCTATCTCTAAGTAATAGCTGAATCTCTGATCCTAATCAGATGCTGTAAATATACACTCAATGGAACTGTAAGTAAATAACTTCTTTTTTGCAACTTTAACAAGCCATTGTCTCTTTGTCTTTTTATTGAATAGCAGTCAGCCGGGTGAGGGAGGTTCCCTGGGGTCTGCTGCTTAAGCTACTCTGCTTCCCCCCCGAAGAGGAAACTATTTTTAATTTCCTCCAACACAAGTAAGACAGCGGCAGGGGTGGGGGAGGTGAAACTGGGCAGGAAGAGGGGAGGAACAGGGGTGGGGTGGATCCAGTGGCAATGGTGCGTGCTGGATCTTATCCCCACTTCTGCAAGCTTCCCTATTTCTTTCCTTGTATTTGCTATAGAGCTGGTGCAGTTTCAAGGAGATACATTGCAGAGTGGGAGCCTTATGGAGTGGTAAGGGGAAATGATGATTCCCCTTTCCGCTCCAAAGCCTCCTGATTTGTCCCTATGCTGGATTCAGTGCACCTGTTTTTAGCATGGCTCTTTGGCGGTGCGGGGGGACAGGGTAGGATTGGCCCCAAATGAATATATACATGAAAATGATCAACAGGCTGAGATATTCGCTCATTTGTAAGTCTCTTCTCCTGTCAGAACCTTGACCTAACTATGGAAGATGTCGGAATGCAATTTGTGCCTTGGCTTTGCTCAACCCAATTGGAAGTCACACAGTTTCCTGGGGTTGAAGAAGCCCAGGAACTCCAGGTTCACTGAGAAAACCTTTGAGGAGAGAACACAGTTACTATTGCTTCAGAATCTTCAGGTTCAAGGATGGGGGCACATTCATCTCTCCTGCCTTTCACATTTTTCTAAATCACAGCCTCTTCCTTCCACTCCACTCACTTATGGATCAGTAGAAAAGGGATATACAATTGTTTTGTCTCCCATGGAACAAAGTATGTGTATATGTGTTGGGGCAAAATTAATTCTCAGGCAGCTCAATAGCTTGAGCCAGCCCTTGTTGAAGAGTGACTCCTCAGACATTCAACACAGTCCTCTCATGCAGCTGCACGAAGGTCAGATATTGCTTATTGTATTTCTCCACAAGTCATTCGTGACTGCAGTACTAAAATTCTGATTTTAGCCCTCTTCGGTGTCCGTCCTCCCCACAAGGCTTTAAAAGAACCTTGGGAGGACGAAAAGCTCAAAGATGCTATTTAAAGCAAGGGGGTCACAACTGTTACCCAAATCACTTTTGTTTGTTTATTTATTGCTGTGTCCCTGGAAGAAAAGACCCAGAAAGATAAGCAACCATTAAGTAGGCAGAAGTTCAAGAAAACAACAGTAAACCCAGCCTAAGCAGAATAGCTAATGGAAAAAAGATCAGAACCCAGAGTGCAAAATACATGTTTTTAATGGTGAGTTCCCACATGTACAATTCATTTGTTTTGTCCACAAAAAAGAGTGACTGTTGCCACAAAAGAGTATTTTGTTGGCAAATGCCACAGTTCACACATATGGGCACCATTCTGAAATAACCCTGTGCATGTATATCTTGAAGTATATGAAGTGACCTTAACTATCCTGAGAGATCTACTAGCGCTTTACACAACCTCTGTTTTTAAAAATCTCTTCCTTGGAATAACAACACAGCTCCTATGAAGGCGGTTGTCAGTGGTGGTCTTGGAATCACATCATTGCAAGCCTCAATACAAAATGCTACCCTCCACAATTTCCATTATGTGTTAAGTACTGCATTAACTCCTGTAGACATTGTTTTGTAGAATGTTGTGCAGTGTATTGCAGGCTGAGCAAGTTACTCCCCGTTTTGATTTTATTGCACTTTGCTTTCATTTTATTACTTTGCTATAGAAGAGCCAGTTCCTATTACCGAAATCCATCTGAGAGAGATCTTATTACCTGCAAAAATAGCTTTTGATCTTTACACTTCAAAGGTAATCCTTTTCTTTTCTGCAAATGGTGAAGCCTGCCATATAAATACCACTCTTAGACATGTTTTCCAGGAATGCCACTCAAAGAAAAACCATGAATTAGTTCTGCTGTTGGCTAAAAGGTGCAAGCCTTTGATGGATATAAAGATTTGGAATTTTAAATGTAAATATTAGGATGTAACATTTTCTGATAGGCCACGTTTGTTTCTTTTTTGGTTGTAAGGCATGTAATATGTTGTTAGGTGTGGTACTGGAATAATTATAGAGTTGTGGGAGCAATACTATGGTTAAGATGAATGAGTATTTCATTACTCGGTCATTATAAAACCTGAAAATTCTAGTCATTATAAAATCAAGGCATTTCTCCCACTGGCATGAAATATGGCACAAAAAATCTATCTTATGGGCAGTATTATTGGACCAAATTTTGGAAAATTTAGATTATGAATGGTTGTTATAGCACTTGGTATTGAATTAACATTAATCTGTGTGATTTGATGGTTCATAAAGAAGTAAAATATCCACAGCATGCCCATGTGGATTGTTGCCCAACTGAACAGTCTAGCAGCAATGTGTGAGGGGTACTGCAGCTGTGAACTAAGCAGCTCTACTAGCATCTCCTGTGCTTGTTGGTGCTTCTGGAAGTGCTCTTCCTCTCACTGTTGAAGGAATAAGACTGTGCTTCCATCTACAGTGCTTTGTAAATATGGCACCAGTATGAGATGAGTAAGAATGTTGGTATTTAAGACGTAGGTATGCTTTATAGTGGCAGGCAGGGGGTTGTTCCCCGTTGTAGAGAATATACGGGTTATATGCACAAGGTCCCTGGTTCAATCCCCAGCATCTCCACTTAAAATGATCTTGGGTTCTGGGCTTGGAAAAATCGCTACTTGAAAACCTAGACAGCAACTGTCAGACTAACAATACTGTGTATGATGGGGCAATGCTGTGACTCATTATAAGTCGCAGTGGCATCGCTAGGGAGGTGCGGGGGGTGCAGGCTGCACTGGGTGACGTGCACGGGGGGTGACGTGCACTGGGGGTGACACACTAAAATTGCGGTGGTTAGGAGTAACCCCATCATATTATATACCGTTGGATGTGGAATTTTGAGCGGAATGCAATGCAAAAAACCAGAGTGAAATATCTCATTTCTATCAAAAGTTATGGCCAAAAAACTGGAGAACAAAAAATGCATGGATCCCTATGGAAAGTGAAAGTGAGCCGTATCACGCGTTTACTCGTGAGTAGATGAACTTGCCTTAGTTCTTTGGAAAGGGCAGGCTCAGAGGAATCCAACGTCACCAGAATGGTCCTGATCCAATGAATGCAGCCCCCAAAAGCACCTGAGAAGGAAGTCCCTCCCTCCACGCTGATGAATGTATTGAGCCCTATGGAAAGCAAAACTAAGCCTCATGGTCGCGTTTACTCATGAGTAAGCAAACGTGCCTTGGCTGGTGTGGAAGATCAGGTGAAGGAGAGTGCAAGGCTACCAGAATGGTCCTGATCCTATGCACCTGGGGCTAAACAAGTGCTCCAGAAGGCAGTCCCCCCCCCCACTAAAAAGGATCAAAACAGAGGCTTCCACTGATAAGGTGAACTTTTTTGAGACTTGCAAAGCCAGGTGGATCCTGAAGTGATCTGGTTTAAACAGAAGTTCTTAAATTAACTGGGCACTGGGAAGGGCTGAAGACCTTAATGGTTTTGGAGGTAGGGTGTTATTGCAGGCTGGCTACAGAGGAAATTCACTTGGTGGAACAGGGCTGGCTTCTGCTTATTTAATTATTTGTTTTACTTTAATTATTTATACTTATTTATTTTAGTTTTCCTGATGGTGTCACTTCTACCATGACATCACTTCTGGTGGGTCTTGGACAGATTGTCATTCTAAAAAGTGGGTCTCAGTGCTAAAAATTTGAGGACTGCTGCAATAAGGTGTTAGTAAGTTGGCACCCTGGGGTGTGTGTGTGTGACACCACTAGCGACCAAAATCACTAAAATCACAGTTTGTAGGAATAATACCATCATGTTATATATCAATCAATGCGGAATTTCATGCAGAATGTGTTCTATCTTTGTTCTATCAGAAGGTACAGCCAAAAAACCAGTACGGGCGGAGTGATGGCACATCACCACCACTGGGGTGGTTGCCCCATTCACTGCATGGGGGGTGACGTGCTGGCATCCTGCACCGGGTGACGCAAACCCTAGTGAGTCATCAGATGTGTTTACAGATAGAGACATGGCTTGCGAGTGTATTTTTGGTTTGAAAGTAGTATCCCCTTTCCAGTGGCAGATGGAGAAAGAGTCTACAAGCCATTAGGATTCCTTATACTGTTTCAACCTGAAAGCTGATTTGGTCCATCATGTGGGACTTAAGAGAGAAGTGTTAGACAAAAAGAATATGAGAAAACTCACTGTCTTGTTTTCATTGGAAGGGCTCCAAGATACATTACTAGCACATACAGTATGTGGGCTACTGCCAAGGATAGTAATATATTCAGGAAATTCTGTGTTTAAAAACTTCAGTTAAATACAACACAATTGGTTTTCCTTTCTTGCTGCATTGTACTGTGGATTGACTAAATTTAGTAATTCCATCTCAACCCAATATCCGACCTTGTTTAAGATTGCATTTGCACTTTACTTGCTTCTTTTCCTGGATAATTTAAAGAAAGCACAGGTTAAGCATGCTACATTCAAAATGAAGCAGAACAGCTTTTTTAAACTGTCAACAATCCTGATCTATTGCACTTCATCCTTCTTTACAAAGTCAACCACCAGTGAGTAGCTGGTCCCAGTGCAGCTATAGCCATGCTCCAGAATGGTTGCACAAGACTGTGGACAGAGGTGCACATTGCAAGACAAATGGGAATTTGCATCTTCAACCGGGAGCAGAAGCAGTGGGTGCTTTCCATCCAGATGAGCATCAAGGTTTGAATGAAAATCCGTTCCATTCTATGTCAAAACAACCAGAGGCAATGCATAGATTGACTATCAGTGCCAGTGGTACAAGTTATTAAGAGATAACATTTTAATTTCTGGATCATCTTTCTTCATCGAATTACTAACAGATTTTTGCACCCACCGCAATCTCTCCTCAAATAAGTGACTCATGAGGAATATGATTGTCTCTAAGGGAAGGGAGATATTTTAGGAACAAAATGGATGCTATGAAAATGACAAAGTGCTTATTTGATTCCTTTGGTGTTGTAAGCCTAGGAAACCTTGCCATGCCATCTCCAAGACTCAGCAGGTGGGTTTCCTACTGGAGTGATCTCGGAGAACATGTGGCAGAACAAAGGGAACAAAGAACAAAGGGAACTTTCAGTGGTTTATTTGGGGTTAAACCCTGGAAGAGAGAAATTTACATGCTAGGTTTCAAAGAGAGAGGGAGGATGGTTGCAAACCAGTCTGGCAGAAAGAGCCACGTAAAGAAGCTGGCTGACAATCATGCCGCTTTTATTGTTAATGCTACATGCTATTCAAAGTTGCCCTTCAGTAACAACACACTTGTTTGGAAAAGTGGATTACAATCATTTATATATGTCGACTTGTAGCTCTTGTTTTTTCCAAGAGAAACAGTCCCACCTCTCAACAGTTGACTCTGCACAATGAGTACAGAAGCATAAATAGGTGATAAAAAAGTGGACAGTTTGATATGGACAGCTGCGTTCATTTCTGAACATAAAAGTTGGAAAATACGTATGCTTTTAGTGGACAAACTACTTTTGGTATAGGAATTGTGCATTCTCTAATACAGTGTTTCTCAGCCAGTGGTACGGTTACTACCAGTGGCACTTGAGGTATGCGTGAGACCCCCAGACACCCACCACCCAACAGCGAGATGAAACGCAACAAACAGCAGTAGGAGGCTTGACTCAGTGGGCAGAGCTCCAAAGTGTGCTTTTCGTGTGCTAAAAAAAGCTCCCCTGTCCACTCTGAGCCTCTTACTAGTGTTTATCACATCTGGCCTTCCAATCTGGAAATAATTGGTGATGATCAGTTACTAGTTACTTCTGGTGGTACTTCCAATGGAAGGAACATACAAAGTGGGACAGCAGAGGACAAACGTTGAGAAATACTGCTTTAATACAATACATTAATTATAACCAGATTGTAATAAATGTGCCCTATTGTTGCTTTTCTCTGTTGCTTTCTACAAGATAAGAGCAGGTACATCTAAAACTTAAACTCTCAGAATGTAATGTGGGAATAGTGAAATTCATCTCTGATTAATCAATGAGGGCTTGTGTAAAGAAGCCTCTTGAGAAGAAACATTTTTCCCTCTGGCAAACAGATGTGAGTTGCTTTAAAGATGGCTGGTGCTATTCAGTTGTGAACTGAGAAATATTCAGCAACCTTAAAGTGCTGGGGAAACCCTTCTGGCCCGAAGCAGGTCTGTTTCCCCTCTACCTGGTACACTGTCCTGTTCCCAGTAATTCTAATGTCCTATTAGATTTTTTGGCAGTGACTACTGCATCATTCTAGGCTTTGATCAATTTTGTTACCACTGTATGTGGAACTAAGTTCTTTCACCACATTTCTACAGTTCTTCTACCACCGCAGTCTGGAACAGAATACAGCCCTGTTTAGTTGTTACAAAACTGTGTACCCTGAACCTGGATGGAGAAGAAATGAGAGTATGCTGGTTAGACCCATCTCCATGCTGAAGCACTCCTTAGCTGTGCCCCTTGGTGTCTCTGGATTAAGCACCGGTCTAGAGAGGACAGCGCTGAATCTAGGGAGACTTCATCTAAGCAGTTTAAAACTAGGTGTTCCAGGCCAGGGCCTCTGAGAGAAATTTTATCAGGGGGTACAAAGTTTCATTTGGGCCCCTTTGCAAAGGGAGAGAGGGGAAACAGAGTGGGGGAGGGTGTTGACGGGTGAGCAGAATGGGGGCAGGAAGGGGCGAAACAGGGTAGGGGGAGGGTAGAGATAGCTGGAAAAGTCTTTGAAGCCTAGATATACTAACCCATGTGGCATCAGTAGGGTCCCCAGCACCCCCAGTCGTGATAGTGTCCCCGGCATCCCGTGAAGGCAACAAGTTTGAGTAGACAGGAAAATGTAAGATCTCAGGAAATTTATGGGCCCTCTCCTTTGGCTCCTGGGCCCCCCTTTGGACCCTGAGCCCAGGTACAAATTACCCCCTTTATCCCCCTCTCCTAGGCCCTCTTCCATGTCTCTAAATTATGTGGAGAAGGAGTCTCCAAGCAGAGTCCAGGGCCACCAAGGGAGCATAGCTAAGGAGTAGGTCAATGCAAGGATGGGGTTAGTTCATTTCCTTTCTACCCAATAAAATGTATTGTTCCCAATATTATAATGTTTGATTAGAGCTTTTGACAGTATCTCCTCAACCATTGCTATGATACATCCATATGTATAGTAAGAGATGGATGGATGCCTGTTACTCTTTTAAAAGCAATATGGACTCCAGATTTTCTGAGCCAGCATAAATTGTTGCCAATTTTTGCAAGGGATTTTTTTTTTAAGTTAAACTGCAACCAGTAGTACCACCAGTAGTGTCGTGGTACTACAGACAATATTCAGGAGCAGTGCCAGTACTTTAAGACTGAAATTGCCACCTGTTCTATTATTATATTCTCTATCAGCGATTTTCAACCTTTTTCATTTGACGGCACACTGACAAGGCACTAAAATTGTCAAGGCACACCATCAGGTTTTTGATAATTGCCAAGGCACACCATGCTGCCAGTGGGGGCTTCAAATCCCTATTGGCCCTACAAAAAAATGACCTTCCCTTAAATTCCTGTGGCACACCTGTGGACCACTCACGGCACACCAGTGTGCCATAGCGCAATGGTTGAAAATGGCTGTTCTATATACTCAGCCTATAAGGAGAAAGAGCCATAGTTAAGTGGTAGAGCCCATGCTTTATATACAGAAGTTTAAATCCAGTACTTGCAGTTAAAGAATCTCAGTAGCTTGGCTAGCCAAGCTGAGAATACCCCCTGCTTGAGATTGTGAAGAACTTCCAGTTGGAGCAGACTGTAAAACAGCTAGAAGGGCCAGTGGTTTGACACATTCTAAGGCAATTTCATATGTTTATATCTGTACGTTCACATCCAGAGGTTTTTCTTCATTGAGAAAATGAGGTGGTTTAGCTTTTTATGCTTTTGTTCTTGACATCTGCTTTTCCTCTTCTCCATTTCTGCATCTATTCACTGTTCTTTTCTTGTGATGTCTGTGTTTCCTGATCTTCACCTACATCTCTCCTGTAACTGTCTTGTCCGCTGTATGTCTTCAGATGAAGACAGCTGTCTAACAAGTACTGGACTTCGCTTACTAGCCTATTTTTCACAAGCTTCCTCACAGGAGCAGGTGGCAATGGTTTTCAATCAGGGACCTGCAGAGAATTCAAACCTTTTGACCCACCAATAGTTTTCTCTGTAATGAACTCTGATTTGCACCTGACAAAAGAGACAGACAAATGGAACTGTAAATCCTTCCACTGTGAAACAAAGGACCTGGCCTTGTCTCCATTAAGCTGAACAAGTCCACAGGGATCCCTGTGGGTCTCCAAATCATTAAAGAAGCTACTGTCAATTCTAATTTCATGCCACCCAAATGACGTTACTTAAAATAATTACAGTATACAGCTTGTGGGTGCCCAGCTTTTGCAGATCCCTATTGTTGTTTCCAGATTTTATGGGGTCTAATGAGATATTGTTTTTAAAGAGGCAGACTCTCAAACTGTTGCCTTTACAATAATCCACATACTTTACTCTCATAAAAATGTGCAACGCCACTAGCACGAGCTGCTTATGCCTGCTATATATTGTTTATTGAAAGCCATGAAAATGGCTAGATTTGTATTTCACCTCTACTTATACAAGGGGTGTCTTTTTTAACAGCATAGGTCAGAAGTAAATTGACTTTTTTTCCTTGGAAACAGGCTGTTCCTCAGAAACGATTCTGTCAGCTAGATCATCCCCATCCTGTTGACCTTATTTACAGATTTTTGTGAAAAATGGAACGTCATAACTTTGATATATAGACCTTGGTGATGTTCAGTTGCTGTAAAAGAAGCCACTATACAAAGTGGCCAAGGATACCTGCACATACCACAGCAATATAAATAAGCCTATGTTCTGGGAAAGATACTGTGCACAGTGTTGATTTTTTTTTTTTTAAATGCAGCCGTACACTTTGGAAACACAGCACTGTGGTGTCTTGCCATGGTGATCAACACAATAATGTACCAAGGGAGGGGGAGATGGGTCATAAAAGTGACAGCTGTGGAGTGTTATGGGCAGCTCTTTAAATTGCAAACTGGGTCTGCATTTGCCCAGAGTGTTCTTATTTATCAGGGAAGGACCAAGGACTGCTGTATGGAAATTCATTTCATTTAGTCCACTGAAATAACATTTCATCAGACATAATCCAAAAACAGATTTTCCTGAGGGACTGGGATTGGGGAATAAGGTGAAATTCTATATTGCATGTATTCAGCTTGGTTGGCAACCTTCAGTCTCGAAAGACTATGGTATAAGCCTACAGCACCCAGTATTCCCAGGGGGTCTCCCATCCAAGTACTAACCAGGCCTGGCCCTGCTTAGCTTCAAAGAGGTGGTAGGCTGGTAGACAGGCAGTGTTTGCACATGTCGTTGTAGAGAAGTGTACTTTTGTATCTAAGGTAGGGGTCTCCAAATTTTTCAACCACAGGGCTGCATCAAATATCTGGCATGGTGTCAAGGGCTGTCAAAAACAATTTAAATATAAAATATAAATAAATACATTAGAGATGGTACTTAGATGAATGAGTATATGGGTTTCAGATTTCCAGGATTGCTCCGAGCACCAACACACACCACAGGAAAAAAAGCACACAGTTAAATGGCTTCCCATTCCCTCACCTCCCAAGCAGCTTACTTAAAAGTAGAGGAGAAAATAACTCAGAAATATCCAGAGTATGTTCTGAGTGCTGGGGAGCCTGACCTCAGAAAGCCTTTTCAGGCCTTCAGAGGGCACAAAATTTACTTCTCATTTTTTTGGAAAACCAGGAAATGATGTTTTAGAAGTGGTGCAAGTGTGGGACTAGAGCAAGGAGTTCGGCAAGCCAGTGAACCAGCACTACACCATCCACAAAGGCAGGGTCCCACAGGAAATGATGGCCTTTAGAAGGTGTTCTGAGAGCCACAGCCTCCCTGGCTCTCAGAACACCCTTCAGACGTGACTGGAGCACAGCTCTGGTCATTTTCAGTTGAGTGGGCCAAAGGCTCTCAGGGAACCAGAGGCTGGCTGCAGGTTGGATAGCTGCTCGCTGCATGCCACATCTGGTCCCCCGGCCACGGTTTAGAAGCCCCTGCTCTAAGGCAGTGGTTCTCAAACTTTTAAGCACTGGGACCCACTTTTTAGAATGAGAATCTGTTGGGACCCACTGGAAGTGATGTCATGACCAGAAGTGACATCATCAAGCAAGAAAATATTAAACAATTCTAGGCTGCAATCCTACCCACATTTACCCAGGAATAAGTCCCATTTACTATCATTGTTAAAAGCATATACACAATAGCCTGTTAACAGTTAGATCTGTAACATTTAGCCAAATGCAGTCACATACCATGGTAGCATCAAGTCTACTATATTAAAAGTAAAATATTGAAATGAATGGGGACCAACCTGAAATTGGCTCGCAACCCACAGTTTGAGAAACACTGAGGAGTAAACCAGTGGTTCCCAAATTTTTTTTCGACTGATAGCTCCCTTGACTTTCTGGCCATTGGCTATGGCTCCCCATTAGGGTTACAATCCTATACATTGTATACATGGGCTTTTCAGAGGGTTCAACTGCTCCTTTGGCTGGTTTCTGCAGCTCACAGTTTGGGAACCACTGGAGTAGACTTTACTGCTAAACTAGCAGTAGTAATCAATTCAAGTAATAGAAGAAATTACATTGCCCTTGCAATGTTAGATTATTTCATTGCCTCCACATGTGAAAAAGTGCACATGCAATTATTTCATCCCGTGCTTTTTTTGTTTAAAAAAAAAAAAAGGTGCAGGAACTCACAACTAGTTAATCTTTTATTTATTTATTTTTAAACTGAACTTTGAGGAGTTTTGTAGCCTCAACTGGCCCCCCCTTTTGGCAACTGGCAACCAACCTTTATATTTTGCAGCCATGGAGCACCTCCCCTCCTAAAAAAAAAATTCTTCCTCATAGGGATTTGAACCCCTCCACAGACCAGCACTTTAACAATTGAGCCATACGAACTCTTAGACTCAAAGTGTTTGGAACTAATACTTGAGGCACTGATGGCCACCAGCTGGGCTCAAGACCTTATATATTAGTTCTGAGCACTTTGACTACAGGTTTTCCTATAGCCCAATGCAGAGAGTGCTGGGCTGTGGAGCATGAGGTCAGAGGTTCGAATCCCTCCCTAGCCCAAGTTTAAAAAAAAAGGTGGACCACAAGGTCAGAGCCGGGGGTGCCAAAAAAAAAAAAAAAAAAAAAAAAGGTGGAGCATGAGGTCAGAGGTTCAAATCCCTCCCTCAGTGAAAGGGCAAAAAAAGGTGCCGGAACACCGTTCCGGTGCATTCTATTACAAAAAAAGCCCTGATTTCATCTCTCATTTATAAAAGAAAAATGTGGATATATGTGTAGTCATAACTACTTGCTATAATACTGTAGCATCCCGCTCTGTCACTCAGGCAAAGAGGGGTTCCATGGTCCAGCAACACATTATGGCAAACCACTATCATGATCTGCATAATTGGATGGGAGCCAAGGATGGTAGGGAACTTAAGAGCAGGGAGGGAATAGGCATGGGGAGGATGTGAATGTGGAAAGGCAGGACAGATGGGAGTGGAGAGGAGAAAGTGAATGAGACAGGCTGTGAAGGACTAAGTGAAAGGAGAAGGACTAAGGAGAAGGACTAAGGAGAAAGGAGAAAGGTGATGGGGAAGGCAGACCCAGGGGATGAAGGCAAGAGGCGATGGCCAGAGGGAAAGCTGAAGAATGAGAGAAGTAGGGAAGAGATGGGCAGAAGTTGTGGGAAGCACAGGAAAAGCAGATGTGGAGCACAGTGGAAGGGCAGAGACAATACAGCCCAATCCTAGGCATGTCTACTCAGAAGTAAGTTCCATTGTAGTACATGAGACTTACTCCCAGGTAAATGTGGATAGGATTGTAGCTAAAGTGGGTAAGTCGCACATAGGAAGAGATCGGAGAGAAGAACCAAGGGAACAAGGGACCAGCTGGGCCCCTCTGGAAACTAGACTTTGTATATCTATTGGCATGAGCATAAGACCTTGGATATATAGCAAGCCACTACCTTCTCAGGAGTGGGGGCACTGTTAAAGAATCAAAGACTATAATGTCTATAGATGAATGTACAAATAGAATTAAAAGATGCACATGTCATCAGGCTTTTTTCACTCTAAGCTCATATAGTCTATAGCAGGACTAAGGAGACTAGAGATGGGAAACTCTGCTATGTGGACTTGGGCAAGAGAGTTAGGAGATCAGATGTATTCTGTGTCTGTATGTTTTGTGGCCAAGGTTAATAATACTATACACATGGCAGACTTTATTCCAAGAGAAGTACTCAAATATTCATTTATTCAAATAAATTCCAAGGTGATTTCCAGTAAGCCACAATTGTGAAGCACATGAATACAGAGTGTGTATATAGGTGGGTGTTTAAATTGAGATCTTGGTCAAGAGGTCAGCTGGAGTGAAAAATCCTTCAAGCAGTTCTTCACATGCATGCATTCTTTAATCCAAATTCTGTAAGTCCTCTTGGGACTCAACTCAGGTGTTACATTTTTTAAGAGTCAATGATTCATTAAGTTAAAAAAACAAAATGAGAATTATGCATTTCTCTACAAGTCTTTCAAGCTGTTTTGAAAACCACTTGGGTTGTTGATAATTTAGTGGAGCTTCTTCAATATTAGGGTGACACACAGAAGAGGCAAATTCTGTTCATCTGTGTCATTAGCAATCCAACATTTAAAATTTTAAATTAACAGTGAATTAGGTTGAAGTAGAACATCCCTAGATGAAGAATACAGATGGTTGTGTCCTCACTTGTGAAGCTCTCTCTCTTCAGTATTTTCTCTGGATTCGCGTAGTATAGAAGAAACCAAAGAAATTGCATATTGGGCTGTGAGAGTTCTATTCTTGATTAGTGACCTTCTCTCTGAGGGAAAGTTCTGAGATAAATTTCATGCACCAGTATTTTCCGACTTGGTGTAAAAACATTTAATTTTCAGGCTTTCCTGTCATTAGTGTGCCCTGTATCGTGTATGTGCCTGGAAATAACCATTGTGGGGTACACTTTGAATCATCTCTTTTGAGGGAAAGAAGTATAAGGGTCCCATTTGCAGATTTGTCTAATAATCAAAATGGCTTTGACAATTCACATACCAACTTTCAAAGCTCCAGTTCATTGGGATTGTAACCTCACTATTTTGATATCCCTGTCAGTTGAGTGAATGAGAGGCCTATTTGCAATATAGGAGACAGAACTATTTGTTTACACCATAATTGCTTAACCATGTAATTTCCATTCCTTTCTCTGCAACCATCTTGGCAGCCTGGTGATCAATAGCTATCTCATGAAAGTATCAAACATGCCAATGAAATTTGTGGTCTGTGAAATAACCTTTACCAAATGGGATGCGCTAAATTGACTAGAAATTATTCGAGCTATCCAATACAACCAATAAGCAAGTAGTGCAGTCACTGGACAGGGTGAATTGCCTTTATTTCTAACTAGAAACTTGGATGAGAAGTGTGTCACTATTTAAGTGCTAAAACGTATGGAGCAGCCCTTAAGATTAAGCTTGTAGTTCCCAACCATTTTGACACCAGGATTTTGACATACACTTCAAATATTGCTCTTTGTAACCATCAGAATAAATCTGTAGTTTTTCAAGCATATCATTAATCAGGCCTTTCATGCTTAGTAGGGGAAAGCATGTAGAAATATAGGCGTGCCCCTGTATCCAGGGGCGGGGTTCATTTCAGAACCATCTGCGGATATGTGAATCCACAGATATGGGGGATGCCTCCCCTCACCCACTGGAGGGGACATGTGTGGGGGGGGAGATCGTGGACACAATACTCAGTTAACTGAAACCATGGATATGGGATCTGTGGATGTGGGGGCCCCCTATACTCCAAAGAGGAGACCATAGCACTCATGATCATGATAGCGCACACCTCCCAGCACCACACAAAGCATGCCATGTCTGAACTGCAAGATTCAAATGTACATGCCATACATCTGATGTTTGTGATCTTTTCTTATCTCCAAAAGGATGCAGGTATGACATATCTTGGGGAATTACACATATACTTGTATGCCAGATCATTCAGTTGTATGGTGCCATTTATATGTGCACTGGGCACATTCCCCAAGTCTGATCTCTACCAGTTTCCCACAGGGCTGAACTGGGATTATATAAACTATGAAGGCACACTGGGAGGTGAACCATAATATTCATGAATGCATCCCTAATTATATGATGAGTAGCTCAGTTTGGCTGTGTCAACTGAACCACTCCAATTAAAGATATCTTTACTGGTGTTTTTATTAACCATGATAGTGCAAACTACTGATTGCAAACATACTTTTAATCATGATTGCAACCCAGGATGGGCAAAGCCTGAGGCAGCCCAAGAGTGCTGTCCTGCCCCCAAAACATCTTTTGCGTTGTCTGTTAGCTCTGAACAAGCGGGAAGATCACATATTGACTGGAGCAGCTCTGGTGGGAGGAGGCCAGAAGGGACAGTGGGCAGTTGTGGGGTGTTTCTTAGTTCACTGCCCTCCCCCACTCACTATTCAACATAAGCCATTCAGGCCCCTATATCAGAAGGCTGCCCTTGTTGCAACTTGTGATTTGGAACCAAAAAATGCAGGTACTGTATGCACAGAATGCTACAGAATAACTTGTTCCAAAAATGAAATTTGCACATGACAGTTGAGTAGGGATCAGGGTGGGGGAAGATTGCACCAGCTTACAAGACTTGTGACCACATGCCTAGGAAATCAGGCAGTGTTAGCATTTCCACAATGACCTTAGCGTCTGCTATTGAGATTGCAATAATCAAAGCATATATCACAGCGTGGTCCATTGCAGTCAAGAGAATTAGCCCATTATAAATGTTTGAGATTTGTAGGATAGGAACACCCTGCTTCAGTTATCAGGTTATTGTCTGCTCTTAGAGAGAGAAATTTCTTTGATACTTGGATAGAGATTGAGTGCTTTATACTTTATACAAGCTGATCTCCCAACAGCTACTGTGATACAACTGCAGTGCGCAACTGTCCGTGGCTTTGTTGATCACTAGCACTGAAATATATGTGCAGCAAGACAATAGATTAAAAGGAGCATTCCTCAGATTTTTAGGCATGGATTTCCATGGATTTTCCTATTGTCAATGCATGTGACCAACTGACCTTTGAAACCACATCAGAAATAACTTCATGTCTTGATGGATGGCCCTGGCCTGAATAACAATAAATGTAATAAGAAGGAAGCAACAAAAACCTGGCTCCTTTTTTCCATAATCACCATGGATTTATGGCTGTCAGGCTCAAACACGCCATGGCTGCTGAATACATTTACCAGCCAGACAGCACTACAATGGTCGTTACTTATTGGCTTCTGAAAGAGTTACTGGGGAGATGGGCAGGGGAGTGATGGCTGTAGCCAGAACTTCTCCGTATTAAGAGAGGCTGATGATGGAGAGCAGATTGGACTCTCAATAAAAATATGTTGCTTCTCCCATGGATTTGGCCAGGCATTTTACAGAGGAAACTGACAAAGTCTGTTTCTGTAAACAGAGTTCACGCTTGCAAATTCTGTGCACTTTTTCTTTCTGGTGCAATTCATTGGCTGAAGTGGCATTTTCAGAGTTAAATGGCTGCTTTGTGGAAGCAGGGGAGCACAATGTGGAGGTAAGGCATCAAGTATCCCATGCTGCAGTTCTGTTCCAAATTGTGGTCCCATGTGACTGCTACACATGATTAGACTTAAGCTTGTAACTACACACTGACACATTTAACATCATGTGTCATTTGGCCCTAAATAAAGCCCTTGAATTAGCACAGGTTTCCATACAGGGCAGGAGGTCTGGTCTAGAGGGTAGAGCCTCCGTCTGCCTGAAGATAACATCCACAAGGTCGCCAGTTCGAGGCCACCGGCACCGTGCGACCTTGGAGCAGCTGACAAGCTGAAGCCGAGCTATTCCATCTGCTCTGAGTGTGGGAGGATGGAGGCCAGAATGTGAAACCAGATCGGAATGAAACACCTTGAATGTAGTCGTTCTTGAAAGAAAGAACCTTCTTTGAAATTGTAAAAATCCCTATTTAATAAGGGATTTAATAAAGCCTGCCTATGTAAACCGCCTTGAATAAAGTCTTGAATAAAGACCAAGAAAGGCGGTATATAAATACCTGTTGTTGTTGTTGTTGTTGTTGTTGTTGTTGTTGTTGTTACAATGGTACAGGAACCACAGAGGATTGAGAGTCCATAACCAACAGAGGAATTCCGCACATGGAACAGCACACGTGGAAGGGGGTGTGAAGGGAGTAGCAAGGGATTGGATTGCCCACATTCCCCGTACTATCCTGTTTACATTGCTTGTAGTTATTGTATTACTTCTTTTGTTATGTACTAAAAATGGTTAACCTTTTACCCAGCTCCTTTGGTTTGCAGAATCGGTACCAACTTATCCCATTCTTCCTATGAAGTTTGTGGATGCAGTGATCCATAAGGAACGCATTACACATGAGAACTGTTAATATTTATTAGTTGACCAATCAATCTTTTAAAAATAGCCTTTAATATATACACATAATGGTGCTTAATATAAAAAGGGTACACCTAACTTTGACTTGCAGGTGAGGAGAAAAATGCAATTTCCTATCTAAATATCATTTCGTAAAAAAATTCTCCAGAGTAATTCACTTCTCATGCTTTAAAAAAAAAAAAAAAAAAGTTCATTGTGAATTCATCCCGACTGGATGCTTTTTCTGATTTCATGCCCCTTAAAGCATCAATTATCTCTGACAATTCTATCAGGCTTCTATTACGTTTCCACCTATTAAGTTTCCTGAAACCACAAGTAAATTAATCTGCTTCAATCCAGTCATTAATCAGATGGCTAAGGGAATAAACTTGGGGGAGGGGGTGGGGGAGGAAGCTGAATGTAATTTATGGTAATAGGATTCTAGAGAATGTGCTCTTTTTCAGTTAATGATTTGTTCTCCTCTACATATAGGTTTGATATTAGATTGCTGGGACTTGTTTTCCAGACTAGATCAATTAGGTAATATTTGCACAGTTCTTTGAAGATGCAGAACGCTATGTAAATGTAGATTATTAGCAGTAATAGTAGTTTAGTCAATAATCTACCGGGTGCGGAAGCCTATTTGTAAAAATGTCAGGCAGCTTATAGCTTTCTTGCTAAACAGAATTTTAAGGCTTAGACAGATGATGCATTTTATGAGGCGTAGGAACTTTCTTGCCCTCCTCTGGTTACGTGTGATCGCACACTTTCAATATTTCAGTTACACTGCTCTGATATGCAAACTGTTTGTGGGGCAGGCGGGGTCCACCAGAGCTTTCTGAGGATTATAAACTAAGGCCGTGGCTCAGTGACAGAAGGCATGCTTTGCATTATGCTAAAGATATCAGATCCAATCCCTGGAACGGCCAGTGTGCAAGCATCCAGTTCACTGGATTGCTGCTTCCAGTCCATGCAGACAATCCTGAAGTAGGCAGAGCAATGATGTGACTCACTTTAGGGCATCTTCCTACATTCATCTGAGGGAGTTACCTCCTGGAATCTGAAATCTCCCTCAGGGCAGTCAACAGTATAATGACAGACACATAGATGGGTTTGGGTGACTCCCATGTGAACCTATAAGACCCCAAGAAAACACATAATCTTTCCCTGTGAGGTTTGAGAACAGTTTTGAAGTTGTTTATAATAGTATTCTTGAGCACTGCAGCCAGAGTTCAGCACCTTTTCAGTCTACTGGTTTTGCTCAGCAGAATTACACAGCGCCTTAAATTCCTACCCTTGAAATCAGTAGGAATAGAAAGGACTTACCTTACAGCCCATTTGTCTCTGGGCCTTCTGCACCAGCAGATCTTGCTATCTGCTGATGGTGGAAACATTGTTCCACCATTTCATGGGATGGATCTGCTGGTGGAAACAGCCAGCGTGCATATGTGTTGGTCTCAGCTGGATGCTCTGCCAGTGTCAGTAGGTGAGGGTTGGCTGTGGGTGCAGAGGGAGAGGATTGGGAGTTTGGGGGGAGGCACCAGAGGGCGTGTTGGGGTAGGAAGTAGATCTGGCAGTCACATGCGCCAGATCCTATTTCGATAACCTTGCTCCAGAACACCCCCTGATTCTCCTTGGACTTATGCTAGCTCCACAGGTGGCGTGGGAGACCCATAGGCAGCCAGAAGACCTAAGCAGAGGTAAGTATAATTTTTTTAAAACTTACCTGTTGTTTGCATGTTCCCCCTCCATACCATGCAGGGCAGCCTCAATTGGCACTGCTGCATGCTATAACATAGTGGGAGATAGGATTGGACTGATTAGGTAGAATTGTGACGTGTTGTTATTGTTAAATGATGAATGTTGGCTCACGGCATGTCTAAATTTAAAAAAAAAAAATTTCAAGCCTACTTCAGCTTGCAGCAATGCCATTCCATTTTAAGAATTAAAAAAAAAATTCTTAAAACTGTTTTTCTTTGAATAATATGCAGTCCCCTACTGGCACGCACACCTCGCCCATCTTTTTAAAGACCTCTTTTATTTTATTAGTATTATTTTGTATAATAAGTTGCTTTGCCACAAAATATTAAAGTTGTTTACACCACAAAAGAAATGAGAAGATGTTTCCTTCTTGCAAAAGGACTCGACAAAGATGCAGGAGAAACACCAGCAACCAGTTGCTGGAAAATATGGTCTGAGAGTTGCTTTTCCTCTGCTAAATATATGACAACCACCAAAAGTGCCTCTTAGCCAGGTTAGCAAGGAACAAAACAAGCTTTCCTTCTTTCTGCAGTCTTATTCCTGATGTTGCAAGTCTCCACCTTCACCTCTACCTCACACTGCTGTGTACCCCCCCCCCCAAACCTTTAGGGAAGCTCATTTGCCAAAAATCACTCTATTTCTCTAGGTTTCTCCCCTCAAGTGGACAAGAAAGCAAAGGTTATTTATTCATAATTTAAAGTATTTCTATCACATAATTTTAAGTATTTCTGTCTTTTATCTCCATAGAGTCCACCAGGGCAACTAACAACAATCTGAGCCCCCCCCCCTTTTTTTTACACCCCTGCTAGGCCCTGCTCCTTTACTGCTGGTTCTTCTTTTTTACCACTGGGTTCCACACTGTTTCCATGGACTCCAGCACCAGAATTTTCTTCCCATTTTTTCATGGCTTGGCAGTCTTGAGATATCACCAGACCTTGCCTAAGAAATCTCAGATTTTTGGATGCATTTGACCTGACAACCTTACATATAGACTCTACAAGCCCTAAAAAAAAGATCCCGATTACTGTCCTATCTTAAGGCCCAATCCTATCCAACTTTCCAGTGCTGATGCAACTGCAATGCAGCCCTGAGGCAAGGGAACAAATGTTCCCTTACCTTGTGGAGGTCTCCATAAGTACCCTCCCACCACAGGATGTAGCACACACCCATTGGCATGGCTACACCAGGGTTGGAAAGTTGGATAGGATTTGACCTTTAATCTTGACCAAATACTCAAGGGCTGAAACCCTATCCACACTTTTCTGGGAGTAAGCCCCATTGAACACAAAAGGATTTACTTTTGAGTAGACATGCCTAGGATTGTGCTATAGGAACATGAGCTACCACAAACTGCATAATTTGATTTAAAAATATCAATGATGCCACAATGTCATTGACTCAATCTGCTTGCCTTCTGTTCCCTGGAGTCTCTCAAAGACCTCTTTTCCAGGATTTTTTTTTTTTGTCACTTGTATATATGCTAAAAATTGTTTTTTGTTTTTCTTAAAAGACAACTGAATTTATTTTTCATGGACTTGGAGGGAGGCACAAGAAACAACTGATATTGAGATAACAAGAACTGGCAACTAAATTTTATGATCCAGTAACTTAAAAATTGAGTTATTCAAAATGTTTCTTAGTTGATTGACTTATACATTAATGGATATTTTATCATTTCATTACAAAAGGCATTACAAAAGAACATGATAGAAGAACCTTAGTGTAGTGGCTGTTTGTGGCAAAGGGCTAAAGTCTGTATTTGCCATAATTTGCCTTTCCTGGAAGGAATCTCTTTTCACCATCACAAGTCATCACAGCATAACCTTAAGAAGCATCAGATTTTTTTCACCAACCAGCCTGGTTTTTGTGCTCATCAATTATTTTAAGAACAACAGTGCAATCCTATGCATGTCTACTCAAAAGTAAGTCTCACTGAGCTCAATGGGGGCCTATTCTCAGGTAGGTGTGTGCAGCTTTAGGGCCCAAACCTATCCAACTTTCCAGCACTGGTGCAGCCACAATGCAGCCCCAAGATAAGGGAACAAATATTCCCATACCTTGAGGAAGCCTCTGTCACTACCCACCATAGGATGCACTGCACATCCCATTGGCATAACTGCACTGGCAGTGGAAAATTCAATTTTCCACTGTGGCACCCTGTGGTGGGGAGGGAGTCACAGAGCCCTGCTCAAGGTATGGGTTCCCTTAGGTTGGGGCTGCATTGTGGCTGCACCGGTGCTGAAAAGTTAGATAGGATTGGACCCTTAGAGCCTTTGGGGCCCAATCCTATTCAACTTTCCAGTGCTGGTGTAGCTGTGACGATGGGACATGCACTGCATCCTGTGGTAGGGGGGCAATTACAGAGTCTTCTCCAGGTAAGGGAATGTTTGTTCCCTTTCTTTGGAGTTGCATTGCTGCAGCACCAGCACAAGAAAGTTGGATAGGATTGGGCCCTAAGTTATTTGGAAAGCTGGGTGGAGTGGTTTCTGAATAAAATCTTCTCTGTTGTTTCATAAGCATTAACAGCATTTGTGGAGGTTTGCCTTTGGGGAAGGGTGGGCCTGATGGGCTTTGTAGCACCTGTTCTAGAAAAAGATGCTCATAGCATCCTTTCTCACAGGTAGAGAGGATCTGATGGGCTCCATCCATTGTTGTTGGCACGCTCAATTGACTTTCCCAAGGTGAGGGTTTTTTTTTTTTTGGCCTTTGGGAGAGGGAGATAGGCCAGAGTTGCAACCAGCAGACAGCTGGTATCTGCAGCCAAATTTAAGTACTGTACAACATTCAGAGAGACCTCTGGAAGTTTTTCAAGCATTTAACTGTAATGCTCAGCAGATGCAAGTGCATTTTAGGGTGAGCATTTTGGGGCTCACCCTTTTAAAAAAAAATGGACCACTTTGAACAAGAAGACCTGCCATCCACTTTCACCAATTCTGCAATCAACTTGCAGACATGTATAAACACAGCCTTAGGGAGTTGCCAGAATAACCCTGCAATGGAAATGCCTTCAAGGGATTTCTGATCAAGACACTGTGTTCTTTCTCTGAATCTAGCACCTGTTATGAAAATCACTCTGCCCTGTTTTATCTCTTCTCTCTTGCCACTACTCTGAGCATATATTCATTCTCTAGAATGCCAATGAAGAAGGGAGCTGAAAGGGAAAAATCTGCAATGGTAAATTAATGCAAGGTTTGAAGGGGACCGAATGGATCATTTGGTTCAACCTTTCGCACTGAAGCAGGGCACAAGCCCTGTACTTAAAGCATCTTTTGATTGCCTGTCCAACCTTTAGCTGAAAGCCTCCTCAAGCAGCTTGCTCCACTACATACTTGCAAGTTGACCCTGACATGTAGTTCCCTGTAGTTTAAAACCATTATTGGTGAAATTAAGAACATAAGGACATAAGAAGAGCGCTGCTGGATCACGCCAAAGGCCCATCTAGTTCAGCTTCCTGTATCTCACAGTGGCTCACCAAATGCTTCAGGGGACACACTAGACAACATACACAACCTGCATCCTGGTGCCCTCCCTTGCATCTGGCAATCAGAGGCAGCCTTACCTCTAAAACCAGCAGCTTGCACATACCTACCATGATTTGCAACCCGTGATGAACTTTTCCTCCAGAAATGTGTCCAATCCCCTCTTAAAAGCATCTAGGCAAGATGCAGTCACTACTTCCTGTGGCGAGAAGTTCCACAGACTAATCACACGCTGGATAAAGAAATATTTTCTTTCATCTGTCCTAACTCTCCCAATGCTCAACTTTAGTGGAGTCCCCTGGATCTGGTGTTATGTGAAAGGGAAACATTTAACCACAGAGACTATTGAACTGCAGGTAGAGATATTCACGCATGCAGTGGTCTTGGCATAGGCACAACAGAGACGGTGTGATTGTTCAGTCACACACACACACACACACACACACACACACACAAGGCATATGGAAAGAAACAGATCAGCTAATACAGAAAAGTAGACACATAACAAGGAAACTAGGTGGCTGTTCACTCATTCATTATGTTGGGGCTGCAGAACAGTGATAGAGCACATGCTTTGCATGTAGACTATCATAGGGCAGGGAAAAGTTTCTGTCAGAAACACTGAAGAGCAGTCACCAGTCAATATTAACAATACTGTCTAGCTTTGTGTAAGGCCACTTCTTCTGACATAATTAGCATCACATTTGTTTTGATCCCTAGTTCATGCTTTCAGTCATATTACAACAGTTAGGGCGCAGTCCTAACCAATATTCCAGCACTGACCTAGCTGCAATGCAGGCCCAAGATAAGGTAACAAACATGCCCTCACCTTGAGGAGTCCCCCCTTGACTGCCTCCCACTGCAGGATGCAGTGCATGCCACATTGGCACAGCTATGTTGTTACCTGAAAATCCCCTTTTTCCTTAGTTGTGATTTTATATCTGGTTATGTTACTAAAACATCATGCAGGCCACACTTCTCCCAGCACACGTTTCCAAAAACTCTGGTCAAGTCACAAGCTTATACAACCTCCACCTCTCTAGGAAGAAGTCTGGCATAGTAAATCATTGTTTGAGTGTCTCCTATTCATTGTATTGTTTTAACTCAATCACAGTTTAAGTACTCTATGCAAATTTGAACTGCTTTCCTGGGTTACTGTATTTACTGTATTGTGTAAGTTCCCCCAGCTAGGAAGACAGTCATTTGACCCTATTGAATTTTACTGATAATCCTTTCAATGTTTTACGTATTCCAAGTACCCCACTGTGTGGATGATGCAAGCTACTATCCAGCTCAGACAGTCAGAAAAACCCTTTTTCAGAGAGGGCTGCCCCACATGCTCTCTCTCTCTGCCCCCCCCCTCCAAGGACACAACACATCTGTGTTGTGTCAAAGGGTCCTTCACAGGACTCCCCCCCCCATCCAACTGCTCTACAAGACAGGTAACTATCTCGCGTCTGGAACACTTTCCCTTCTCCCCCCCTTTTTTTCTCCCCTTCTCTCCCCATCTTTAGTCCGCAACTGCGTTTGGCAGACCAGGGATCCCTAAAATCCTTCCCTACAACCTCCCCTTTTTCTAATTTCCTTGGATGCACCAAATACTATCCACACGCAACCACCATGAAAGCTACACTGGATTCAAATACTAGAACCAAGAAACATATACTTACCATTTTTCCATGTGCATTATGTTTACCTTTGTGCTTCTGTAATAAAACTATAATCTTTTAGTGAAAGTTATCTTTCTCTCAGTCTCCTTTTAAGCTAAAGGGAATTTCTCTGCATTACGCTGTCTTGTTATCCAGCCTGGGATCCTGAGGTTCCAAAAAGGGTAGTGTAATAATTCCCCCCTAAACAAAACAGCCCTTTTGGTAACAATGTCAGTGCTGGAAAGCTGGTTAGGATTGCGCCCTTAGTAGTCTACAAAGAACAGAATGCAGGTTTGCCACCACTCTAACATTTAGCTTGTATTTACATTCATCCTCATGCTAGGATGTGAGCCAGGATTTTTTTTTTTTAAATCGCCATTGTGTATAAAAATTAACTCCATGTACAAATGATTGACATGTAAACAACAGTGGACTTGTTCAACAGTGGACTTGTTTAATATGCGAGTGCTGTATTTCAGATTAATTGAAAAGTGGCCTCATGATGTTTCCTGCTAGCTTCAGGAGCCAGGTAAGTTGTTCCTTATCATCAGAGTAAAACCACGGCGTGGGAAGCCTGCTTCAGGTCACTTTACAAGCCTGACAGACCTCGGAGGTCCAGGGGGAGTTTCCCTGACTAAGGAGTCCATCAAGTGCTAAGTCAAGGGTTTTGTATCCACTAACCTGTGAATTCTTTGCTTGATCAGGAAAAATGAAAAAGCTTTGGCCTTTTCTTCTGAACTTCAGTAAGGTAAATTGTTTTTTCACAAAAGATTAATGTTCCCTGGTGGGGGAAACAAAAAATGGAAGAGATGAAGTAGTGCCGTTTGAATGAGAATGCGAATCACCGGAGCCAAGGGATATTATAAGGAGATATAATTAAACAGCTCCCTTCTCCTCCCTCCACTTGTGAAACGCCCCCCCTCCCAGCAAATAAGTCAAAAGACCACACGTTCTGTCAATAAGCAGAAGGCAGAGGCAGGCAAGGTCAATGGTGAAAGTGGTTCTAATTGTTAAGAGAAGGCTTGGGTGCCTGTCTATAACAGGATTGGAGTAGAAGGTCAGATGTGGAGCAGCAGTGCCACCACCTGAGAGAAAGCCAGATGAGATTGAGGAGTGGAGGAGGAAATGGAAATAATTGAAGTGTAAAGAAAGGTGTTAGTGGAGTCGTAATTTTGAAACCAGATGAGATCTCACACCTGGTTGCCAATAACTCTCCAGGAGGAAGCCCAGTCTCTGGCTTTCCTCCCAGATCACAGTTATATTTCTTGTTTTTATCAAGCTTTTTATCGTGTTCATATTCATCAAGCCTTCCGTTCTATGAGGCTGCAAACAGAGGTGGTCTGCGTGCGCGGCAGGTGGAGCAGAGGAAACCAGGGTGTGCTCCGTGTCTTCTTCAAGCGCTGGAAAGGGCAGCCATTTTGTCTGGCACCAGGAAGTGATTTGGTTCTCGCTTTAGTACAGCAGCTGTACTCCTCTCTCTTTGACTGTGCTCTGCCTGCTCTTTTTCTGACACATCAAAGGTCCAGACCAAATGTGCCATGAGAAATACATTTATGAATTTCAGTTCATGTGGGATTTGCAACCACATCTTCACTGCAATCCAGGGTTTTCTTTGTAACAAAAAGTACCCTAGTCCCTCATCTCGTACTGCCAGTCATCAGCAGAACTTCCTGTGTCTGCGTGTATCCCTGCAACACTTGTCAGCCAAAAACAATGGAGGCTTCCCCCTGGGATTTTGCGCCTTTCCCTGCATCTGCATCTGCATCTGCCGCACCTCCCTTTTTCTGCCCCCCTTGTTTCAATGTTGGGGGAAGGAGCTGGAAGTGATCTTTTGTCTGCCTGTGGGTTAGACTGAGCTGTTTTTTTTAATGAAGCTTTAATAGTGTGTACACACAGAAATAATTGCTTGATGGAAGGAAGCCATGTTTTATTGCAGGTACTTTCCACATGGAGACTCATACAAGTGGAAAAATAGTAGTTTCAGAGAAATTGTGAGCCTCCTTCCCTGCAACTTGGACTGCAATCCTATTTTTTTCTAGGTGCATTTTCCTAGAAGTAAGTCCCATTGAATACATTACCTCTGAGTAGGCATCCATAGGGTAATATAACCAGATGGCACGTCCCACTTCACCAGATCCCGAGCAGAGAGAGCAAAAGATCAAGCAAAAGTCACTTTCTCTGCTCATCACAAGCAAGGAGGAGGAATGGCTTCCCTTTGCAGCCAAAAACAAGGAGAGGGTGAGCTATAGCGGAGGACGGCTCTGCCAGGAGTTTAGGAGCTAGTTTAGGGTGCTGCCTCACCTCATCCCAGGACTCAAAACTCATGGATTTTGAAAAACTTATGTGTTTTGTGGCCATATGTTCCAAAACCCATAGGGAAGTCTACACATCCAGAGCCCAATCCTGTGCTCGGTGGCATGGCTCCGTGCCGCCGAGTACAGTCACAAACTTGCCATAAGGCACATTTGCAGGGCTCACCACCAGGCTCCTGCCCGTGCTAGGCTGGTCAGTGCTGGGCTAGCACGGGGTGGTTGCCCGGGTTCCGTGGCTCAGCGGTCTCCCGGACCGCCAAGTTGTGGAATGGTAGGTGGGGGCGGGGGCGGGGGCGGGGGCAGGAGGAGGCTTCCGGGGAGGGGAGAGGCCGGTGGAGGTGGAGAGAGGGCAGGCTGGAGGCGTGCCAGGGGGTGGGCGGGAGGAGGATTCCTCAGGATCCAGGGCGCTCATGGAGGGCTGTGCGCCCTACACGAGTGCCATTGTGGGGCTGCTTACCTTACTTGGGGGAAAGGGGCGACCGTTCCCTTCTCCTGAGGTGTCTCCCACAGTAGCGCGGGAGGCGCTGGATTTGGCAGCAGCCCTTCTCGGTGCCGCCAAGCCTGGGCACCCCAGGCAGCTCAGGATTGGGCTGCCCTGCTGTAAATGGTGAATACATGGAAAAGAGATACTTGAATATTTTGTGGCAAAAGACTCATGGATATCTCATGGATAAGGAAACCCATGCAAGTTTTGCATCCAAGCTTGCAGTTATTCCGTGGGAAATGCTTGTTTTCACATGGGTTTCTGCATGTTTGGCCTGGACCTAAATGCTAATTTATACGTGATGCGGGATATGGGTAAAGCACGTACCCCTGTGAGCGTTCAACATTTGCCTCATTATGATAAATGTGCTTATTTATATCTTTATATTCCACTTTATATTCCACCTGATATTTTCATATCAGGAGATATGGTTCCTGAGATATTAACCATTTAGGGCTTCAGAGATGGATGGCACCTTAAACTGACCTTGGAAGCACAGTGGCCAGCAGTGATGCTGACAGAGAATGGGCAGCTTCTGTTCAGCAGCTGTTTTGGAAAAGGTGAAGCTTCAGGTGAAGCTGTCTTCAGAGGCCTTTCCACCTATGGCATGTCACATAATTAATCTGAATATGACAGGGCATGAATGACTGAGGTGAAGTTGAGTTTCTCTAGGAAAGAACACAGTTGGTGTACAAAACAAAGTGGGTGAAAACTACTCCTGGTTATTGCCATCATGTGTACCTCCAAGTGCTGGTCTGGGTTCATGAGAACTCCCAAACTGTGAGTTTGTTGTTGTAATCTTATCAAAATTCATGCCCCTAGGCCAGATCTGGTGCCCTGAGGTAATTTTATCTGGCTCCTGGTAGCCCTATCAAAATCAGTAGTCAGTAAAAATCAAATTGAGTGAGCATTTCACTCAAAAATTTATTGTAAGAAAGCTTTAAAAATATTTTAAAAATTTACTTTATCACACATAAAATAAAAATGAATGGAATCTGTTATGTTATATGCAGATGCTTATATTTAGATGTGATGCTATATGACCGATTGTGCTTCTTTAACGTGAAGCTCAGTTATGTGGCACTGTAGGGCACCAGTGGAGTCTGTCTACTTATGAGAAGTCTGGTTTGTACAACAAACACCCTTTGACCCATGGACTATGGCCTACCAAGGTTCAGAAGATGTCCATCCTTGTTATTGTTTTAGGAATAGTCTGGATCATGCCAAGGTCTACAAGACTGTAATCAGCCAACATAATACAGATAATCTAGAAGCCAAATGTAATTTTGAATTCATCACTGGTCCTTCTGTTCCTGGCTTTAACCATGACAAGGAGAAAACTGTCTTGAAGAAGGTGAAAGTGATGGACAGCATGTTTAGAGATGGATCCGAGTCACTGAATTTGAATGATTCCAGACTAAATTACCAAGAAAAGAGGGTGGCAGTAAACTGTGTGAACTGAGTTTTTGAAATGCAAGCATGCCTAAGGTTATCAGTGGCATTTGTGCTGAACATCCTTTTGATCACAAGATAGAGGAGTGACTTTAGAATGTGTCACATAAACAAAACAGAACTGGTTTTCTACTGTAGTCTGGTGACTGACACGATTTTTGTCCTAATAAAACTTCCACCATATTTTTCTGCAAGTTGTCCTAGTACTAGTGAAACATACTGCCCGAGAGACCCTAGCTCATGTTAGATATGGGCAAACCAGCAACACACACAGACTTTTTATAAAAAAAAAACTCCATCATTTATTACTTACAACTCACTGGAAAAGCCCAGGGAAGAAAATCTTCGATTGCCAAAATAACAAACACAGTTCATCTGAACTGTCTAGTTGTCTAGTACTGTTCAGGCCTTGAGAAGATGATACAGATGTAAATCACTCAAATGAATCTCTGTTGCAAAACTGAACCTGTTTCCCTTTTTCTCTCACCGGGAGGCCTGTCTCATTAGGGTTTGCTGCACTTGGTTCTTCAAGAGGTAGTATGCGACTCACAACTGTAAGGCCCAAGCTGGGATTTATCCTTGCCCTGCAGAATGTGTCCTGAATGTGACCACCAACTTCCATTCTGGTGTCTTCAAAGGAGATAACACAGTGCATTGTGATGGTGTAATGTAATGGCCATTAGATTGAACTGTGAATGAGAATTCCCTCAGCTCGACTCTCACATTTGCTATGAACACACAGGCAGACAGGCAAATCACTCCTCAGCTCCCCAGCAATCAGCAATCAGGTTGCAATATATAACTAACAATACCTTGCAGGGTTGTTACAAACATTTAATCAAGGTAATACATTATGAAGTGCGTTCAAAAAGTGCTGTGCAAATGCTAAATATTTTGATTTTGCATTTTTCTCTTCCTTTTGACAACAAGTATGAGGACTGAGCTGGTATTGGAACTTGGAATGTTGAACTGTGCGCAGGACATGTTGCTATCTCATTGTCAGATGGAGTTAGTGCTTTTACAGAAAACTGCCAGACAAATTTACAAATGGAATGCTAAATGATCAATTGAAATCAAATGCCCTCACTGCACTCTGCCATCTAGCATTGATTATATGTGATGAGAATCATAGTGACCCCAAGGTAAGTGGAAAAAACTCCCTCCCTGTATGGCAACAACGTGATCATCCCAGTCGCATTGCTGCCCTCCGTCCCATGCAAAGACTCACAGGATTCCAAAAGTCCAGGTAAGAATTTGGAAACCACTGGATCAAAATGTTAATTGGCAATAAAAACACCTAACTGCTTTCACCAATTTTTATTGTTGGATAACACCAACATCCCCAGAAAACATATATCCATTTTAGACCGTCTCTAGAGATGAACAATTTCATAGAAAGGCAGAGGGAAAGTTGGATGCCTCAGTACATAGAAGAAAAGTTTCTGGTTGATGGCTTTGGATGTGGCGGAGTATTGTTAACTTCAGTGCCTTAAATAGGAGGTTGATTGCGCCCTTTGTGTCGGCCATTAGTATCATATCAGCAATCAGCCCCATTGAAACAAAATAACATCTTCAAGCAATGGCAGTCGCTAATGGAAAGGAACATTGTGCTGTTTTTCTCTCTGACTCCAATACCCAGGCAACTACATTTAGGTTCAGTTGTAAAAACAACGTGAAAAAGCTTCCAGCTTGTTTATGATGAGGTACTCCAAGCAATCTTTGTTTCCACCTAGCCATTTGGCAAGGAAATTGCAAAGATCTTTAGATCTGTTTACTAGTTAGTGTGAATGATGGTCGGAGTAATCAGTTACACCTCAAAGAACCCTGTGTATGTTCTCTATGTTCTGAACCAGAAATGTTTAGAAATCTGAACAAAGGAAAAACAAAGATGACCAAACTATATTCTGTTTATTTCCTTCCCTCTCTCCCTTCCTATTTTACTTGCTCTAAGATTGGCCCAAGGAAAAAATCATTTTGCTGTCAAGGAAGAGCCATTATTTGTTTGTTTCTTCAATTTTATTCTTTTTTGATCCACACGGGATTTCAAAGCAACTAAAATAATCAAAAACGATGAAAAAAATCTGAAAGAGCAAAAACAGTATAATTGGAACAAGTATAATGTCAGTGGCAGTAGTTCTAAAATATCAGTGGGCAAATGTCCACCTGCACAACTTTTGGCAAACAGTTTAACGAACTAATGAAACATGAAATAGAAGTTGAAGATATGTTCTAGCAATTCCAGAATTAAGGTCAGTTTCCCTATATCTTGTTTAGTTTGCTTCACCGAGCTTTATTTTCTGTACCCTTAAGCAAACATTAATGTTAATTAATTAAAATAATATTTATTTTATTAACAGATTTCTACCTCACTTTGGGCGCAATCCTGACACGCATTTGGGCTGGCACAATTTGCTTGCACTGGCACAGGAGGGTTGCTAACATGCCGTAAGGCACGTTTGCCCTTCCTTGAGAGGAAACCAGGCCGGCCCTCTGAGAAGCGCTGGCCTGTGGAGGCTGATGCAAGCCTCCGCACTGGTTTCGTCTTGAATGCTTGCATCGGCCTAGCTGGGCCCACACAAGCACAAAAGGTAGGCGGTGGGAGGCGGGGAGGAGGTAGGAGGGAGGCGTTCCTGGCTGGGGGGAGGGTAGGCGGTGGGTGGCCCCAGGGGCGAGCGGGTAGGGAGTGGGAGACGGGGCTGGGAACTGGCAGTTATGCCGGATTCCAACCCCTGTTCTCAGGGATAACGGAGCAACTTCAAGCTGCTCCGCTATCCTCGGACTTGTGCTACCTCAAGAGGTGGCACAAGTCTGAGGAGACCCATAGAGCCCACAGCCCTTACCCAGAGGTGAGGGGAAACATTTCCCCTTACCTCTGGCTGAGCTGCTTCTGGTCACTATCCTGCACTGGATACAGCACAAGCCTCCGGGCTTGCCTGTTCCAGTGCAGGATAGGATTGCACCCTTTCTCTCCCTGCTGGGCATATTTCACTTTATGGAACTGGTGAAGGGAACTGTTGTCCTCAAAAACTCATTTTGAGATAAATATGCTTGTTTTTAAGATGTTTTTGCTGCAATTGACTAACCCAGCTCTCTAGATGCATATTAAAATAGCTTGAGTTTTAAAATTTAATTAAATAAGTGCAAGTTGTTTGTGGTCCAGAGATCACGAGTCTTCTGGCAAGCATGGTTAAGAGACTGCATATTCTGCCAACCATATCAGAGGATATGGTATAACTCTGATGTGGACTGTCTGAGTTATAGTTGCTGTTCAAAAGTCCCGTGCGTGTAAGTTACTTGCTTGCAGCCAAGTGGCAAAGAGTAGCTACTGTGCCACCATTGTACACTGGACTAAAAATGTTGCATGCCCTTGCATACCTCAGCTTTTGATCATCTGCAGGTAGGACACAACAAGCGTAATCCTTTCTAAGCAGGGTTGCAGTGACTGCTGCACATAATTGACTGGTGGCCCCAAGCAGAAATTTCTAGCAGCAACCACGAGCTGGACGCTCTTATGAATTCGTGCTGAATAGAAAAACACAGTTTGTCTGGCCAATATGCAAATGACCACCCTGCCATTCCATTGGAGCTCAGGCCTCTCATCTTTTCCTCAAGACTGAAGCAGATGTGAGAACAGAATATTTACCAAGATGGAGTGGAGGCACTGCTGTTGTCTCTGCTGTCATTCCTGCGGCAGAATATGGCGACTGGTGAAGGGGAACCAAGTGGAACTGCTGCAGGGTTTTGGCATGATGGCATAGGAACATCCTCAGCGTGAGGGGTCTTAAGGAAACACCGAAATATTGACAACTCCCCCAAAAGAAGCAGATTGTACTCCCAAATTAGAAATCTCTGTATGCATTACATTTGTGTCTGAAAGTATCATTCTTGATTATTAATACTCAAGACCAGCAGCGGACTTAGCGCTGGGCAAATGAGGCAAATGCCCAGGCACTGAGTCTATGCAACGCTAGGACTGCGCTGGAAGCCTCATTGAGGCTCCTGACATGGTCGGAAACTGTACATCACGTTTTCCAGAAGTATAGTTTAAGACCGTGGGGAAGTCTCAGAACACTTCCCCTGTTGGTCTTATAGTTGCGCAAGTCTCCATTGTATTTTGTTCAAGATATGTCTTATCTTGGTAATATGCTGGCAGCCCTGTAAGGTGGACCAGTGTGCTTATCTCCAAATTTCAGAGGAAGGAGATAAGGTTGGCTTTTCTAAGCTCACAGCAGTTGGGGGAGATCCTGTGGGTCATAGATCACACCCATAGACACTATACTGTACCAGCTCTAGCACTGTAATATTTCACCTAAGCCCCGACTAAACATCATGCATCACCCAGTCATCCCACAGTAAGACATTATTGGCCCAATCCTTTCATTACGAGGAGACCTCCTGCAACCAAAATTACCCCACAATAGCCCATGCTGCATCAGAGGTCCATTAGGTCCGTTGCTGGTCTTGAGTGCTGCAACATCAGAGCAGAGGACCTTAGGACTGGGGCTGCATGATTCTAGGCAATGAGAGTAATGGATTCCACCATCTTAATGATCCCGTTTTATTGCTTTCTACTGGGAGAATGAATGCCTCCAAAGTAGCCATTTGAACAGCCAACATCACAACACAGCTGCTGTAATTACGCAGTGGCAACTGGTAGTCCTCATTGTGGGAAACAGAATGCTGGACTAGGTGGGCCTTTTGCCTGATCCAGCACAGCAGTTGTCTTATGAAGTGGCATCCTCACTAGGTGGTGCAGGTCACACCAGGTGTTGTGCACGGGGGCGTGACACCACTACTAGCCAAAGTTTTTAAAATCTTGGTATTTTCGAATAATACCATCATGTTACATATCATTCAGTGTGTAATTTCATTCAGAATGCAATGAAACAAACCACGTTGAAACATCTCCATTCTAGCAAAAGTTATAGCCGAAAAACCAGTAGGGGTAGTGCATCACCATGCTCACCACTTGGGGCGCTGCCACATTCACTGCATGGGAGGAGGTACATCTGGGTGTGACACGCTGGCCTCTCACACCAGGTGACACAAACCCTCGTGACACCACTGGTCTTATGTAACAATTTTCTAACCTATTTCAAAATCTGTCTTACCCCACAAAGTGCGAGTATGTACATTGAGAAATGATATTTATTTTTCCCCCGACTGCCCTCATTGCTTGCAACATTGCAAGCATTTAGAACGTGTACGTGCCACATGTGGCTTAAGCAAAAAAAGACTAATGTGTAGTTTGGCCTTATGTTGCCTGCATAACTATTGAAGGGGCCATATGGCCCTTTCCATAGTTGGCCCTTTAATTTTTACTACTACTACTACTACTACTACTACTACTACTACTACTACTAAAAGCTACCCGGGACTTGTTAGCCTGGGACTCGTTAGCCTGGGAAGGCAGCTCACTTGAGAGAAGGAAAACTCTGATCCCAAACCTACACTGCCTTGTGGCTACATCCAGTTATGGAAAAGGCTTCAGGAGTCAACCTCGAGGCAAAATCAGGAGCCAGAGGCAAAATCAGAGTCCCTGAGGCAGTTCATGGCTGAACACAGTCACGTTCTGGCAACTCCTGTGACACCACTGGAACCAACCGTATTGGCCTCTGCCTTTCCATTGGACCATTTCAGTGACGTGGAGAGGGGGGATTTTCTGCATGGGAAACAGTCTATCCTCCATATCTACTTTACCCAGGCTTCACGCACTGGAGAGGACACTCTGTTCTAGAACCACCATTCAGAGCACTATACCATAGTCTTCCGAGACTGAAGGATGCCAACAACATGGACTAAAAGCTGCAAAAGAGCCAACAAAACTAAACTCTCAATAAAAACCCACCACAGGTTGCTTTAGTGGCCAACCTTGGTGTACAGTGAGTCAGGCTTCAAGGTCAATATCAGGAGTCTGCCTCATTGCATAGCTGCGAAGGCCCCAGTGGCTGTTGAAGGACCCACTGCTAATCCCTGGGACCACCCCTGAGCACATCTCTCTTGTGCAGTGGTGGTGAAGCAACTTGCTTGGTTGAGAGAGTTGCTTTGTTGTTGCTTCCTCACTCCCATCTCATCTGCAGAGATAAACCCCACCGTGAATCCTGAAGGGAGTGGGGACTGACTCACAGAAGAAGCCTCATGGAGCAGTTTGTTGAAGGCCTTCTGAAAGCTGCCTGGCTTTAAGATGTAAAACTCTGTATTCAGTCAAATTGCCCGTGTACATAAGTTCAAAGCCGATGCCAGAGCCTGCTTTCGCCTCCTTTGTCCACTCCCTGCAGCCTCTTGAGCTCTCGGATTTTGTTAGTTTTGCCTTCATTCCAGACACCTGTACAGAAGAAACCTTCAAGGGCGCGCACCTGGAGTTTCTTTATGTGTTCATATAATTATTACAACACATTTTTATATGCACTGCAGCATCGTACTCCTGCAGGAAAGGGGGAAAATCTATATTTTTCAATCATACTTTGGAGCCTGATTCCCTTAAGTAATCTCTGTTCTCCGGTATTTTATTCAAAGTAACATTGATTTTCCTGGGAGATTAAAACTTGCCTTGAAGATTGGCAGTGTGTTTGGGAGTGGGCTATTGTGTCTGTGTGTGTTAAGCAGGAGTTTTATTAATCGACTCCCTGCAGCTTAATTTTGTTTATGTAAGTAAAGAACAATAAAGAAGATTGGCTGAAAGTTTAGTTTGCTCACTGAAAAAAATAAAAAAAGCAGCCGAGAACAAAACGAGAGCCACCCCCCCTCCTGTGTAACACCACGCACTGTGGTAAACAAAACTCAACAAAGACTATAGGAAGAACTGAGTCACATCTCTGTTCTTGACGGATGTTTAGTTTATCTGTGAAATCCTAAATCTCACAGTAAGTGCGGCACACAGCACAGTGTGTGTGTTTTGTTAGCCAGGAGAGAATTGTTTATTAACCGCAATAAGCACACTGTGAGGCTGCTCACAAAGCTACATCCCACTGGGTCTGTTTGTGGAGTGTGTGTGTCTTTAGAGGCTTGCGTGTGCTGCAAATGTCTCACGTTCACCTGGTAGGCCACAGAAATGTGTGTGCCAATTGGTCGCTTCTTGGGGCTCAACACTGAAAATCGTGCCTATTCTTAGTTTGGCATTTCTGGGTTGCCCATGTGTTTTGGGTGTGCCAAATGTCTTAACAGCCCTCATTTCCTTCACCTCCACAATAGCCCTGGGAGAGAAATGATAGTTGTTTATTTCCATGTACAGATCGACTGCAGCAAAGGCCGATCAGAAATGTTACTGGACCAGAGGTCTCCATCAAGTTCATGGCTGAGCTGGGATAGGAAGTCGAACTTCTCAGAATGACACAAACTCCCTGCTCAGAGGAGAGGAACATTGGTCAGTGGTACGTGTTTCACATATGTTCCAAGTGGCAGCAACTGTTACCCTGCACATGCCTGATCTCGTCTGATCTTGGAAGCTAAGCCGGGTCAGGCCTGGTTAGTACTTGGATGGGAGACTGCCTGGGAATACCGGGTGCTGTAGGCTTATACCATAGTCTTTCGAGACTGAAGGTTGCCAACCATTTTGTTCCAAGTTCAATCCCTGGTATCTACAGAGAGGTTGTTTAAAGAATCTCAACTAACAACTGGGAATGACCTGTACCTGAGATGTGGGGGAGGAATTGCCTATTATAGTACATGATATACTGAGCCAGACAGACTAATGGTTTGACTCCATATAAAGCAGCTTCATTCATTACTTCTCCTTTCCAAGTACAGGAATCTTGTCCTCCTTCATATGTTTCTAATGTGCTCTGGTAGTGCACATGCAACTGCCAACCATTTGTGCTTTGGGCCTATACCATATGTAAGTTCTGTCAGCAGAATGCTGGATAGGATTGGGACATTTCCATTTGTGAAATGGGAATAATAGCAATTCACTGTTGAAACAGCAAATACAGTAAAGATAATAACAGTCTGTTCATCCTGAAATGATCAATAATAGGTAATAGGTAATAATAGCCTCCTGTGCCAAGGAGCATTTTGATCTTTCCACACTGGTCCTAATGATGTGCTTTCTACTGTATGCATATATGTGGATGGTCTCCGGGCGTAACAAGAGCTGTGCAATCCTAACTTGCACTGGAAAAAGGCAAGGCTGTGGGCCTGCGTGATATCCAGCACAAGTTTGGGGCCAAAAGCAGCACAGCCCAAGGCAAGGGGAAGCTTTTCCCCTCACCCCATACCGCACTGCAGCAGCCCCAATGGGTCTACTTGGATCTGTGCCACTTGATGAGGTGGTGCAGTTCCGAGCAAAACAGAGCATCCAGAGGCCACTCTATACTGCTCGGGAATGGGGGAGAGGATCTGGCATAACTGCTGGGTCCTGGCCCCACTCTTGCGCCCCTCACGCCTTCAGGAACACCCACTGCCCACCCTCCCGCTGCCTGAAAAGCCTCCTCCCTGCCCTCCCCATGCGCCCCCAGACCTGTGCATTGGCCAAGGTTAGCTGATGCAACTCACCCTTCCTCCAGGGCCCATGTCAGTATGGGGAGGCCATCGCATGTTTGCGTGCCAGCGTATCTCCCCAGAGAGTGGCACAAAAATGCCTTATGGCACTTTTTTGGGGCTGGCGCAAGGGACTTGTGTTGGCCCTAGTGAGGACTAGGATTGCACCCTAAATCTGACAAACCATAGAACACTCTAGGATTATGTGAGTTAAGGCTTACAAGTTCACCCATGCACCCAAAACCATGGATCTGGATAGTTGAGGCATTAGCCTTAACTTCTGTGGCACAGACGCAGAAAATATTGCACTCACATGAAATTTGTCCTCCATACAGATCTTCACTGGTCTCTTTGTCCCCAATACCTACTGTTGAGAAAATTCTGAAACTTAGATACTATAGGTACAGCGGCCACCTAATATATACTGCCTCCCTGCTTTTCCTATAAAGTTACTGCCTTAACTTACAATCACCATGTTTTTGCTGCATTTCTTAATTTTTAAGTGTTTCAACTCTTCTCTTTAAACCTTAAAGATATTTCAGCCAGTATGTTCTTGTTGTTTTGAAACGGAAACCACAGTTACAGAAATGCTCTGGAAGGGTCAAGATACTAATCAGATACGTATAGTATTTACTAGCTCTTCTTCTTGTCCTCAAAAGCCCTGCCTAAGAGGTATTGCAATAGCTACCCATGTAATAGTTCCCTTAAAAAGTAGAAATTCAGAGCCCAATTCTATGCATGTCTACCCAGGTTTAAGTCCTATTGTAGTCAACGGAGCTTACTCCCAGGTACGTGTGCCTAGGATGGCAGCCTTAAAAACCTCATAAAGTTAGGAATCGAAAATGGATTTTCACAAAACCTGTAAAGGATAGACCTCTGTAAGAAACCTGCTAAGGTGGTGAAAGAAAGAAAGAAAGAAAGAAAGAAAGAAAGAAAGAAAGAAAGAAAGAAAGAAAGAAAGAAAGAAACTATCTTTTGCATGGACAGAAACACAGAAAACAGACAAAACTTGCCTATCTGTGTAAAATAGTTTCTGTAACTCATCTAGTCACTGTTAGACTTTTCTGAAATGTGCCCAGTTATACCTCTTGCCGTGTAGAAAATATCAAACTGATAGAAAAGATGATATCAGATTCACTGAACAAATTGTCTTGGTTTTAAGATACAGACAGTCTTAGCGTCACAATGTTGAACTCTGAAAACCCCAACATCTTAACTGTACCTTCGCTCATGAGACTGTGCAGTGCAATATGTACTGAGCCATGCTTGCCTGCCTGCATGCTGCTGTTGTTATTGATGATGTTCATGTTAAAACCATACAAAGATATTTTGTTTGTAAATCCCAACAGATGTCTTCTTCAGGAGAAAGAGACAGGATGAAAGAGAACCATATGCCATCATTTTCCAGTTTGTGTCACGCAGACACTTCTGGGAAGTGCTCAGTTTAGTCCTCTGATAAGGTCTATAAAAGATCACAATAAGACCAACGACAACAGTATAAACCTGTGGAAGTGGAGACAAATATTATGGATGAGCATAATGCAGCATTTGTGTAACAGCCAATTTTGCAAGGCGCAAAGGCAGATTTATATTCCCTAAGCCAACTGAGCAGTGGAGCCAAAAAACAGAGATGGCAGTTAAATGTCATTGCCTGAAAATTAATTATGAGGCTGGGTATCTTCCAGGAATAGTCAGCTTATTCTGCAAGCAGCCACAGGAATATTTCTCATTTCAGAATCAACATGGAAAGTAGACATGATAACCAGACAAAGTTCAAGGCCCAAATGTCTGGGATGTGGTTTAAAGTGAAAGGTCTTTATTCAGGCCACAACACCTTGAAAAAATGGCTTCTGTTTCATGGAACTCCTTGAATTCACTTTTAGTTTGAGTTTAGCACAGAATTCCTTAAAAGAGAAGGAAGGGTTAGGGAAACGCTGGTTGAGATATGGAAGGACTAGGAAAGTGGACGCCTGAATGGGGAGAGAAAGAGGACAAAGACAAGAGAAGGCAAAAAGAGGGAGAATGGAAGGTCATGGATAGCAACAAAAAGGGCAGGAGGAGAACTGAGGAGTTGGCAACAGAAAAGCTGGAAGAGATGAAAGGGAAGGAAAAGGCTATCGGACTCTGGGGTGCTCTAAAAAGACCTTCCCATTGGAGAAAGGGAAAATCCCCATCTGGGTATGGGATTAAAGCACAGTCCCCTTGCCCTATTGCTCTGACATAGCAAGCTAGCAGCTACTCCTCCAGCATGATCAAATACACCCCAAGAAATCCATAGCTGGATCCAGCAGCATCTTCTTGTGGTCAACCCCATGAAGATTCAGAGAAGCTCTGTAGATCAGCGGTTCTCACACATTTAGCACCGGGACCCACTTTTTAGAATGAGAATCTGTCGGGACCCACTGGAAGTGATGTCATGACCGGAAGTGACATCATCAAGCAGGAAAGTTTTTAAGAATCCTAGGCTGCAATCCTACCCACACATACCCAGAGTAAGTTCCATTAAAGAATCATCGTTAAAAGAATATACATAATAGCTTGTTAAAAGTACATATCTGTAACATTTCCCCAAATGCAGTCACATACCATGGTAGTATCAAGTCTAATATATTAAAAATAAAATATTGAAATGAATGGGGACCCACCTGAAATTGGCTTGCGAGCCACAGGTCTGACTCCTGACCCCACAGTTTGAGAAACACTGCAATATTTTGAAGACCCCCAAGTGGCATAACTCTGAGACTCATAGTGGAAGGGCAGCATGTGATATACCTGTACAAGTTTGCCACTTTGTGAAAGAACTAAAAATAAAAAGCTTGTATCACTTGCAGATAGGTCTTTTCCTGGTTGCTCCCTTATTGAAGCTCCTGGGAATGTACAGTCCCATGCCCCTTGATGTGGATCTTCCCCTTTGGGATGAGATGGAGGAGGTGGTGGGCATCACAGAGGATCAAACAGATGAAATAAAATAATGTAATGAAATATTTTAGATGAAATCCTTCCTTTTGAACGTTTTTGAACATGTATTTAATTGTGGACAATCAACAAATTGTTACAAGGAATATTTGTTGAATGAAATGGAAGCAATTTATCAAGAGACATGTATATAGCACTTCTGCAGTTATCACTGGCCCAAGGTGCCAAGAATACTGTTAGGAGTTACCAATGTGTTCTGTAGCCCCTTTTCTCTTCCATCATTCTTAGGTTCAAACTGTCATGCAATTATTCTGTGCAACCGGATGTCCTGTATTTACTGTGAACCAACCAATCTGCAACATAAGTACTCATGTAGACCTCAGCCCTCCACACTATTTTGAAAAATCGCCATCCTTGGCGCTCTTAAATATCTGAGGCTATACAAGACAACTGATGTGTGAAAACACATTTGATTGGTAAATATATGTTGAATCACGCTGAGACTGAATGAGTTTTTTTAGGCATTATGTCAACCTGTGAAGATTTATTGTACTCAAGGGCAGGCTATAGCGGTGTTAACAAAAAGGCTAGTATGTGGGCTGAAGGCCACACACTGCTTTACCTCTGCTGATTTTTACAAGGCAAACAGAGGTAAAACAAGGAACAAACTGAGAGGTGTAGCTAAAGTAGACTACATGAAGCCGCCTTAGGCAGAATCAGACATTAGTCCATCTTGCCCAGTATGCCGGCTCCCCCACGTAAGTACAGGTTAGGTTCCAGGGCTCTGTACGTAAGTCATTTGGTACTTAAGTCCAACATCACTATTATTGAACCTGTTATGAAATATGAATAAAGATGGTTGCTACAGGGGGCCTTGATAAAACTCATATTTAATCCTCTCCTCCCAGGAAAAATTGCAGACAGAGAGAAGCCCTAAACATGCTGTAAGAAGATGCTGGGCTTGATTAAGCTACAGTTTGCTTCTTTGCCATCAAAATATCCCCTTCTCTATCAATATGGACACATGTGTTTTGGGAGGACAGGGTGAGCAGATTTTCCTTACAGCCTTTGTCCACGGAGTGTAATGCAAATGCACATAAATTTGTTGTTTTAGTTGGTACCCATCTCATGGCAGTGTGAGGTATGCACTGCTCTGGTGCTGGGTCTTTAAAGGAGGATGTGGTAGAGGGAGGCACCTTCCATCCACTTCTGTGTACCTCTGAGGGTAGAGAGGGCATCATGGGTCCACACAACCTCCTTCTCATGCTGCTCGTCATTGCCACTACTCCATGCTCATTTCCTTTGCAAAGTTCTATTGGCTGGGCTACGTCAGCTGACCCTATGTTATTTCCAGCCCAATCCTATGGGCTATTCCAGTAGCATAAACAACTTTATGGCTATTGAAAATGTGTAGGTGGATCATGCCCCAGAAAGGGGTAAGTTTGGCAGCAGCTGTTGCTACCGAATCCTAACCTCCTTCTCAGGTCTGATGCGCCTTCACCAGTCACTGGCATAGGTCTGAGTGACCTATGTAAACTGCAGTGAAGGTTTACTCCTGAAGAAGAGAACAAATGTTCCTTTCCCTCAAGGAGGCCTTGACATGCCGAAACTCCCCCACAGGATATGTCACAGGAGATGCCACATTGGCCCCACTGCATCACCATGTGGGGAGTTAAAGTGAATTAGGCTATTCTTGTGTGTATGAGGGAAGAATGGAGAGATATACCTGCTAATTGGGTAACCCCTGCTAATTGGGTAAGAGGCACTTTTTCAAGTGGGTGCTCCTTGTTTTAGCAGGGGGAGAGTAACTGGCCCACCTCACCCCAGCAGTGTCTGTTCTAGTGGCTGTCTGCTGGTATTCATTTGCATCTTTTTAGATTGTGAGCCCTTTTGGAACTGGGAGCCATTTAGTTTGATTTGTCTCTGTAAACCGCTTTGTGAACTTTTTGTTGAAAAACGGTATATAAATACTGTTAATATTCCTCTAAATGGAAAAGCTTCCAGTGTCTTGCTTTGGCTGGATTTTTTATTTGAAATTATGTCTTGTCCCAGAAATTCCTTCTTTCTTTCAGTTCTTGTGTGCTCTTCTAGGGGATGGAAGGGAGCAGAGAATATTGAATTAAGCCCATAGATATGGAGGGAGGCAAATTGTCCAATATTCAACTCTATGTGAGATTTAAATCCATTATTGTTTGTTTTCCTAGTGTTGTCAGGCACTGGTATGCCTCCACCAAAGCCCCAAACAAGTACATACAAAACTTGAACGTTCATACATTGAAAGTCTGTAAGTTGGGGACCTTCTGTACTGCTACTCTACTGACAATGATTTGCCAGTCTTAGGCCAGCTGTTCTAGTAACTTTTAAACTAGAGGTACTAAAAATTGAAATTGGGCCCATTTGCTTGCAAAGCGCATGCTCCATCATTGACTTATGACCCTGCCAAACTTACCTTTACTCCTTTCTTTAGCCACTGGCTGATGCTATATAAGTCCAGAACGCTACGTCATTAATTTTAAGCGACCCTTAAAGAAGACTCTTCCGCAATTTGCTTGATCCCAACTATAAACAACACTTTGTGCATGAGATCATAAATAACACAGGCCTACAAAATTGAGGGTCAGAAAAGTTTTTCCCAAACTTTATGGTGGTTTGATATGAATTTGGGGTGCCGATTCCAAAAATGGCTTCCGTTTTGCCCTATCTAGTTTGTGTAGTTTTGGAGACACAGCATAGCCTCTTTAGTGAATGGTTCAAGCAGCTTCCTCATGAGGAAGCCATGGTGTAGGCAAAACAGATGCCATTTTTGGAATCAGAACCCCAAATCTACCCAGGAATTGGTGTAACGTTTAAGGAAGCAAAATGTGTGTTGGCCTGTGTAATCACTGTTGCTGATGTTGTTGCCAATACATTCTCAGTTGTCTTGGAGGACAGGACTAAATCTAATGGGCTTAAGTTCTAGAAAGAGAGATCTTGGTGGAATATTAGAAGACCCTTCTTAATAGTAAGAGCAGTTTGACAATGGAACAAGTTATCTAGGAGCCTAGTGGTTTCTCCTCATTGGAGGTATCCAAGCAGAGGCTGGACAGTCACCTGTTGGGGATGCTCTAGCTTTTAATTTCTTGGATCACCTACAGGATTGGACTAGATGGCCTACAAGATCCCTTCGACTCCCTGATTCTGAGTTTTATCAGAAAGCCCCCCCTCCAGTTCTATTAGCCTTGTGAATCTACTGTTTTTTCTTACTTCAATCCTTGTAGTATTGTTTATTCTACGAGATTTATAGTGCACAGTTGCATTTAAGACTGATGGAGTGCTGCCACCTCTTGGTTATTTATGTATGGTTATATACATCCTTATTTGCTTATATAAATATATAAACATATATACATGCTTATATACCCATCCACTGGGTAGATGAGACTCGTTAGCCTGGGAAGACAGCTCATCTGAGAGAAGGAAAACGCTGATCCCAAACCTCCACTGCCTTGTGGCTACATCCAGTTATGAAAAAGGCTTCAGGAGTCAATCTCGAGGCAAAATCAGGAGCCGGAGTCCCTGAGGCAGTTCATGGCTGAACACAGTCACGTTCTGGCAACTCCTGCAATGCCGCTGGAACCAACCATATTGGCCTCCGCCTTTTCATTGGACCATTTCAGCGACATGGAGAGGGGGGATTTGCTGCATGGGTAACAGCCTATCCTCCATACCTACTTTACCCAGGCTTTGCGCACTGGAGAGGACACTCTGTTCCAGAACCACCATTCAGAGCACGATACCATAGTCTTCCAAGACTGAAGGATGCCAACAAATACATCTCTATGCTACTTTTCGGTCAGGACTGGCTCCCAAAATGGCTGGGGCCTGAAAAGGGCCTGAAAAGTTTTCTGACCTCTATAAGCTAACAATGTGTAGCCCTTCATCAGAACATTTGAGCAGGAAGGTTGAGAGGTGCGTGTATGGTTCCTTCAGCAGTGAACAGTGAAAAGAACAGTGTTCCACAATGCTTGCAAAATAGTTCCTGCTACTGTAAGCCTACAACAAATTGTGCATGAATCCAGTATAGGGGGTGTGTGGGTGGGGAACCTACGGTTACCAGAATTTATCCAGATGGATCTCCTGTTTCCTAAAAGAGCCTTTTAGGAAACCAGGGGAGAAACCAGGGCAGAAGAGGGTGGACCGTTGGCAGAACTTCCCCCAAGGAGACCTCCAATTGCCTTGGCGGTGCTACTAGACGCATCGGAAGCCGTTCTGGTGCTGAACTGTGAACCTTACTGAACTGTGAACAGTGAATGTACATTCAGCTGGCATCATACTTGCAATGCAGGCAGATTTTAGTGATTCTGTCTACATATCTGCATATTTACAAATATGTATATTTGTACATACATATGCAAATATGTAAACCTGAATACATTTTTTTCATCAAAGGGTAAATGACTTAAGGCAATGTGAAATCACCTGTGATTAATGACTGCAAATACTGACTGCAAATGCATTCATTCCTATTCAGAGTTATGCAAAAGTGAAGCCCGAGATAAACAAGCATTAAAATTCTAATCTGCGGTTACCTCATTCAGCTCCACGCATGGTGATTGTAATGACAAATCCAGTTTGATTTGCTGCTCTGATCATCCGGCTTGATTATTAAAATTGTTTTTTAAGAAAAAAAATATGTATTCACTAAATGTATTAATAACAAATAAATCAATGTTTACGAAGCAGTAAACATCTAAACAAACGGCTGCATCGAGCTTTACCGAAGTCTACTCACAGCAGACAAAAGCCTACTTCACATATGAGACTGTAATAATAACATTGTAGACCAGCGGCTCCCAAACCTTTGCCTGCCGCAACCCACCTTGTCCTCTGCAGTGGGTCAGGACTTTTTCCTTCCCACTGCAGTGGGTAACAGGAAATGAGTGATTAATGGGTTTCGTATGAGTTCTTTTGGTAGTTAATGCTACATAAAGAACAGGACGTAATAGCAGAGGCAGAAGCTGCAAGGAGGAAGCTACTAATTAAAGTCACAGAGGAACTTTGCAGAATTGAACTTATTTCGGAGTAAATGGCCTTTGCAAAGGGGATTCCTGGATAGCACTGCATTATGTGCTGTGCAAACCACCTTTGCAATTCTGGTTTCAGCTTAGCCAGAGAGGGGTCGGCGGTGGCACAGTAAGTACAGCAGACTCTGCCATGTGCCGTGTAAGGAGCCCTTCCCCCTCATCATTAGAGCCATTCGGGTGTGTTGCTGTCGCTAGGTTGCTGTTGCTGTCCGGACTGCCTCCGGCAGTGAGGGGGAGGGACAGCTTACACAGCAAGTCGCAGAGCCTGCCATACTTACCGCACCGCCCACCCTTTAGCTACACGTCTGTGAAATCATGGCTTTTTTCTTTCTGGATAAAACCTTACCCTCGAAACTAAATCTACCATTCAGAGATTTCCAGAGAGCCTTTCCCATTAACCAACACACAAATAAGTCATCTCTTTAAAGGGGTATAAAGAGGATTGTGTACGGCTTCTAGGGTTAGATCTGGAAGATTCAGGTTCAAATCCCTGCTCAGCCATGGAGCTTCCTAGGTCACCTTGGGCCAGTCACTATCTATCAGCCTAACCTACTTCACAGGGTTGTTGTGAGAAGAAAAGGGGGGAATTACTCCTGTACACCACGCTGAGATTCTTGGAGGAAGAGCAGGATAAAAATGTGAAAAATAAATAAAATGAAGCCTTTTCCCTTGGGTACGCTCATTTATTGGTGATAACATCTTCACATTCCTAGTTTCTTTCTTTCTGGACACAAACACGAGAATTCCTTTCATCTGAACAGCAGCCCAATGCCCACCCTTTCAGAGGAATTGTTCATTCAGGAAATACCCACAGCCATTAAAGATCCCTTCATGTGAAATCCCCAAAGCCCCATAGGAGTCACTTCAGGCAAAACCACAGCGATAGCCTGAGACATGTTAATTAGATAACAGACTCCCAACAAGATAGCATTTTTAAATCTAAAGAACACCACAGTTCAGCTTCAGAAGAGGACTTCATGTCAGCTTGAGGTATATACTCTGGAGAGTGTCAACACAGAAGGTGTAAGATTTACAACAGCATCAACAGATACAACCAACAAATATTTGACATAGCAAGTAGCCCGTTAAATGAAAACGTACAGAGGAGAGATGCATTTTGGACGGAAAAATGACAGAGTACAAATTAAAGCACAGTGAGTAGTTGGGTCATCCTAGCAGTGAGGAATACATGGGGCAAGATTTCATCTCTACTTACAAACAGGCTTATACTAGGCCTTCAGACATCAACTGGAAGTCAGTTATGGGTTACTGAATTTATTGAATCCTCTTTATTTAGCCAGTGTAAAGAACAAAGAAGTGCCATGAAAGAAGCAGAATTTCATACTAGAAGGGTAAGCAGCAGCAGCAGCTTGTGAGGCAGTTTTAGTGTCACTGCTAAGCATTGTTGCATGGGGTCTTTTACCAGTGAGGTGGCAGTGGAAGCATGGGTGCTGTTCGCCTGGCACTGCTCAAATGCATGGCTGCTGAGGGGCACACAACACCCAGACCATGACGTTTGTTTGATGGGCTAAGCTTTGAGGGTTGTTTGTTTGAAGGACCAAGGCCACAGGACGAGAGAGAACTGGCACTAGGATTTGGGAGCAAAAGTAGCGCAAAGAGACATTTGGTTTTGCTTCAGATATTGGTTCCCTTAAAAAAAGGAAAAGTTGGAACTGGAAGCCACTGTTCTAGGAAGCATCGTGTGTGAGAGACTTCAATTGGCTGTCTTTAGGAAACTTCTGGCAATTCTCCATTTTGTCCGGTTTTCACGTACCGCCCTGCTCCTTGGCGGTCTTAGTATCCTGGCGGTTCTGTGATATGTTGAATAAATAATGTAGCCTTCTAGTTTAAAGATAATTTTATTGTCAGGCATTTTCATGGAATCCAATCAATATTTATACACGTTTTACTCACAAAATGGCTCGTTCGCTCTCTTTTATACATTTGACCTCCTGTAAGAGACTACCGTTCTTTCCCTGCTTTAAAACAATTTACCACCGTTTCAATCAGTTCCTCCGTTCCGGATCTAGATGTTCAGGTGGAAAGTCCGATAAGCTCTTGTTTTATTCCCGCTTCTCACAGCTCTTCGTACTGCGGTGTATTTTAAGCAAATGGCCTGTGAACTAGCCGCGTTCACAAGTCAAGGAAAGTATGTCAACAATATTTACTACGCTGAAAAGCTTTCCCAATATCTGACAGTGCATCAGCATGCTTGGTAGTAATTTTGAAAGAGAAATAGATTATTTTTTTCATCTTTTTTAAGGGTTGGTATTGATTTTAAAAATTCATACACAGCACTATATTTTTGGTTACATATTGAATAAAAGGGGAAAATATGCACACGAGGCTCCTTTCAAGAACATTTTGAAAATGTTGATTTCAGTATTGGACAAAAAAGGTTTTTCTCACAGTATGCATGTTTATGAAGTGCTATTTACTTCTGTGCTATAAACTAAGAGTCTCCAGACACATTATACAGTACAGTCAGTGAGGAGGAAAAAAATATATATGTGAAATATGTACTGAATAAATTAGAACTCTGCAGTAGATAAGCCAAGCTACAGTAGGTTTTGCCTCCTAGCTCTAACTCCTTGATTCTGCAATACAACTCACTTTGAGCACAATGACCTTGAATGCCAGTTGGCTGTGGTTGTGAGCACTGTTCCCCATCAGATGTGCGGCTGCTCAGCTCCAAGCCAAGCTCTGCACAGGATGGACCTCAGCAACTCAGAAGTTTGGTGACAGCACATGATGTCATCACCAAGCATTAGAAAATGATGTCATGATTCAGTTGCAATGCCACGCAGCAAGAGAAGTGGTCTAAGCACCGGCGTGGATCACTTACAGGGAACACTGGCATTGAGGCAGAGCAAATGGGCAACACATTTTTGATTTTCTAAGTATCTGATCATTAGTTAGGCTGCAATCTTATCCACACTTAACTGGGAGTAAGCCCCATTGATTATAATGTGACTTACTTCTGAGAAGACATGCCTAGACTTGGGCTGTTGGCTTCCCCCAATTTCTCCCAGGCCTTTCCCCTGTAATTAGTTCTTATGTACTGAGAACTAAACTAGATATGATGTTTGCACACCTATTTGTTTAAAGCTGGCTCTACCATAAATTACTTTGAAATGGAGCGGGACCATGGAACGTCACTGGCCATAAGTGTTGGGCTTCCCTCGGGGGCACCTGCAATCTACAACCACAGGCACACGACTGAGATGCCATGCAGATGGCCACCCTGCTCCTCCCCTCCCTCGTCCGCTTCCTCCTATGAACTCCTTGCGCAGCCTCACCATGGCATGGGGGTGGCAACACATGCTGTGCGTGCTTTAGTGATGCACTAGAATAGGCCAGGCATGAGGGTCTGCTGGGGTTGGGGCATTGTGTCTGCCTCCCCAGGCCATCAGTGCTTCCCCCAGTACATGGCTGATGCGCAGGGAGCCTTGTGGAAATGGGCATAGATTTGGTTGCCCTGGCAGCTTGCTTTGTCCCTGGCCCCCTCTGTCATGCAGTGTGACTGTCCCCATTGCTATGCCCAGTTGTGGTTTCCTGTGTAGCACTGTTCAGAGGGCAACGGCATGTGTGGATTGTACTCCTGTTTGTGGACATGGGGCCATGGCCAATACCAGCTTTGCATCTTTCCCAGCATCCCTGACCATTGGTTTTGCCATTCCCCTGGGTCATGTGCACGTGTACTCTGGGGTGGGCTTGCTGGTATATCAGGAATCTGGGTCTGCATGCATGGGACATGCACCCATGGGACATGTTCTGAAGTGGCATGACTTGACTGGCTTTCTTGGACTGTGATTGTCAGCCTGCGTCTGTGCGGATAATGCTTGTGGGCATGGGTATGGGGCTGGTATCTGAGTATGGTTTGTATGGGGCATTGTGTGGTCCACCATGTGGTTCAGGAGGTCCAGCATTGGTAGGTCACTGGGGAACCACCACACATGTACATGCTATCCAGCAGTGTCTCTGCAGTGGCATGCATGCACGATGATGGATGTAGGTGGTCCCTACGTTGTTGAGTCTCTGGAGAACTGCTGCACATGTGTGGTGGTTGTTCAACCAGTGATTGACACAGGGCAGTTGTCTGCCTCTGTCACAGTGATGCTGTGGCACTGCTGCTGCTGTAGCCAGGCATGGGCTTCTGAATGGTACCATTTTTTCTGGTGATGCTGGCAGGGTTGTCAGGTGGGCTGTGCCAGCATGGTGTGGTTTGGACTGCTATGTTCCGCCTTTTCCTCACTTACTTTGTGGACTTTAGGATATGGCAGTTGTTGCACTGTTGGGGCAAAACAGTAGTGTCACTGAGAACAATGAAAGATTAGCCTTTATTAAGGATTAGCTTAATTAAGGATTAAGCCTTAAGCAAGCCATGCCCTCTCAGCCTCAGCTGCAGTATGAGAATAACAATCCTTACATACGTAATAGGGTTGTTGGAAGGCCATTATCAAAATAATATCATAAAGTGCTTTGCATACGCAAAAAGTGCTGTACAAATGTTAAGTAGTAGTATCCATATTGGAGCAGACCAGGGTTTAAACTTACAGCTCGTACATTACTACAGTTAAATTTTTGGTTCCTCGTAATTTCTTTTGGAATTCAGGTTCTCACCAGTAGAGGGCAAAAGATGGTATATACACCCACTGGCAGACAACATTAGACAGGAATACTGAGTCTTTCCATTTTTGCCTCTTGGTCAGAGCTTTCTGAGTCAATTAACCTTGGTAACAATTAACCGCAGTAACCTTGGATTTCAGTTGGCAGTGGCCACAAAGCAGGGCAAATGGGCTGCCCAGCAAATGAGTAATGTGAAATGTCTTCATATATCTCTGGGAGAAAGAAATTACCTGAATTCACCCGAACATGCAGATGTTTAAAGGTGGATAATGGCACCCTGTAGAAATTCCTCATTCAAACAACAAAGGAAGAGATTTGCAGGTTACTTTTATTGTATGCCCAAGGAGGAAGAGCTGTTCATATGCATGAAGTACATTTGTTCTTTTTTTCATTTCTCGCCAGCTTTATTCTTGGGAGCCAGCAGGGGACTGAACTAGAGTGTGACAAAGAGACGGAGAGACATAAAGAGAATAGGAAGAGTCTTTACCTATTTCAATCTCATTCAGGAGTCAGCAGTTAGAATGATCGTAGCAGTTAACTACCATGTGAGATGGATCTGTACCCTCACGATGTATAGATATGGTACAACAGAAGCATCTAAAATGTTTAAAGTGCAAAATTACCAATCGGATGAATTGGAATGCACTATAAATTAAGTACATTATTTGTTCTAGTCTTGTTACTATTCCCCTGATTTTATTTTACCTGCTGTATTTAGAACTATCTAACAGGCACTGGCTAAGTATGCGTTCAGGGGAGATGGAAAAAGAAAAGAGAATGTTTAAGGTGTACAGGTTCACAAGAGGATTCACTGAGAACTACAGAAGTATGTAAAACCAGAAGAAATCTTATCCTCTTATTATTGGGAGAAATACCCATGCTTCTCTTATTCCTGAAACTTTAGGAGAAACCGCTGTTCTATTTACATTTTTCCCCCCTCTGCAGTTGTAAGATCTTGACATTTGTTGACATTTCTTTCTCTCTTAAAAAAAAAAAAATGAGCATGGAGGGTTTTAGGAGTTGGGTAGCCCAATCCTAAAGCCGGTGACCAAAAAGGCCACTGCTGCATCCAGTGGCACCACTGAGGCCCTGGGAGTTCTCCTCAAGAGAAGGGGACTTTTGTCCCCTCCCCCCCAGGGAAAGCCCCAAGCCTTGCAATGGGGCTTCTCAAGTCTGCACAGGCTATGTTACCTGCACAGACTTGAGAGACCCTGTGTCAAGCCTTCTGGTCTGACTCAGAGCTCAGGATCTGGCGTAGAAGAGCTCAGCTGGTCCCACACACCCCCCCGCCCTGGTTCCTCCCCTGACCCACCCCCCGGCCCATTTCACCCAGTCCTCATTTCTCCCCTGCCCCAATACTATTTACTAGTGGCTGGTGCTCTTGGAGTGCCGACCAGCCTTCCAGCCAGTACTGAGGTTCTGGCCCAGCGCTGGTGGCCCATCCTCTCTAAGTGCTGCAGATGTGACTTACAGCATGTTTGAGACACCCAGAATTGCTGCTAGAGCTCAACACCGGTGCCGCAACTGTTTATGATTGGGTCCTAATTGTGCTACATTATTTGTTAGGGATAAAGAACATCTGAGAGACCACCAGTCACAAGGAGGAAGATAACTGTCAGTTCCCACACACATTTTTAGCAAGGGAAAGATGGTGTATGTTTTTTTGGAGGGGGGGGGGGAAATAATTGTTGCTATCGTTTTCACACAGTAAAGTCTCTCCCCCCCCCCCACACACACACAACTGTGCCCTCAGTGGCAAGATTTCCTCTTTCCCACTGCTCTGGAATACATTTTCTCACATGTGGTAAACATCAGATTAAATTTTTTAGAGATGTCGTCGTAGAAAACCTTTGTCACACAACAAGATGGCAGCAGAAACTCAACAAGCAGTGGTTTTACTGTATGAATGTAATGCAAGGATCACGATTAGTTTGTAAAAATCCCCATGATCCTCAGAGTATCCAGATTCAGTAGGAAGGTGTTAACCTTCAATCATAATGTAAAACAGGAACTGCCAACTTCTTTTTTATGAGAAGATGAATAATTTGGCAACCATTGATTCAGAGGCCCCTTCATTCACAGACGCTGTGGAAGAAGGCACGTGCCCTTTCTTCACCACTAAATACGACAACCAGCCCTTGATACTGACTCATAAACATACATCTGTTTATCACACATATAAAAGTCTTTTTATCACTTCACCCCACCCCTAATATGTTTTCCCTATCTCCCTCTCCCTAACACACACACACACACACACACACACACACACACACACACACACACACACTTTGATCACTCTTCTCCTTCCTCCTCTTTCTGCCATCCTCCTCCCGCAAAGGTTTTCATGCATACACCCCCCTGCCGCCTATCTGTTTCTCACCTTCCTTTTATCCCCCATTCTAGTCTGTGCTGGAGGACAAAACCCTTTCTTCTCAGCAACCATTCTTCTCTGCAGTGCTGCAGCCTGTGCTCTGCCATTGACTGCTTCTGCTTCAGGTTTGCCAGATTCAGCCAGCTGAAGAAGAAAGAGGCCTGCCGTGCCAGAAACCAGGTGAAAGATTCTGCTCCTGTCCGCTGAATCTGGCTGAGCAAACGCAGCAAGGCGCTGGCTGAATGAGATGCGCAGCATTTTAATTGCCAAAGCTATTGAGGGGAAATGTAGGAAATGAGAAAGCCTGAGCTGAGGGAATTCCCACTTCTCGGGAGAAGGTGCTGTTAGCAGATGGAAGGAAGAAAGATAGGTTTTCCTAGCATTGGTGTTGAGGCAGGAGGTGGAAGGATAAGAGAACTTGAAGGTACACTGAATGAGACCCGCAGACAGACCATCCGCAGACCGTAATTGTTTGAAGAAATTGTTACTCAGTAATAAAAATGCACGCGAAAGACTGCTGAGTCGGCTCAAAAAGGGAGAGGCAGAGCTGAAGGGAAGATTTGCTTCACCTAATACTATCACAGCTAAGGCTCCATAGACAGCCTAGAAATGACCTTGCAGGGCAGGGCTTCAGAAATCAATAATAAATTAATTAAATTTTTTACTTGGGGGCGCAGGTGGCAGATTTGTGGAGGCACACTGCTTGGAAACCACTGCACTGAACTACAGAGAATGCAAGTGGAAGGAAAGAAAATATACCGTTGAAAACCCTTCCCACATAGAGAAAAATACAGGACTGCATGTTATTTTGTTAACTTATCTGCAGAAGCACTTTAGGATGGTGTGAGCCTGTGAAACCAGTATTTCTTCATACTTTGGTTGGGTAAGTAATACCAGCCTTCATAGGTTTCGATTAGTATAGGCCATTATAGGATGCCTGCAGGGTAACCCAAACTGCCTGTGATGAAGGTTGCGGCCTCTTCAAAGTTTTCAGTGCTCCTAATGCCTTAATATTATATTGCCTAGAAGAGGTACACGAGCCATAGTGACAATTTAAAAATGCAGTTCAAGAAATAAAATTTCAGAAGGGAAGGCCATCAAGACCTCATATTCCACACTGTGTGGTGGGCACACATGAAAAAGAAACTGAAAATACAATCGTCCCCTGTATCTGCAGACTCAATTTCTCCGGTTTCAAGTATCCGCGATTCAAAAATTCCCCCCCATCGATAAAGATGCTTATCACATCTTTTTTGTTTTGTTTGCCCATTTGCAGCCCTCTAAACCACTTCCTCTTTGTGCTTTACTTATTAGTGCTTGCCCTCTGCTACAAGAAGGTGCAAAGAGGAAGCAGTTTGGAGGGCTTGCATGAAACAACAGTAAGCATGAGGTTTGCTGCTGTTTGTAGTTTGAAGTATCCACAGTAGCAGCTGGAACATATCCCCTGTGGATACAGTGGGACAACTGTATTGAATAATGTCCTTCTGAATAATGCCTACTAATTCAGTGGGATTATGTTCAGAAGCAAAAGGTGCAGTTAATTACACTAGTATAAACAATTATAAAATAAGTCTCTGGCATGACAGGGTTCAAAGTGGGAGTCCTGCAGGCCAAAAGGCTGCGTACTACACACCTGCCCCCTTAGTGACAACCATCTTAGCTACCTAAGTTTCCAACTCCCTGCATCACCAGAATTTCCAATCAAAAGGGACAGCTAGCACACTCTTCTTACTGGTGGGGAATTACAGGACTGCCTGTCACTGACTGATGGAAAGATCCCTGTTTTTCTGCCTGCTTTGTCCGGTGATGTAGATCCAAAGCGAGACAGCATGGGGGACCCTTCACATCCCACGCTTGGTCAAGCCCAGACTCAGAGTTTGGAAGGGGCAGATCTCAGTGCTCAATCTTGAGACCAGCAGGTCAAGGCGCTTAACACACTCCCCTTGCCATGTGTCAGCACATCAACTGTCCAAGGAGGCCCTTCTTTGTGAACAGGTAGAAGAAGGCACACTAAGAAACTGAGTTTGAGAGCCACTAAGTCTTTGCTGCAGGCAGCGAGGACAGGGGGAAAGCGGAGATGCCCAGATCAGAGGTGCAATGCTGGGCATCGTGTCTCCACCTTCCCCTACTCCTCGCCCCTTAAGGGAGAATTGCCCAGGGCTCTCAGGCTGGGGTGTTGCAACGCCCCAGTTTGAAAACCATGTGCCTATGTAATCAATGACAGTACCAGGACAAAACGTGCTGATTGGGTTCTGTATCTTGTCTGAGCAATGTAATTGCTGTCTTGGAGTTGTTCCCAATCCCACAGATCTTGTTTATCACTTTGACTAGCTGCTTTCCTGATCCTACTTAGCTAGCTACTCCAGCTTCCAGAACAATCAAAGAATGGTCTATATGCGCTAACATGTGAAAGCAAATCACCAGTTTTGAGTGTAATAGCTTAGGAATGATAGTTCTGCGCTGAGAAATTGGGACTTTGAATAGAAGGTATCATTTTATATGAAAAGAGAGCACAGACCGTGAATTTTAAGGCATTCACCTGAAAACTGGAGAGGATGGAGAATGTTGGCTTATTCATCTGAATATTGCAGATTAGCTTCACCCATTCCTAACAATGGACCTTTGCAAGATTTCAGGTTCAGTCGTAAGTTTTCCTTCCTTGGGAGCAAGGAATCCATAGGATACAACCTAGTGTCTCTACCTCCTTGCATAAAAATAAGATCTCTCCTGAAGACAGGAAACAAACATTCACTATTACTAACTTACAGCCCAATCCTAACCCCTCTCCTGCTGGCATAACTAATGTTGTGCCAGTAGAGGTTGCTTTATGGCTGTTGGGGGAGGGATTGGTGGCCATGGTGCTCGCTGAATCCCAAGCCCCTTCCTGGGTCTGATCCACTCTCATGGAGCAATGCAGACTTCTGTCAGTGACTGAGCTCATGCAGGATTGAGTTGCTTCAAGGTGGTTGCTGGGGCTTACCCTGGGGCAAGGGGGCAAATGTCCCCTTATCCCGAAGAGACCTCAGGATGCAGTGGAACCCATGCTGGCGCTGCATCACATTGCAAGTATTTAGGTAGGCTTGATCTCCCTGATCTAAACAAATATTGAATCATCACACGCAAAAGACTGTTAGAAAGGCACCAACTAGCTGGCAAAAAAAGAAAAAAAAATTGTTGGGTCAGGGCCCAATCCTATCCAACTATCCAGCACTGGTGCAGCCGCAATGCAGCCCCCAGGTAAGGGAACCAATGTTCCCGTACTCGAGGAGCCCTCTGTTACTGCCTCCCCACTACAGGATGCAGTGCATGCCCCATTGGCACGATTGCACCGGCACTGGAAAATTAGATAGGATTGGGCCCTCAATCTGGCAAAATGGCATGTATATTCAACATAAATAGCTGAGGCTGTATTTCAATGGAGAACACATGCTTTTCATTCAGAAGATGCCAGTTTCAGTTCTTAGCATCTCAGGTAGGGCTGGGAAAAGATCTGTGCTGAAGAGCTGCTGCAAGTCAGCACAGATAACTCTAAACTAGATGGACCAATGTTCTGACTCAGTAGTAAAAGGCAGTTTCATATGTTCCTATAAATTTCATGGTGAAAATTGCCAAAGTGAACCTGACAGTCTCCACCCTTGTGATTGAGGGCCAACCTAGATGTGATATGGGGGATCCATGAACATGGTCTCCTGTGTTGCTTCTTTAAAATTAAAGCAGCCATTGTAATTTAGATTGGGGTTATAGTGGGGTTAACCCTATCCTTTGGGGCCACTTTCCTAATACACATTGTCCACCAAAGCTACTATTTGCACCACTAGGCAAAACATTCAGATACAAAGGAACAGAGGCCATCCATGGTAGCAGAAAATACTTGGTGCAAGGTTTTGAATTTGAACAATTTTCCTAGACATAAACGATGCTGAGTTAAAATGATAGATGCACATACATCTGCAGGCTGTCTTTCAGACAATGCAGCCTTTGATTTCAGTTGAATTTGAAATGGATGACAATTGATTACAGGACATGACAAAGAATATATTATCCTTTCTCTGATATTTTTTGATGTCTATTTTTTGTTAGGCGGGATGAACACTTAAAACACCAAACCGCTGAATATGATAGAATACTGAATGTAGGATTTATTATTCTGCTTTTTGTTTACTGCCAATTTTCTTGATTTCTTTTCACTTTTTCTAGCTGTTTAGAATTCCATGTCCCCGGTGGTTTCTGCTCACCTGCTCTGAAATGGGGTGGGGAAAAAAAATCCATAGCCCTTATTCCTGCATATTGCTCAGTGGTATTGAAATGAGGAGAAACCCATAACAAGCTCAGGATCAAAGGTGAATCAAACCAAGGATTGTCTTCAAAATTCCAGTGTTGTGGAGGAATAGATGTACATATTTATATATTTAAAGTATTTGTACCCCACCTTTCCCCTCCCACAAAGGAGGTGATTAAGGTGGCTCACAGCGTATTTATTTAGAGATTTATATCCCATGTTTTGAGCAAAAAAGAGGCTTACAATAACAATAGGAAACAACCCAGGAACCCTTTGGTCCTCTGGCCAACACCCCTACTTGCTTCCCCAGGTGGTTAGAAGTTATTTCTTTTTCAGGCAAGGAAGGGGAGGTGATCTCCCTGTATCTGCTCTGTTCTCTGACCGGAGGCAGAGAGGGTGAAATTAATTTATTTAATGAAATACATTCATGCATGCTTGCGTTCAAAAAGTAGTCTTTCCTAGGCTCTCAGAGTGACTCATTAAAATTCATTATCAAATAAAAATACCATAAAATTCAAAACATCATCAATTCTAAAAAAATCACTCATCAGCAATAACAGCTCAACAGCAGGAAGAATTAAACCTGAGGTGTCTGACAGTAACCAGCTGAAAGGTAGAAGATATATGAGTGTGTCAGACTAAAAAAAATTTGGTTCCATGTGAGGTGCCTGTGTTGTGACCTGGTTCAGCCTATTCCCACTCACCTGGGAGTAAGCCCCTTTGACTATAATAGGACTTACTTCTGAGTAGATATGCATAGGATTGAGCTCTCACAGATCCCTCTGGCAATGAAGCTTCTGATGATGTCCTTCAGCCTGGCAAATCTGCCCAGAATCTCTCATGGCCCCAGGATCTACAGAGATAGAGAATTTGGTTGACTTACCAGATCTTGTACTTGAGAGTAGGACTTTGCAGTCTTCAGGTTTGGGTTTCCCACTACCCAGGGTTGTTCAGAATCTTCGGTTTCCTGTGGTGAAGACAGAGGGGAATAATACACAGCCATTAATCACACAGCTCCAGGCCAAGTCACCACACTTAAAATTCCTAACAACTTCATTTGAGGGGTTTGGCTCTGATATTGATAAGGTCTTTCCTAGGAAAATTAGGGCTGAGTAGATTTGGGCCTTGATGGATTGACTGTCCAGCCAAAACACATGAACAAAATGGTTACCGTGTTTAGTGCTGTATGACCTGAGCATATGCTTTTCATCCTACAGCCTGGATGCAGAAGCTTGGCATTCCTGACATAACGGTAACATGATGAGAAAACGTTCAGCCTCTGAGCTTCTGTGTGTCAAGCTGCAGTGATAGTGCCAAAAAGCGGCAACCCTTTGTAAAGTGAGCAGATGGAAGATGAGTACAGCGATCTGGCAACTTTCAACAACTACACAGAAGGAATTTCTGCAGGTGCCACTTCTCTTATAGGGGAGAGAAAAGCTGATAAAGTTCCCTGAGCTGCACAATCATAGTACCTGTAGTCCTTCTTTTTGTTCTCTTGCCCTGGCCTAGGCTAAGCCCTCACTGCCCCGGTGGGTCTACTCAGACCTGCACCTGCTATACAGCTGGTGCAAATCCGAGTGGACCTGAGGAGGTGAATCAAGGCCAGGAAGGGGCATAAGATATTGGTGCTGCTGCTGTTGCTGCTGCTACTGCCCCCTTCCCAGCCTCAATCTGCTCTTGTCAACCCAACCATCTCCACACTGTTCCTCCCAACCCATCTCCCTTCTGCCCCCTGCACTGACTTACTGGTGCCAGGGCTCTTTTCCTGTCCGCAGGTGTGCGGACCCAGTCACTCACTGCTTGCGGCGGTGACCAGGCCATGATGTATGGTGTGTTACTGATTTGCAACAGCCAGAAAAGAACATATGCTTCCAGAACACTAGTTCCAGTTAGGATCGGGCCATTAGTTGTAGATTCAGGGCCCAATCCTATCCACTTTTTCAGTGCCGGTGCAGCCATACCAATGGGGTGTACACTGCATTCTGTGATGAGGAGGCAGTCACAGACGCCTCCTCAAGGTATGGGAACATTTATTCCCTTACCTCGGGGTGGCATTGTGGCTGCACCAGTGCTGGAAAGTTGGATAGGATTGGGCCCACAGTCAATACAATAACACAGCCATTTTCACAGTCTCCATAAGGTTGTGGGTGTCATGCTTCAGACTCACAAAACTTTCAGTCTAGGAGGTGCTGGAAGTGTGCAGTTTTGATGTTAATATTAGATGAGCATTGAAGCTGGGGTTTCTGGTGCTTTTGCTATTGGAGCGTTCTGGGTTATTAAAAAACATTGCTATTTGGAGGTATAATGATAATGGCAACCATAAATAATATAACAGGAGCCCTGGTAATACAATAGTTCAAAAGACTGCTACTTCAGCCTTGGTGTCTCATTTCAATGTGTATTTCTGCATCAACATCTTAATCTTAAGTATCAATCATGAGACAAGATGGGCAACTTGACATCTACAGGCAGGATTAGACAGCTGTAATATAACTTCACTTAGGAGTGTATTGATGTTTCCATTTTGAGTCCAATACTCTTCATTGACTATTTTTTGACATTCATTAGCAATGAAGAGTTTGGAAAACCTTCGCGTTATGGGCAGAGTTAGCATGCTAGGAAGGTATTGACTGATTGCTTCAGGCTTTGAAGAAGCATTATCTTTCCCCATATGAACCAGCCTAAGTTGGTTAGATCTTGAAGGCCCTTCACTGTAGTCCCACCTTCAGATATGATGCAGGTTCCAGAGACAAGGCCTACTCTGTGGTAGTGCCCCAATTTCAGAACTCCCTTACCTGATACTGTACTGACATCCTTATACTTAAGAAGAAGGGCTCAGATGCATTGGATCTCTTGAACTCAAGGTCTCAAGGCCTCGGTTCTTGAGATCCTTGATGGTAATGTATTGTATGTTTTATGCTGTATTACTTTTACTTGTATTCATCATGGTGTGTTTTACCGGTTTGTAATAAAATGTGCATTTGCTTTAAAGGCAATGCAAAGGCAGGATAGATTTTTCAGAAATAAATGAAGGGGAAAAACCTTTTTCCCGTTTGGGCACCTTACTGTAAGTTCCACAGGCAGGTGAAGCCTCATTCATATAAGTTGTCCACAGGCACTCTGAAAGCCTTCTGAGGCCTCTAGAGCGCCTTTAAACAGTACTTCCATTTTTCATCAGAAAAATGCTTAAGCCATTTCTGCCCAATGTTGCATATATGCAGTAGGGACAAAATGTGTACATCTGTGGGCTGGGCAAAAATTGGTTTTAATGGTGATCCGGAGGCCCCAGAAGGGTTTTGGAGCACCTATCAATGTTGTGAGGTTCTGTAGGTTGGGTAAGTATCCCCGGGGGGGGGGATTGTTGGAGGGGCATGGCTTGTTGCGGCCCTGTGCCCTGGGACAGCACATGGGCCAGGTCCACAACTGATCCTTACCATTGAACTCCATTCAATGAAGGACTGGCTTCTGATGAAACAAGTATAAGATTGGGTTGCATGTATTATTGCTGAGCTTATTTGGTCTGTTTCCTGATTTTTAGAAGGGATGATATTGAACTTTATTCTGATCTCTGCCATGTGCTTGTTGATCTTGTTGATACTTCTCATGCTTTTGCCTTCCAGAAAATAGAGACCGGCAATTACAACAATAATGCAAGATTTGAATTGGCTCTCATTAGTCTTCCAGCATGGTGAGTTTTGCTTATTGCCTGCACTAGGTGGCAGGCTATGCACTTGCATTTGGAATACAGGTTGGACAATGTTCTTTGGCTCTGTTTTAATGTCTTTGGATCGCCGCTGGTGAAAGCCACACCCCACCGTCTCAATACTTTAGGGATTGTGGCATTTATAATACCCTTGTGAACCCAAAGCTGCTAAAATGATCGACTCTCCTAAAACAAACCAACTGTTTCCCCCCCCCCCAAAAGGACTAAAGCCATGATAAAGTCACATAAAATAAGGAGAGGAAAAACCGGAGGGACCATCACTACATGCCCTGCATGCTTCTGCTTTGAATTGTTGTGCTGAGAACAACATATAAGTGCCCTATTGATTTTTTGCTAAAGCAATTTTAATTTTTTAACTTTGCTGTCACCTAGGGCATCCTTGCCGTATGAGTCTGAGCTACCCTTGAGCTGAGATTGGTCGTCAAGTCAAATTCTGTGAGTGATGTGTGAGAAGGAAGAGATGCCAAACCACTAAACTCATTTTCTACTGCATCCCAATGCAGGATCCATTATGAGATGTATAATAAACCCTCACTGATGACTGGACACAAACATTTTATTATTGCCAGGTATACATTTACTGACACTACCAAATTCACTTTTTCTTTGAGAAGAGAGGCTAATCTTCAACCATTCTGAGATGGAAACCCAAGCATGTCAGCCATGTTATCTGAACTCATGACAAACAATTGCCATGGTTCACAAGGAACATGTTTAAGTTCTGATTTTTTAAAAGTAGTTTCCAAAATTGGTACTCCATGAATACCAGAGATTGTTCATTGACTTTGATTGCTATTAGCATGGAATCTACTTCCGTCATTATCTCACTAATTCGAAAGGTGATTCATGTTCCTGTGGTGAGGACTAAAGATGTTTCTTCATAAAGACAATAGCGCCCCCTTCCTGTGCATCACTGGAACAGCTCAGTTTGTAGGAAAACTAATCCCTACATGTGTGGAATACAAGATAAGAGGAGATGCTCAGATACAAAAGACCAGTGTGAACTCCCTCCACATTAGTCAGCAGCATATTTGCCTACCATGTAGACAGGACCCAAAGGTTGGAGCATATGCAAAGACAAGATTATGACATAAATAGGTGAGTTCTTATTTTTTTTTAAAGTAGATTGTCACTCATAATGCTGGATATTTGAGAAGTACACCTTAGCTTAGCCTAATATGTGACTGTAGTATTAAGGTTGCAATCCTATACCATAACAGTTCCCAAACTGGGGCGATACAACACCACCAGCCTTTGAAAAATGGTCACTACCTCCTTAAGAGGGATGGTGGTGACACTGCCGCTGCCACAATTGCATAGTTGCCTCCCTCTTCCGCAAAGACTTATGAGGTCCCAAACTCTCCTGGTGAGTTTGGGAACTTCTGTGTATACACTCTTAACTGGAAGTAATTGCCAATGAGTTAAATGGGACTTACTTTTGACTGAACATACATAGGATTGCACTTCAAGATTGTAGTCCTATGCACACTTACCTGGAAGTCCCACTGAACATGGTGGGACTTACTCTTGAGTGAACACGTACAGTCATGTGAAGGGGAGGATTATGGGACAAAGTATGTGCATGTCTGTGTGTGTGAGAATCTCAATGTGTGTGCTATATTTTCATAGGTGTAAATATCACTTAATCACTTTGATGAGCAGTTGGGTCAGTTTCCAGCCTGAAATCAGGTGCCATAGATTTCATCAGTGTTCCATACACCTTATCCAAGGTGCAAAGATAGCATGCAGTAGGGCAGCCAGACAGTTGGTTCACTTGAACATCCAGCTGACATACACACTGAATTTGCTGCACCCTGATACTTGCACTTGAATCAGTTATTTGAGACAAGTCATTGGAGTTGAACTGAGGCAGTGAGAAGATGTGGTTCAGCCAGTCAGTGCTCATCTTTAAAGGTGGCCAGGTTATGCCGGAAATATGGGGTGGATCTCTGGAAAAGTAGGTTTGGGAGGCTATGGACACCTGGCAAGGCATCAATGGCTTGGAGGAAAGAGACTGGGAACCAAGGTGTGCTTTCAGAAGCATGAACATTCCATAATTTTGGGCTACCACTGTTCTTGAAGTGCTTTGAAATCTGAGTGTGGTTTCTTTCTTTTTTTTACTCTAGGAGAAAAAACTGCAGCCATCCATCCAGAGGAGCATAACAAGCTGAGATATCTTATTTTTCTTCTTCTGCGCTTTCATTCTATACAATGCCTATCTCACTTCAGGAAACAAAATGTAAATCTCTAAAACTGTCACTTTCTCCAAATAATAGTGAATTATTACTGAGATTCTGTTATCCCGATATTCTATAATAATAGCACTTTCCGGAACGAACAATCACATCCCAACAGCGTGCACAGCTGAAGAGATGAAACCTGCCATTGAACGTTTCTGGTGGAAAACACAGCGCACTCTCAAAGAAAAGAATACACAGAAGTAAAGGGAAGGTGAAATGTTCCCTACAGGCTGCTTCTAACCTCAGCTTGATTACTGTATTGCTTTACATTGTCATATAAGCATGAAATCCTTTTGAATAAAAATGTTCTTGTCTCTTTTGATGATTTTTATACCTTGCCTGTAATGAATAATTTTGGGTAGTTTTAAGAGATGTTGATCTTTTGGTTTTCACCTCATTCCTGTTCAACATCTATAATTTCTCTTATTATTTTTTTCTTTTTTCCAACATAATGTCCTGCTAAGACCCAGTTTTACACCAGTTTTTATAATTTGGGGGGACAAAATGATGCAACCTAGCTGTTACAATGTCCCTATCTGCCCAATTATATTTGTAAATAAGACTTTTTTTTTTTTTGCCTTAATGCTCATTAATGGATTCTGATGAAATGCGCTGAGTGCCACACGGCTATTGACTTTCATGAGATTTGTTCACTAATTAATTCTTTCATTAACAAATTATTTATACTATCAACTCCCTTGGCTGCAATGCAGAAACCCATTAGGCTGTTCCTTGTGTTATATAAGTTATAGGCACAATTCAGCCAAAGGTAAGTACTTTTTATGTCCCATTGATTTCAGTGAATAAACACATGTGTAAATCTGAGCCATTGAAATCACTGGGTTCAAAAATCACTTTACTTCAACGGAGTCACATTATGTATTTTTACTTTAATCACTAAAACTAAACTCAATAGACGCAGGACTCATGACCTGTTCTGCCATGTACCATAGAGGCAAAACCACTCAGAGAGTCAGGTTTAAGCATCTTGGTGGTGGTGTAAGAAAGCAATTGGACCAGTGCCAGCCTTAGCCTAGGTAAAGCAGCAGCTGTTTCCTCAGCAACTGATAACGTTCAAAGATGTTACAAAAAGATGCCTGTGCTATGGTGCCAGGTCTACAGCAACAAATGGTGCTACAGTACAGCATGTTCATGGCTGCTAGGCTGAAAGGGGATCATGGGAGGGATGCTTCCTTGCCTTTACTGTTCTCACCGGGAATTGGATGGCAGTTTAGCTGCAATGATCAGGTCACTGGAGCTAAAGCAGATTCCTCAGTTCACATCATCTATAGCCTTTGACTCAAGAAATTTGATTAACTAGGGCCCAGTCCTACCCAACTTTCCAGCACCAATGCAGCTGTGTCAAAGGGGTACACATTGGATCCTGTGGTGGGGGACAGTCATAGAGGCCTTCTCAAGGTAAACATCTGTTCTCTTACCTCAGGGCTCCATTGCAGCTGCATCAGCACTGGAAGGTTGGACAGAATTGCACCATGAATGAATGAATTACACCCTTAGGCCACAATCTTAACCAGGTCTACTCAGAAGTAAGTCCTATTTTGTTCAATGGGGCTTACTTTCAGGAAAGTGTGGTTAGTATTGCTGCCCAAGTTTGTTAATTTGTTTATTAATTAAGCTGCTGGTTTTGTGAGATTCCTTACCTCTCCCTGTAATGGAACTTAATTGTTTAGCCAAGGTAAATTGGACATGGATTAGTTGTCATTTAAAGGGACTTTCCCTACAGTGTGTGCATGTACAGTATATCTCCTGCAAGAAGGTAGATATCAAGGTATCTCTTGCACAATAAAATGGGGAGCCCAATCCTAAGCTTCCCCATGCCAGATGAACAGCAATGCCAAAATAACTACCGCTGTATCCTGTGGGTTCAGGGAAGCCACCAGAGGACTCCTCAGGGGAAGCGGACTTTCATCCCCTGCTTTTTAGACATCTAAACATTTATGACATCTAGCACTAGCACTATGTCCCAATAGGATTGGGCCCTTGCTTTATGAGATTAGGGACTGGGTTACCCTACAGGAAAAAATATATTTTAACTAGGATTGTAAAATGTTAGGTTGCTATCAGCATCCCCTTTTTTTTTTTTTTTTTTTTTTTTTTTTTTTTTTAAAGTGAGCACTTACTTGCTTTGCTTTCATTCTTCCCCAACCCAGACATATTGCTGGGAGAGAGATTCTAGTTCTATTGACATTGGTAAGTGCCAGAATGTTTTTGATTTTTCGGATTAAGGTGAGTAAAGGTCAGAGCTAAAAGTGGTCCCTTTTGAAAGGACAGATTCTCCTTGTGTCTTGCTGGAGGAAGGCACAGCAATTGTAGATGACAACTAGAGGATGCAAATCTTTTTCTGTAGTGCTTGAATGCAGTGACTGATCAAATCATTCTGTTTGTGAAAGACACTGAACAATTGAAGCTTGACCTGGCAAATGTAACAGATATGAAGGCTTGGTTTCATTATAGTGTGGCCAGCAGTTTACCATTTGACTTTCCTTTCAAAAGACCTTTATGATGCTGCCTTGGCATGTTCTGTCTGATCTCTGCTATCTTCTATAGGGTTTTTGTGGAGAACATAGTTTTCCATGTAGTGATCAGGTCTGTGTCACTGCATCAAGCGTGCAGAAAGGAATATTAAAACAGAAGTATGCTACAATGCTGAAGTGTTGGTGCAGTAGTTAGAGGGGGTGCAAAGCACTAAGTTTTGCAGGAACCTCACCACAGCGTGCAATGGGCCCTTCCCCCTCCCCTGTGCAAATATGTTTAATAATTTCATGGGGAGACAAGTAAGAGATAAAACAAGGAGAAAGCATGCAGAGAGATAAGTGGAGCTACTTGCAGAACTGATAAGTGCTCACTTTGAGCAGCAATACTTTTATGGGACACACCATGCTACAGGATCCTATTCAGGATTCACTGATTTTCAACCAGTGTGCTATGGCACACTGGTGTGCTGTGAATAGTCTGCAGGTGTGCCTTGGGAGTTTGGGGGCGGGTCATTTATTAGTAGGGCCAGTGGGGGGGTGAGCCCCCCACCAGCAGCATGGCGTGCCTTGTCAATTGTCAAAAAATTGATGGTGTGCCTTGACAGTTTTAGCACCTTATCAGAGTGCCCTGAGATGAAAAAGACTGAAAATCACTGAGTCAGAACATGATGGTTGAGAAAAGAATTGCAGGCCAACAGGTCTGCTGTAGAGGCTCAAGTGCACCTTCAGTCTCTTCAGTATACAGGGAAAGGATGAATTTGCTAGCACTCATTCCCTTCTGTTTGTCACAAATGATAGCCAACTAGCAAGAAAAGTGCTGCCTGAATGGGTGGCTTCCTGCCGTGAGTGTGAGGTACCCCCTGGAGGGAGGTGACCTTTCCTGCATTCCTGATTGTATTCAGCAGTGATATAGTGGAAGCTTCTTGTGTTGCTCTGTGGATTTGTCCTTAGTCAATTGTACAAGAGGAGAAGTTATAGGCTTAGCCTCAATATTTGCTTAGATAGCTGGGTCTCTTCCCTTTCCAAGGATCTAAACAATGATTGCCCCAAGTTCATGACTGTAATGTAGATGATAAAGGTTGACCTCTTTATGATCTTCATGTTCATTTTATCCTCTCTGCTGCATTATTTGGTATCATTCCTCCTAGTTAGAAGAAACCTTATTTGCAAGTTGGTCTAACTGGTTTTGAGGTGTGTAAAGGCTAAGATCAAACAAAACATTAGGCACAATTCTAACCAGGTCTACTCAGAAGTAAGTCCTTATTTTGTTCAATGGGGCTTACTTTCAGGAAAGTGTGGTCAGGAGTGCAGTCGTTCTCTATTAAGTTAATCTGCCTGCCAGTTAGTATAGTCCAGATTGTGAGATGGTTCCCAATTGTTAATTGTGTTACCAGGTCTATGCATTAGTTGGAACATGGAGACTGTGTGGAGACTACATGGAGACTATGTTGTTCCATGTGCTGTTCCATGCTGTTCCATGTAACCACATGGTGGCTGTTCTGCATGGGGTCTTTTATACAGAGTGGCAATGTCTTGAAGGAACTTTCATCTTCATAAATTGCATCAATGGAGAGGGTATGCTCAAGAGCTTCCAACAGCCTCCTTGTGGTGACCATATACTGGCCCTTGGTTACTGTGTGTTCATGCTAATCTTGTGCTCTGTTGCTATGTGTTTTTTAAAAGGTATTTTATATGAAGCTGAAGCCTAAGCCCTTCCCAGGCCCAATCCATTTGCACAGATCCAATTGGGCAAGCGATATTGCTGGCGTAGATCTGAGTTAAACCATAGTGGCTGCTGGTACTTACCCAGGGGCAAGGGGACAAATGTCACTCCAAAAAGACCTCCAGCAGCTGAAAATTCTCTGCAGGATGCGGCGTAGCTCATGCCAGCACCACTGCATCTCTGAGTGGGAATTTAGTTAGGATTGGGCTGGAAGGCTGAAATCCTATACACATTTACCTGAAAGTAAGGCCCAGTAAAGTCAATGGGACTTACTAAGAATGGATATAGGATTGCAGTGCAGGTATCAGGTTCTGCAGCTTGTGACTGCAAAACAAGTGGGGTTTCTGGAGTGCTCAGCAGACCACAACATCTGGCCATCACACTGAAGTTGGCTTGGTGAGTTGTAAGTTGTGTAAGCCTGCACTGAATCAAAACATTTGTATGTCATTTATTCCTAAAAGCCTGCAAACTGGGGCTTTTCTGAATTCAGATGCAGGAGCTGGGCTTTCCGCAGTGACCTGAGGTAGTGCAGAAGTTTTAACTCTTGACAAAAAAATTAGTAACATTTATAAAACTTTCAGTGGAATAATAAGAGGATGCTGGAGATCTGATCTTTTCTTAGTAAAAAAAAAACACACAGAAAAATACAGGTGGCAGCTATTTGAAAGAAGGTGTCAATCAAGCTGGTGGGTCTCTCAAGCCACTACTGGAATGGAAAGAATGAGCACAAGAAAGGACACAGTTGCTCAAACACAAACAAATTAACTTTGGCAGCCAGTGCGCCGAATAGAGAAAATTATGCCATTGTCTACTGTAATTTACTAAAAATGTTTTCCAGAAATTATAGCTATTATTGCAATAGCCTTTCTTTCACTGGGTATAAAAGAGTATTTAGTTTATACCTAAGGACACACTTTGAGCTGCCTACACTGAATGCTTACAGTTGCAAATTATTATACCCTGTGTGTGTGTGTGTGTGTGTGTGTGTGTGTGTGTGTAATATCTCCAAACACTGAGGTTTCCCATGTCAGAAAGAAATAGAGCCTGATGGAGGAGGGATTTGAAGCTTCAACAATGACAAGGATGTCTCCAGAACACAGTCTCTCTCATTCAGCCATTTTCAACCACTGTGCTGCTGCACACTGGTGTGCCGCGAATGGTCCCCAGGTGTGCCGCGGGAGTTTGGTGGTCATTTATTAATAGAACCATTGGGGATATGATCCCCCCACCAAGAGCAAGGTGTGCCTTGTCAATTGTCCAAAAACTGATGGTGTACCTTGACAATTTTAGTACCTTGTCAGTGTGCCATGAGACAAAAAAGATTGAAAAATCACTGCTCTAATGCTTTCCGAAAAAGTGACCAGGTGATGTTTCATGCAATACGTTTTTGAGAGAGTTGACTTGTATTTGACTAGGCTGGAAGTGGGGACCATTTATTTCAAGTTTAGCAGAGTGCTTTTCAAAATTCCCATGAATACAATTCTTTCGCATTCTTTTATCTGATCCTGGGTCAGTTTCTAAAGGGGCCTGATTGTAAACAGAACCTGTCAATTTCTTTGTAAGAAAAGAAGTGTAATGGATAAGCATACAGCTTCAGGGGCTTCATCTTTGGAGCTTTGGTTGGGATAGTGCTTAGACAGGTCAATCGGTGACACAGCCTTTCATGCCTGTTCAAGCCTGTTCAACTGGGGGTGAAGAACCTCCTCTAGGTATAAATTCATATGAATGTGGAGGTTAGATTAATATAGCATACTCTATGTGGAGACTGCTCAGAAATTTCTGTTCAAAATGCAACTGCCATCTGACTAACTGCAGCTAGGGGCTGTGATTGTGTCATGCCCCTGCTGTATCGTCTACACCGGTTGCCGATTTGTTTCCAGTCACAATTTAAAGTGATGGCTATTGTGTTTAAAGCCCTTTACACTGCTATATCAACCACTTTGTGAATTTATTATAAAGCAGTGTTTTAATAATAATAATAATAATAATAATAATAATAATAAAGCCCTAGGAACCAGGTACTGGCTGGGGGATTGTCTGTGGTGGTACCCAAAATATGAACCTGTGCTGCTAACATGTTCACCTGGTACCTTCCCTATTCTTTTTAAGGCACCAAATGAAGACCATTCTTTTCTCTCAGGCTTTTAATGATATCTGATGGCTTATGCTGCTATCAGGTGATGGCCTCGGAGCGGGATTGCGGCCCAGCAGCCAGTCACCCTGTGGGGTTGCTTTAAACTTCATGCAGTCTTTTCTCATCCCTGGCCATGCTAAGCAACGGTCTGCCTCTTTTAAAGATGTCAACACAAACTTCTCTCCTTGCTTCCACCTGTGACATTCTCATCTTTGGTTCAAACAATGGATCTAGGGGGACTTCTGGCATGTCACCTCTGGGACTGTGAGGTCCTCAAGTTTACTGCATGCGTTTACTGGTGGCTGCTCTGGAATATATTTTTTTGGGACTTATCCCCTTTCCCTCAGCTGATGCTGGCTGCTTCTGTTCATGAAAGAGGCAGCAAAGAACTCAAACTACTGCCACTTCTCCTATTTCTTCCCCTCAAGATCTCCAATCTTAGGTCACCCACAAGACAGCTGGAAGAGGCCTTTGACATCTGCTGCTGACCAGTGAGGAATCAGGTGGCTAGTATGGGCTCCTAACATCCCTGCAATGTCTACGTCTGACAGCTTGGGTCACAGGGCCAAGGAAGAGCACTCTGCAGAAGACATCTGCATTTCCTTTAACTGGTGATTAAGTTTCATTCTATTTGCTGGATCCCTTCACTTGCTGCTCCATTTCTTTATTTGTAGTGTTTCAAATTCACATGAAAGGTGGGATATACAAATCTGAAATAAATCATTCCATTATATCCACCACATTGACCCAGTGAGGTCTGGGCGGCCTGTACAAAGTCAGACAATACGTGGACTTTTGGGTCGAAGTTTTGATTAGATAGCTTCGTCTAGCTCTGTCATTGTGTGGCCAATGGTTAAATGCAGCTTCGGTACATGTTTTCCTGTAGGAGATAGGAATGACTTCATTAACTCATCTTACAAAATACTGAATCTCCCCGGTCTGTAGCAAGATAATAGCCAGTCTTTGTATGCACATTCCACCAGTGAATCAGAGGAAACTAGGGGTTTCCTTCTTTCAAGGAGTGTGGATTTTCTATATTCCTATTCAGAGGCTATCCAAGTAGGTCAACTATTGTGAGTTAAAGTACACTTTAATTACATTTAAATTGCACATACTCTTACCCAGTATTTTAAAGTGCTGCCAAGTAATTGCTCCATTATTGCTCAGGTGAGTGTCATGTAGCACTTTGGTTACGCATCTCTTGCTGCTCTTACCTCTATATTGAGTTTTTTCCCCACTATGCTTGTGACAAGGCCAGTCCTTATGAAGCAAAGAAGCTCCTTCTTGCATACTCAGTGTGTTTGAATGGAGTCTCTCAGAGCGGAAGAGCAATATCAGACATGCCTGATAAATCAGCCAAGTAATGAACGTCTTGGGGACTGGGGCTATGGCTCCCACGTCAGTCATTCTGGCTGATGGTTGCTAATGAGCGTATCGGTTGACAGTAGGTAATGCGCAAACCCCACCCCTTGACCCAAGGAAATGATATCTTCCTCCTAAATCTGTCAAGCTCCCAATTTGTCATTCTTAAAGGCTGGTTCTAAGCACCCCCAGGCCTGGAGGGCAGAATGGATAAGCCATGTTATTCCATCTGCTTTAATATGACACCTTTAGAGGAAGTAGATCTGTCAGAGAATTTGTGTGTTCTATCCTCTCTGGGCTTTATATTTTACAAAATGTAAACATAACAATTTTTGTGCTATTTGCTTTTTTGATATGTTTAAGTGCACAGCCACCATCCTAATAGAGAACAGTCTCTTCCCTTTTACTTTTGTGGTTTCAGTCCATATAAATGTGGATTTCCATATTTCAGAATATTCCTAGCCCATGGGTTTCCTCCACAAGTAACATTTCTCCACTACTACCATTATTGCATTCCAAGTAATGCATACAGGTTGGAGGCCTGTGTCAGCGTTCCTGGATGTGAAGTCTTGCTTTGTGTAGACCAGTGGCATAGCTAAGGGGGTGCAGGGGGTAGCAGTTGCACCAGGTATCAAGCTTTAGGAGGGCAAAAAGCTGAGCTTGACAGTAGTGACCAAAATTGTACAAATCTTGGTATGTATGAGTAATACCATCATGTTATATATCATTGGAAAGGTAATTTAATGCTGAATGCAGTGCAACAAACTGCACTGGAATATCTGTATTCTATCAAAAGTTATGGCCAACTAACCAGAAAATGAAAACACAACTGGCTTGTGGAACAAAAAGTGGATTTGCTTAACTCTAATCTGACCTATAAGACTGATTGTTCTGAGCGCCAATGAGATGTTATTATGATACAGCATGGAACCAATAACTTTATTTACTTCATTAAATTTGATTTTATCATACAGGGGGGCTACAAATCTTCTTTGACTCCAGGTAGCAGATAGATGCCTTAGCTACACCACTGACTGGGGGGAGGCAGCAGAGCAAGTGGGTGGTGAGCCGCTGGTGGGAGGAGGTGGGTTCCTCCCAATTTTCACTTTTTAAAAAGCCCGGGCATGATGTCACTTCCAGTTCTGACCTCACTTCCGGGGCAACATTTTGAACTTGGCACCGGGCTACACAATCATTAGCTACACCACTGGTGTCGACTGTTCTTTTCCAAAATTTCAACATTCCTGGTTTCTGTGAATTGGAGGAAAATGCCTAATTGGGTTCCACCTTGAATTTACTTATTTTGAAGGATCTGTGGTTACTCCGTTCCAGCCTTACAGTTCAATCCTATGTTTTTCCCTGCCGTAGCATACACCTGCTTCAGACTGCACTACGTGCTATGGTGGGGTGAGTGATCGAGGGGAAAGGGAAAGGGGAAAGGCTTGAGAGGGGAAAGGGGAATTATTGCTCATCAGTAACCGCACAACTGCCAATGGGTCTCTTTGGACCTGTGCCAGCTCTTTAGCTGGCAAGTCCAAGCAGACAAAGGGAGTATGTTGGCTTGCTCCAGAGGGGTCAGCATCCAGTACAAGTTGTCCATGCCTGGTGCCACCCCTCTCCTGCTTCTAATATTCCCCTGACTCTCACCTGTTATGCTCACCCCATTGTGCCCACCCAACAACAACAACAACAACAACAACAACAACAACAACAATAATAATAATAAACTTTATTTTTATCCCGCCCTTCTCCCCAAAGGGACCCAGGGCGGCTTACAACATATTTAAAAAAAAAAACAGATTAAAACATAATTTAACAGATAAAAAACATATTAAAAATACATTAAGAGAAACCCTAAAAACAGTAATCAGATAAAAGTCAGAATAAAAAGAGCATAAAACAGCAGTTCAAGGAAGTATCACGCCTGTAAAAAACTAAAAGATGTATAAAAGATGTTAAAAAGGCCACAGAGTCAGAAGGCTTGTGTAAACAACAAGGTCTTCAGGCCTTACCGAAAGGTCTCGAGGGAGGGAGCCATTCTCAAGTCAAGGGGAAGGGAGTTCCATAACATTGGTGCCACTACTGAGAAGGCCCTATTTCTTGCCACCGCCCCACGTACCTCTTTAGGCGGCGGCACATGTAAGAAGGCCTTCTCTGATGACCTGTGAGGACGAGCCGGATTGTACGGGAGTAGGCGATCTCTAAGATAGCCTGGCCCAGAGCAGTATAGGGCTTTAAAGATCAAGACCAGCACCTTGAATTGGGCCCGGAAATGAATGGGCAGCCAATGTAGCCCCCGGAGAAGCGGACTGACAGAGTCAAACCGCCTAGCTCCAGTGACGACATGGGCCGCCGCATTCTGCACTAATTGCAGTTTCCGAACCGTCTTCAGGGGCAGCCCCACATAGAGCGTGTTACAATAATCTAACCTCGATGTCACCGTGGCATGGATCACCGTGGCCAGGTCTGCAGGATCCAAGTATGGCCGCAGCTGGCGCACCAGCCGAAGCTGCGCAAAGGCCCCCCTAGCCACAGCCGCCACCTGGGAGTCCAGGAGTCCTTACTGGCATTGATGGGTATTCTCCCCACTGTCACATGTGGGGCCTTCTGGTGGTGGTCTGAAAGCATAGGGCTGTGTGCACTTCCAGATCATAAGAACATAAAAAGAGCCCCACTGGATGAGGCCAAGGGCCCATCTAGTCCAGCTTCTTGTATCTCACAGTGGCCCACCAAATGCGCGAGGGAGCACACGAGACAACAGACACAACCTGCGTCCTGGTGCCCTCCACTGACATTATGAAGGCTATAAAGCAGCAACCACCACTGGAATGCTAGTTCCAGCAGCAATAGCACAGCATAAGATTGGGGCCTTAATTTTACATAGATGAAAGTGGAGCCAATCAGCACAGATTCAGTTCTGGTAAAATCACAGAGTCTTGGGCAAGCCCTTATAGAAGAACCCTGTCATAAATCTCCTCACTGCATTGTCTCTAACTATATCTCAGTTCTGGCTTGCTTTTTTCAGTCACCCCTTTAACATTTTTTTTTTGAATTGCATTATTTTAGCACCATCTACTCACCTATCCTTTTTGCACAAGCTCCCTTACTGTCTAACAAATCGTTGATGTTTCTGACCCACTGTTCTTTCTAGTCATGTTGCCTGTCACAGTCCAGGGTCTCTATGACTGATGTTCCACATTCCTGGTTCACTGGCCAAAAACTCCCAGTGAGTAAGAAACGTGTGTTCCCAATTTGTTCTTGTGTATCTTACTAACTCAAGGGTCTTAATAACACCCTTGAGCAGAGTGCAGTTCCTAGGCAAAAAAGCTGAACGTTGACTACAAGATCTTGTGCACATTCACCTGACTGGCCAAATACACCAAACCGGTGGGCGTATGAGTCCTCAGGGCAAACTGCCCTCCAGTAGGTACCGCATCACTGAATTAAAAAGTGTTCATTGTTCCTAAACTGAGTTGGAGGAGCCTCCCAAAACTCTAACACAGATCTAAAGCCTTACATCAGCAGTGGCAGACTGTAGACCAGCCATCAATGCAGGTACGTTGGCGACCTGGGAAGACTGGGCCAGGTAGGGATTGGTTGGGGTGGGATTGGGGTGTATCTTGGGGATTGGCAGTGATGTCCATAAGATCTGGAACCCCCATCCTGGGCTTGACATGCCTCGAAGATGGTACAGATTGACATGGAATTGCCCTGTAAAACTAATGACCAGTATCCTATCTCACCTGACTGGCCTGGTCCCTGGCTGGCCCAGGGGATGCTGCATCAGTATCCTTGCATTGCACAGGCCAGCCCTCGATGAGATTGGGCTGAGAATGAAATATACACTTACGGAAAACAGCCCTGATAGATTCTCATATTTGGATATGCCGTGGCTTTTGGTGGCATCATAGTTCATTTTTACTGCAAGCTGTATTAGGCAACATTTTCATTAACTATAGTATTTTCAATGAAACAGTTTAACGTTTTTTCCCCCGTATCAGCCATTTCCAAGCACCTTCTACAGATGACCCTTTCCTGACAGCTGAGCATTATTAATGTCAACTGACTCTACCTAATTAGATCTTGCAGAACTCTACACCAGATAGGTGGTCTCTTGCTACATTATTCTGAAGATTGCTAATTGCTTTTGCAAGCTATGGGGTTGAAAACAGGGTCTGGAAATTCAGGTACACAACGAATATATTCGGATCTCTTTCGGCAAGTGAACATTGTTTTGCAGGGCTGAGAGATGTATAAATGAAGCAGAACGGCACATGTTAGGAACAGCCTCCTGGGATTTCTTAAAAGACAGAGAAAAGTATCCCGCAGAGGTTGTTTCAGCTAGTTAATGAGCTGATGTAGCAAGACCGTTTTTTGCATGTTGCTTTGAAATTTATCTAAATATGTAAAATTAAAGCTTATTTTCTTGTCCACCCTTGGGAAAAGGCTACTTGGGAAGATGCCCAGAAGAAAAATGGATTTCACTGCAGGGCTTATAAGGAATGTATCTTTCAGTGCTTATTCTCTCTCTCTCTCTCTCTCTCTCTCTCCCTCTCTCTCTCTTGTGAGTTTAGCCACTACACGATAAGTGCAAATCCTAATCTTTAATTAGGCACAGACTCACCTATAAGGGCTTCTCCACTCTCTTCATGCTATGCTTGTACAAGGAGAGTACAAGGAGGGAGCATTGGAGGGGGAGTTCTTTGCGCACTCCACAGTGTATGTAGGCTATTAGTTGAGGGGGACAGGGGAAAGATATTCAACTGGAATTAGCAGGATGTAGAAGGCCTGCATGGTTATCACTGATTACTGTAACATCAGCATCTTGTTTGGAATGCCACAGGTAGAGGTTTCAAGATCACACTTTGTCAATGTATGTCACGTTCTAGACAAGTCAGTAAGATACTGAGGTGTCTTACAAGTCAGTAGCAATATGGCTATGCTATTGAAAGTTGCTAATAAATCGAGAAGAATCAACAGGGTCACTTTCTCCCCATTGCGTTCTAGATGAAAATTGGCAATCAGGATGCCTAATGTGATTTTAGTATGAAATTAGTCAAAAAAAATTGAATTCTTCCACAAATGGTTGGAGATTATCTCTGCCACCTCAAGTGTGGAATCATTTCAGGCAATCCTAACACAGCGAAGAGTTTTCTTGACAAAAACTAAAACAAAACACTTGACTTGAGCAATGCCCTGATGTGCTATCCAAGTTGGGGTTTCGTGTGTGAGGATATGCTGAAGAAGGAAAGAGAACTGGCAAGTTTCTCAGTCATTAGTATAACCATGACTGCATATTTGGAGCCTGTGTTGTTCAGCCCCAGCCAAAACCACTCACGTACCTGATGGCGGAGAAGCTTGGCAGGGACTGAGGAAGACAGATAGTGAAGAGGGTGTTTGAAAAGAAATTGTTGAGTTGGCTGAGAAGAGCTAATTCTATAGCAGGAAAACATTACGGTTTTGTCACCAGCTGCAACCAGATGTTCTCTGAGCATCAGTCATGCTACTAAAATGGCTTGTGATCTGGCTGTGGCAATCGTTTTAAATACTCTACTCAGCGTCCTCTTCTTGGTTCAATCAAGTAAGAAAGTGAAATCCTTATAGTTTACAAAGAAAAAAAAGCAATATGTAGCATTTGCTAAGGACTCAACTGAGCTATCAAGGACCAACATCCTTACAAACACAGCAGAGGCCACCATGAAGAGCCTTTTCTGACAGGCCAGTTGAATACTGCCACAAAGCAAAAGAAAAATAATAAATAAATAAACGCATTAAATATCATTAAGCCTCCTGCAACAAGCAGGCTCCACAAGCAATCAAATAGCCACCAAGCTGTGAGGAAAGACAAATGCTGCTGCTTCTTACCAGAAAGCTGGCATGTGGGTACCATCTTGATCTGGCCTCCAGCTAACATCCTTAAACTCCCTCCTTTATGTTGTGGTTTGCCAAATTCGCTTTTACTGTACTCCGTAAAGCACAGGAATCTACCTTTCTCTTCCTACAGCGCACATTCTTTGAGGCACCTGTTTTTCTTGCATGTGTTTAATAAGCCTTGCTTACATCGCTGGTAGAAGGAATGGGAAGGAATGTGAAGCAGAATAATGGATGGTCCTGTCTCTTTTAATTTTGTCTGAGGCTGAAGCAATCCCAAGATTCATCAGGCATTAATGATACAAAGAAACAGTCACGGCGGAGCAAAAATTCCTTCTTGTCCCTACTTGACCATTATTACATAGATAGCAGATAAAAACCTGGTGTCTGTTTAAAACAGTCCCTACTGTTTGATTAAAGAAATCACTTTGTTATTTTTTTATGGATTAAATTTTTTAGTTGCTTTCCACAAAAGTGTCCCAAAGCAGTGTATAACAGAGAGAATAAAATGCAATTACATCTAACAGCCCAATCCTAACGCTGGACTGGAGTAGTTTAAGTTGCTATAAGGGCAGGAGGTCTGGTCTAGAGGGTAGAGCCACCGTTAAGCCCAAGGATTTAACATCTGAAAGTCACAAGTTCCAGACGACCCGAAGCTTCTGTAAGCAGAAAGATCCGGAGAGCTGACAAGTCTTGCTGAGCTCCTTTGGGTGAGAGCCAAAAGAATCTGACTAACTCTTTCTGTGAGAGGGAAAGAAAGCTGTCTGTCAGCAGAGTGCGGCCAGAACGTTTACCAGACCATGATGAGCTCCACCTGGAATGTAGATTGTTCTTAAAAGACAGAAATTATTTGTGATTGTAAAACCCCCTTGGGGGGTCTAGAAAAGGTTTGCCTGTGTAATCTGCCTTAAATAAAGCCAAAGGAGTAATCCAATGGTCAGAAAGGTGGTATATAAATACCAGTTATTATTATAATATAGAAAGACATGGTGTTTTCCTGCAGTAAGCAACTTCTGACACTAGGGGGTGGCTTTTGTTAGTCTGCATAAGGGAGCTGTTGAGTGACTGCACATCTATATTCCAGTTAAACTAGGAGATGAGGCTTCCAGCAGACAACGACAATGGGGAACCATCAAGAAAAATAAAACTGCTAGAGGAATTAAACAAATGAGTTATGTAATGTCAACATCTTTTGAGTGAGTCAGGCTGTGCATTCTTCAAAACCAATGAACAAATTGGATTGCATGTGTTCAACATCTGTGCAATTAGTTAGGGAACAGATTCTACGGAATCATCTTGAATGAACAAACTTATCTTAACATGTGGCATTTGCATGTCATTCAGTCAATAGTGAAGAACCAAAACAGTGTGGACTAGTAGTGGACAGAACATATGAACCAGAAGGTCTAATGTCTAATGCCTTCTTATCCATGAATTCACAGGCTTGTCAGCTGTCCACACACATGATATTATATGTAAGAGTGCTTATTGTTTCAATTCCTAAAAAAAAAAATCAAATCTGGATGATGGGGTCTGAAACACATTTAAATTCAAACTCTAGGTCCTAGTGTTGCTGTTTTAACTAGGGTGATCCGGTGAATACATGTTTTGGTATTCATAGGAACAGATGCCGTCTCAAATGTTGCTAAGAATATCTTGTGATTTCTATGTAGATGCCTGCTTTCTGGCCTTTTGGGACTTAGACAAAATTTGCAGGATTCTTATAATGAAGCACAAAAACAACAAGAGTTTTCTGCATCACCGTAAAGAGTCTCAGTTTGATTGCAACAGAGTAACATGGCTACTGCTGGAACTTATTTCAAAGGAGTACTTGTGCCAGTTTTGGGAGCTGCTTTGTGGCTGAGCAGTCAAAGGCATACTAAAGGCGCAATCCTACCCTGCACTGGAACAGGCAAGCCAAGAGGCTGGTACTGTATCCAGCACAGGATAGGGGCCCAAGGCGGCTCAGCCAGAAGCAAGGGGATACTTTCCCCTTTACTTCTGGGTAAGGCGCCTTCTCCCCTATGGGTCACCTCAGACTTGCACCACGTCCTGGGTGGTACAAGACCGAAGAGACCGGAGCAGCTTGAAGTCACTCCAAGCTCCCCAGGAACGGGGGTTGGGATCCAGCATAAGTGCTGGATTCCAGTCCCACCTCCTGCTCTCCACCTGCCTGCCCCCAGGGCCACCCACCACCTGCCCTCCTCCTGCCTAGGAACGCCTCGTCCCTGCCCACCACAGAGGCTCGCGTCAGCTCAGCCAGGACAACGCAAGCTTCAGCAAGGAGGCTGGCGCGGAGCCTTGTTTTAGCCTCCGCAGGCTGGCACACCTTTGTGTGCCGGACCAAACTCCTCCCAAGGAGGCGCAAACGTGCCTTACAGCACGTTTGCGAAGCTCCTGGGCTGGCGCAAGTGAAAGGCAGGATTGCTCCATAAGTCTCACTTTTCTGTGCTCTTTGGCTTGTTTTGGGTAGGTCCCATCTACCTCATCAGTATTGTTGACCCTAACCAAAATGAGGCAGCAACCCACCTTGTGATGGCAAGTGTGCACAGGGAAGAGATATAAACATTAACCATTGCTCTGATCTTTTTCTTCTGAGCTTGATCTAGAGAGATGATCAGAAACTAATAGGTTACATGTCAGAGCAGACTATGGGTGCAATCCTAACCCCTTATGTCAGTGCTTTCCAGCACTGGCCTAGTGGTGCCAACGGGGTATGTGCTGCATCCTGAAGTTGGGTGTCACTCACGGAGGCCTCCTCAAAGGAAGGGAATGTTCGTTCCCTTACCGCAGAGCTGCATTGCCCTTATGTCAGTGCTGGAAAGCACTGACATAAGGTGTTAGAATTGCGCCCTATGCTACATAAGAAAAGTCTGGCTAGGTGGCAGGGGTCTGGTGGGTCCTGCGAGTATCACAGGATACGACCTCAAGTTCCACTGGTGGTACAAGTACCACTGGTTGATGTACCACCATCTATGAGATGACATGCTGCACCTGCTGAAATTCCCCCTTCTAAACAATTGTTAAAAGATCCAGGATCCCTAAATTTGAAAGTTTGCCCACCCCTGATCTAGCTTATTCCCTGTTCCTACTCTTCCAGTCTTCGCTTTTGGTATCAGAACTTGTCATTTTTAAAAATGAAATTAACATTTCCTACTGCATACCTACTTCATTTGTTTTTTAATTCATCATTTGCAATGTTGTGTAAGGAACAGAAAGGCGGGCTATCAATTCTTAAAATAAAAATATATATCTCTATGCAGGGAGACTATGCAGTAAGACTGTTATGTGCATGATTACATCATCATATGTGCAGTATTACATCTGCAAAGGTGGCAGAAGAGACACTGCTCAAATCAAGTTTAACTTACAGCTGGCTGTTTGGCTGTTAGCATACATAGCACTAGCAATTACCCTATATACGTCTTGCTCTCCTTACAGCCCAATCCTATGTATGTCTATTCAAAAGTAAATCCCACTGAGTTCAATGGGTCTTACTCCCAGGAAAGTGTGCATAGCATGACAACTTTAAATGTTCAGTCACGTACTAAACTTGAGTTCAGATTGGACTCATTATCTTAGGATGTCCAAGTGGTCATAGGTTCACCACTGTAGTATAACATTGAAACGTGGGCTTCAGCTTGTAGATAAAAAATGTATTATCTTACAACAACTCGGGAGTGAGACTGTTGGCATGTATAAGCATTCATCCATTGCCTTCAGGGGTTGAAACATTCATCCATAACAAATGAATAGATTTTAGTATCTGTCCAGCCTATTTATACATGGATTTTTTTATACACGGATTTGACTCAACAGGAATGGCCCCTGCAAATGAGAAGGAATGTGCTGATCCCTGGAGAAGGGGAAAAATGCACCCCTTTAAAATGAGTTTTAAAAACTAAACAGTCCTTTAACAATAACTTCCTTAATGAAAGAGGGGGGGAGAGGGGGAGCTGGCTGACAATCCATCAATCCTTCTCTCTCTAGGGGATCCCTTCCTTCCCCCTGAGCACTGAAAGAAAGATACTTTGCATTGGTGAAGGGAGGGATGAGTGAAGCCTTTGAAAGAGACTGATTGTTGGATTGTTGGATTGGAGTCTTAATGACTCTTATCTTACATCACAAAGGTCAGCAAGTTGGAGTCTTAATGACTCTTATCTTACATCACAAAGGTCAGCTCCTGTTTTTAAATCACCAGATCAAAGAAACTTTGTTTTTTAAATTGATTGCTATAGTGTTTTTGGCCATCCACTGGAACCCAAGCAAATAATGAGGCTCAACCTGTATTTCCTGATTTCACCACCCACCCAGTTCATTTTATTTAGGGCAAGAGACAAAGTTTTAAGCTGCTGCTAAACTGTCAGATGAAAGACTGAGGCTGCAATCCTACCCTGGGATTCCTGGGAGCAAGGTCCACTGACTATAATGGAACTTACTTCCAAGTAGACAGGCATGGGATTGGGCTCAAAGTCTTATAACAAAAGTGCCCTGGTCATCCTTATGGTTGTATCAAATATGCAATGTAGTTATGTTTTCATTTATATTGCTGTAAACGAATCTTCCCTCCAGTAAGTGACAAGTCTAGAGCCTAATCTTGTGCTGACAATTTTACCTGCTGAATCATTCCTGCTACCCTGGGGTAGTTTAATTTTATTGGACTTATTTTGTCTCTGTTTGATCGCTATGGTTTTCCCAAGAATAGCTGAAAGCAAAATACATACAACAGGAAAGTTATGTGTTCAGTAAGCTTGATACAAGGAAAACCAATTCATCCTAACCCTGAGCCAGGGAGTAGATTAGCCAATAAACTTCACAAGTGTCACGGCTTAACAGATCTTTGTATACATCTCACATCCAAACCATTTCACAAAACCTAAAAGATCTTTTTTTTCATGAAGCCTTCGCACAGTTGTTGCTGTGAGCCAAATATTTGTCTTAACAGCCACAAAGGCATGTTTTCAATAGACAGCATTCGTGTGGACTGTGATTCGCTTGCATGGCCAGAAGCAAAGCCTAATGCTCTTTGAGTTATTGATGGCTCTTCAGTGATGAAAATGGTAAGCCCATAAAATAAGTTCATCAGAATGACTTATAACTATGCTTACTGTTGAGGCCAAGACAGGTACAAGGAGAGTCCAAGGAGTAGGTCAATATAAAGCCTTCTGATTTAATTTTCATCATCAGTGAGACTTGCAGATCCACCTAGGTGAGTGAATATAGCATAAACGGCCCTAAAAATCTTGAACTTTATTTACTGATAAAATGAAATTGTGTTACCTTCATCCATTCTTTAACATAGGATATGAAATCTTCTACCTGTCTTCTAATGAGACTACCAGTATAGAAAGATATACTGATGGGACAAAGATGGGACAAAGTTGCAGAAGGGTCTTATCTGTACAAATTTCAGGAACTTACCAATGCTATCTGCACAGCTGTGCTATACTTGCTGTTTTAGAGCCCAATCCTGAACTCTTCATTACCAGTAGTATGAGCGCACTGCCGGTGCTGGTGTTGCAAACATGCCATAATAAGACACACCAGCAAACCCTGCGCTGAGTCAGTGCCAGCCCAGTGCCAATCAGTGCTGAGCCCAGGACACCACTCGGAGCTAGGTAAGAGCTCCGGGAGGGAGTGATGGCATCAGGGGTAGGGGGAAGGCATTCTGGGTCAGGGGAGGACAGGGCAGGGGGAGGAGCTGCGGCAGGAGAGGGGTGAACTCTTGAACTCCATGTTGGGTTGGAAGGCTGAGAAGGCCGTGTTTTGCTGGGAAGGCCCAGCAAAATAGCCAGCAGAGGCTTGAGAAACCCCATTGTTGGGCTTGGGGCTTTCCCTGGGGGAAGGGGATGAAAGTCCCTGTCCCTGAGGAGGCCTCCAGTGGCTGCTGCAGGGCCACAGGATGCAGCAGTAGCCACTTTGGTGCCACTGCATCCAGTGGGGCACCACTGCCTTTTGGATTGGGCTGTTAGTAATCTTGGGGACCTGCCACCCTAGGACTAATATCCTTGGTCAGAGAATCACATCTTTTGAGCCAGAACAGACAGATGTTTCTGTCATACTGTGTTGTACATAGAAACAGTGACAGGTTTTTTGTTTGCTTGTATGCCTGGTAGCCGGATTATTTGGTGCTTTACATCACTGCCATTGTCTTAGGAACTCTTGAGAGTTGCACTGGAGTCCAAGGTCCAAGACTGCACCCAGTGGTGTCGCTAGGTCATTTGACAGCCGGAGCCCATGAATTTTAGTCACCCCATATAACATAATCAATCAATCAATCAATTAATTATTAATTATTAATTAATTCATTCACATTTTTATACCACGCTTCCTCTAAGCAGCTCAGGATTTGAAATGAATAATAATAATGGCCAGAAAATAAATGCAGTGAATATTTCCCCACAAGCAATGGATGAAATACTGCATCAAATGGTATATAACATGATGGTATTATTCCTAAAAGTCATGATTTCCAGAATTTTGGTCACTAGGGTGTCACCCCCCCCCCAAGAATGTCTAATTGACCTTTTTTTAGTTAAGGCAGTGGTTCTCAAACTTTTAACACTGGGACCCACTTTTTAGAAAGACAATCTGTTGGGACCCACTGGAAGTGATGTCATGGCTGGAAGTGACATCAGCAAGCACAATAAAATAAATAATTATAAATAATTAAATTAAAGAAAAACAAATAATTAAATAAGGGAAAGCCAACGCTGTTCTACCAACTGAATTTTCTCTGTAGCCTACCTGCAAGAACACCCCCCCCCCCACACACACACAAATATCAGTGAGATTTTTCAGCCCTCCCCAGTGCCCAGTTCAGGGTAAATTCTTATATTTCAAGCATAGCACTATCAGGACCCACCTGACTTTACAAGTCTAAAAATAAATAAAATGGACCTTACCAGCTCAAGCCTGTTTTATTCTTTGGGGAGGGGATGCCTTCTGGAGCATTTGTTGAGCTCCACTTTCATCAGATTGGGTCCATGCAGCTAGCCTTGCATTGCTCTTTGCCTGATTTGACCAGGAGCCAAGGCACATTTGCTTACTCGTGAGTAAACATGACCATGTGGCTTACTTTCTCTTTCCATAGGGCTCAATACATTCGTCTGCTTGGAGGGAGGGACTTCCTCCTTAGGTGATTTTGGGGGGCTGCTTTCATTGGATAGGAACCATTCTGGTGTCATTGGATTCCTCTCAGCCTGCCTTTTCCGACGAACTATGGCAATGCACAATAGTTTACTACTCACAAGTAAATGCACAATAGTTTACTACTCACAAGTAAATGCACAATATGGCTTGGTTTCATTTTCCATAGGGTTCCATGCATTTTTTTGTTTCTGGTTTTTTTTGGCCACATCTTTTGATGTAAAGGAGATATTTCAATCCGGTTTTTTGCATTGCATTCTGCTGGAACTTCCACATCCAACAGTATATAGCATGGTGGGGTTATGCCAAGCCGCTACGATGTTAGCGATGTTGGGGCTTTGTGGTGTCAACCCCCTAAGGGTGGTACCCGGGGCGGACCGCTCCCCCGCCCCCCACAAGCTACACCACTGACTGCACCTAATCTGGTGAGTGATTGTGGACTGGTGTGTGCTTGGCTTTCAGAGCCCTCTTCGAACAGAGAATAAAATAGCAGTGTGCAACATCAGTTCCTGCAGTTGTCAGGTTGTAAAAAGTGTCAGAGTATAAATGCTTGGAGCCTAAAAGCTTGTTATAATTAGTTGCCATCCAAAATTCTCCAGGTCTAGACTGAAGTACAGCTTCCCAGGCTTTATCCTGGCCCTGGCAGATAGACAATTGTATCTTGAACTCTCTTACCCAATTCATTTCTTATATCCTATAATTACACGGGTCCTTTTTGCCTTTCTGGTTCCATGCTCTTCATTTGGCCTCTCCTAATCTGCTCCATTGTCACTTCTGTCCTTGCTGTGTTTCCTTTCAAATTCCAATTGGCTATTTGTTCTTATAGGCCTTGAGAAGTTGGCTATGAAAAATGACAGTGGCTCTGTTTTACTAAGGTGATTCTCTCTCGCCCAGGTTTGATCCTGGAACCTGAAATTATTCCCAGTACTTATGGTGGGTCATTGTGACAGCCCCCAGTAGCAGAGCCATGGGACTGATTATTTATTCATAAATGTTATTTACAATGACTGATCTATTCATTTAGACTTATATTAGCCTTATACAGTATATATGCACTGTTTTACTGCTGTTTTTTTAAAACTGTGTTTTAACTGCGTTCCTGCTGACATTTTATTATTTTATTTTTACTCTTTTGCTGCTAATAATGCTGTATTAACACTTTGCTATGTGATTGTTCTTATTGCTGCTTTTATTGCCCTTTTTTTTTTACTGTGGCAAAATTCTTTCTCTGTTTTTCTATTTATGTATTGCTTTAATATTGCCTGCTGCTCCTTGATTGGCTGTTTTATGGGTATTTTTTTTTTTGTTCTGCTTTATTGTTCTGTTATGTATATTTTATGTTAGCAGTCTCGAGCAGCTCGACATCAGTGGGGGAAAGACGGGCTAAAAAATATTATAAATGACTGCATGAATGTGTAGGATGAATAACACATGCAAAAGCCCTTCCAACAAAATGGAATGAAATTCAACCAAGTTTCTTAAAAAATAATTTCACATTTCCCAACATAGCCCTAACGGCTAATCCAACTAAGCAAGTCTTTCAGCATTTCCAAAAAGTATTCAGATTTTGCCCTTACTGAGTCCATCCCGATATGTATGGGGGGTGGGGGGTGGATGTATGTGACACAGGCTGCAATCCTATGTATACTTATGTGGGAGTAACAGCCAGATCCAGAGCAAATTCCCCCACACTGTTGCAGTGTTCCTGCATCCCATGGAGGAATTTAGTAGGTGAGAGGTCTCCTTGGGGTAAGGGGACATTAGCTCCCTTGCCCTAGGGAAAGCCCTAGCCCACACAATGGGTGCACACAGACCTGTGTGAGCAATATTCCTGGGGCAAGTCCGCATAAACCTGTGTCTGGTGCCACCAATCCCATTCCCTCCTAGGTCTGATCTTCCCACACTGTTGCTGCTCTCCCCTGACCCATTCCACCCCTCTGAACCTCCCCCACTCTTGCACGACCCAGTGGGGGACTCACCTGCGCCAGCAAACATCTTCTGCTGCGCCAGTGTGTATGTGTGAAGGCCTTGGCCGTCACTCTAGCAAGTTCAGCCTTCATGCCATCACAAAGTGCTTTTCAGCATTTTTGTGATGTGTGGAGCATGTGCTATGCTTGACACACCAGTTAGGTAGGATCAGGTCCTAAGTCTCATTGAACTGAATGTGATTTACTTTTGAGAGGACATGCAAAGGATTGTGCTGTAAGTCGTATGACTCTGAAGTTCAACTTTAAATAAATGAATAAAAGACTGCAGAACTCAAGTGACATGAAAGTAATTATGGCAACACTGCGGAGAAATTTGGAATGTCTCAGCAATCTCTTTATTATAGCCTTGAAAGGGTTCCTGACCACACAATTATAAGGGCATATAGTGTCTTTCCAATGTATTTTTTCCCCCAAGAAATAGGAAGAAAAGAAATAAATATAGAATAATGGTAATAGCTTTGTGACCTAAGGGTCTGTACTTGGAATGTCATTAATGATGTCAAAACGTTGCAGATAATCACAGGGACCTGCCATTTGCTAACTGCCTAGGATAGGTGAAGCAAGTGAGGACCATACAGGTTTGAAGAGAGACACAACCAATCTGGGCAACTTGCCATTATGTTCTCACTCTGAAGAAGTGAAGGTAACAACAACAACAACTAGGTATTTATATACCGCCTGCCTTTCTGGTCATTGAATTACTCCTCTGACTTTATTCAAGGTGGTTTACATGGGCAGGCGTTTCTAAATCCCTCAAGGGGATTTTTACAATCATAGAGGTTCCCTCTTTCAAGAACCAACAACATTTCAGAATGGATCTTCCTGGTTTGGTCTCACTTCTGGCCTCCAGTTCTCCCAGGCAGGCTGGCAAGCAGCTCCATCTCTCACATGGAGGGCAGCCAAGATGCTTTGTGCTCACACCAAGAGCAGGTGGAAGCACTCAGTTCGGCTTGTCAGCTGCTTCAAGGTCTCGCCATTCTCAGCCATTCAGGCAGCTGCCGGTGTCCTCAAACTGGCGACCTTCTGATGTTATCTTCAGGCTAACTGGAGGCTCTACCCTCTAGACCAGACCTCCTGCCCAGACCAGACAGGTAATGCAGTCTGAAATAATTTGCACTAATCATACTTCTTGATGAGTTCAAGATCAACTGCAACACAGCCCAGAAAAAAAAAAAAGTTGGTCATGACAGCAAAGAGCTCATCGAACCACAGATTAGTGTACAGCTGCCTAAAAGAATTAGGACCCAATCCTGCCCAACTTTCCATCACTGATGCAGCTGCAGTACAGCTCTGACCTAAGGGATCAAATGTTCCCTTACCTTAAGGAGGCCTCTGTGACTGCCCACCTTGCAGGACACAGTGCACACCCCATTGGCATGGCTGCATCGGTACTAGAAAGTTGAAAGGTTTGAATCCCGACAGTGGTTTTTATCTCAACTCTGTTGCCAGTATTGCCCTCCCCCCCCCACATGCACACATGTCTGCTACGAGGCATATAGCTCTCTACTATCTCATTTGTTTGGGTTTGTGATTAGAAGCCAATACACAGGGACACAATGAATGGTTGTTGCCAGGCTAGCCTTAGGCAATGTGGCCTGTGTTGTGATATTGGGCCCTGCACTGGGGCAGTGGGCAAATCTTCCACTGCTGCAGCCAGCATCTGGCAGCCTGGAGGGCAGCAGAGCGAGCGGCATGTGGGCTTGCTTGCTCTCCCCTGGGTCTGTTTGGCCTGAAATTGGCCTCCCAGAAATAGTTGGCAGTGATGTTATGTCACCACCAACTATTTCTGGATGCCATGCTTTGCACGCAGTACCACAAGCATCTGCCTTGCCACAGTGCAGTTGCTGTGGCTGCCTGGTGAGACGGGAGCCCACGTGAGTGCCTCACATTGGGCCTTGCCAGTCCTGAGGCTGGCCCTGGTTGACCAGCTAGCAGAGTGAACAACCTCAAAGTGCCTTTAATTAGGCTACCAGTAACCATGAGACAGCATTTCCCAAAGAATATGGGTTTTATTAAAAAGGGAACACCCTCCCCCCAAATATAGACAATTTTCACTTATAAGATCAGTTGTCCAGAGTTTCAATGGTTTTAGATGGAAGATATTTTAGTTCTGGAAGGACAGACACAGGCTAAATGAGAGGAGAAAGAGAGGTCAGGATGCCATCTGAACTGAGTTTGCTATGCTTGAGATGACCCAACAGAAGGGGAGAGGTTTAAGGAGGCATTGAGGCAATCGAGAGAGAAGGGACCAAGATGCAGAGCAGGTTTTAGTAAAGGAGGAAAATTATTGTGGTTATGATGTTTTTAATGAGATTTTAGGAGGGAGGGAGAGATTTCAGAAGGGGCGGGAAGAAGAGGGAAGGGGAATTACCTTTTCTTACCCTGCAGGGTAGACTTGGGTATGCTGCTCTTCTGTGAAGCGGGGTTGGTTTGCATGACTTCAGGACCTGAGGAAAAATGGAGAAAAAATCTGACCAAAAAGGTGCTCCGTGGCAGGGAGGTAAGCTGTTCCTCTGGAAGTGAGTGTAACTGCTGTGGCTGGAGGTTTTCTAAGATGGGGAGAAACCTCCCTGAAATTGACAGAATGAATGTCTCTGTTGGAGAGAGACTAGAAAACTGGCAGCATGGACACTTTCGAAGGGAAAGAAAATGACCAAGTCCTACTTTCAGAACAATGTGGATATAATTCAGCAGCAGGGCGAGGAGGCCAGGGCCCCATACACTGCCCTTCCTCTTCCCTTGAGAAAAGGGCTGCTATCCAGTGTACGGTTTTTAAAAGGACCCCTAAATAAACAACAACAACAACAACAAAAAAGCTATGCAGTCAGACAGCCAGCAGCAGGGTGGGGGCTATCCAGTGTTCTGCATCGAGTGCCACATGTATGACTATATGCCTCTGGGGCATAAGTCATGGGTGTGTCCTCGATGCAAGGAGCTCCAGGCTCTCAGGGAACGCGTCCGCTCCCTTGAAGCCTTGGTGGCCGACCTGGAGAAGCGCAGGCAGGCAGAGGAGGACCGTGGAGAGACTTCCGGGGACGATCAGGCTTCGTCCCAACCTCAGGCGTGCAGCTCCTCGGCTGCCCAGGTGGGAAGTCTCGGGACTGGAGGACGTCATCCTGGAGAGGAGGGAAACAATCCCCTAGGGGGGATCCCTTTTCCAGGGGATGGGCCTGTATCCGAGCGCACTCGGGATACTCCTCGGCGGGAGAGGGGTCGGGGGCTTCTTGTAGTGGGGGATTCGATTATTAGAAACATAGAGAGGGGGGTTTGCGACGGATGTGAGGACCGCATGGTGACTTGCCTGCCTGGTGCGAAGGTTGCGGACATCACTTCTCGTCTAGACAGGCTAGTAGACAGTGCTGGGGGAGAGGTAGCGGCTGTGGTGCATGTCGGCACCAACGATGTGGGCAAGTGTAGCTGGGAGGTCCTGGAGGCCAAATTTAGGCTTTTAGGCAGGAAGCTGAAAGCCAGGACCTCAAAGGTAGCGTTCTCTGAAGTGCTACCTGTTCCACGCGCAGGGTCAGCTAGGCAGGCGGAGATCAGGGGTCTCAATGCGTGGATGAGACGGTGGTGTAGGGAGGAGGGGTTTAGATTCGTTAGGCACTGGGGAACTTTTTGGGACAAGCAGGGCCTGTACAAGAGGGACAGGCTGCACTTGAACCAGAATGGAACCAGACTGCTGGCGCATAACATTAAAAAGGTGGCAGAGCAGCTTTTAAACTGATCCCTGGGGGAAGGCCGACAGGAGCCGAGGGGCATCCAGTTCGGGACTCCTCATCCCTATGGGATGAGGATGGGGAGGTTAGAGAACAACAAGACAAAGGCAGGGTAGGAGAAGAAATTGGGAAAGGTAGGGTGATGGGATGTGATAGACGGTTTGGCACAATGAGAGGATGCGGGGACAAAGGAGCAAATAAGCAGCCCATCCTGGGGCATTCCATGTATAAATGCTTTTATGCGAATGCCCGAAGTCTATGAGCAAAGGTGGGAGAACTGGAATGTCTGGTGACAAGGGAAAATATTGACATAGTGGGCATAATGGAAACCTGGTGGAATGCGGAGAATCAGTGGGATACCGCAATCCCGGGCTATAAACTCTACAGGAGGGACAGGCAGGGGCGTGTTGGAGGTGGGGTGGCCCTTTATGTTAAGGAAGGGATAGAATCCAGCAAAGCAGAGATTGAAGGTGGGTCCGACTCCACCGTAGAATCTCTGTGGGTTAAATTACCAGGCTTGTGCAGTGATGTAATACTGGGGGCGTGCTATCGTCCTCCAGACCAGAAATCTGATGGGGACCTTGAAATGAGGAAACAGATCAGGGAGGTGACAAGGAGGGACAGGGTTGTAATCATGGGGGACTTCAATTATCCTCATATTGACTGGGTCAATTTGTGTTCTGGTCACGATAAGGAAACCAGATTTCTTGACGTGCTAAATGACTATGGCTTAGAGCAGCTAGTCACGGAGCCCACCAGAGGACAGGTGACTCTGGATTTAATATTGTGCGGTACGCAGGACCTGGTTAGAGATGTAAACGTTACTTAGACATTGGGGAACAGTGATCATGCTGCGATCCGTTTTGACGTGCACGTTGGGGGAAGAATACCAGGCAAATCTCTAACAAAAACCCTTGACTTCCGACGGGCGGACTTCCCTCAAATGAGGAGGCTGGTTAGAAGGAGGTTGAAAGGGAGGGTAAAAAGAGTCCAATCTCTCCAGAGTGCATGGAGGCTGCTTAAAACAACAGTAATAGAGGCCTAGCAGAGGTGTATACCGCAAAGAAAGAAGGGTTCCAGTAAATCCAGGAGGGTGACCGCATGGCTAACCAGTCAAGTTAGAGAGGCTGTGAAGGGCAAGGAAGCTTCCTTCCGTAAATGGAAGTCTTGCCCTAATGAGGAGAATAAAAAGGAACATAAACTGTGGCAAAAGAAATGTAAGAAGGTGATATGGGAGGCCAAGAGAGACTATGAGGAATGCATGGCCAGCAACATTAAGGGGAATAATAAAAGCTTCTTCAAATATGTTAGAAGCAGGAAACCCGCCAGAGAAGCGGTTGGCCCTCTAGATGGTGAGGGAGGGAAAGGGGAGATAAAAGGAGACTTAGAGATGGAAGAGAAATTAAATGAGTTCTTTGCATCTGTCTTCACGGCAGAAGACCTCGGGCAGATACCGCTGCCCGAACGGCCCCTCCTGACCGAGGAGTTAAGTCAGATAGAGGTTAAAAGAGAAGATGTTTCAGACCTCATTGATAAATTAAAGATCGGTAAGTCACCGGGCCCTGATGGCATCCACCCAAGGGTTATTAAGGAATTGAAGAATGAAGTTGCAGATCTCTTGACTAAGGTATGCAACTTGTCCCTCAAAACGGCCACGGTGCCAGAAGATTGGAGGATAGCAAATGTCACGCCTATTTTTAAAAAGGGAAAGAGGGGGGACCCGGGAAACTATAGGCCGGTCAGCCTAACATCCATACCGGGTAAGATGGTGGAATGCCTCATCAAAGATAGGATCTCAAAACACATAGACGAACAGGCCTTGCTTAGGGAGAGTCAGCATGGCTTCTGTAAGGGTAAGTCTTGCCTCACGAACCTTATAGAATTCTTTGAAAAGGTCAACAGGCATATGGATGCGGGACAACCCGTGGACATTATATATCTGGACTTTCAGAAGGCGTTTGACACGGTCCCTCACCAAAGGCTACTGAAAAAACTCCACAGTCAGGGAATTAGAGGACAGGTCCTCTCGTGGATTGAGAACTGGTTGGAGGCCAGGAAGCAGAGAGTGGGTGTCAATGGGCAATTTTCACAATGGAGAGAGGTGAAAAGCGGTGTGCCCCAAGGATCTGTCCTGGGACCGGTGCTTTTCAACCTCTTCATAAATGACCTGGAGACAGGGTTGAGCAGTGAAGTGGCTAAGTTTGCAGATGACACCAAACTTTTCCGAGTGGTAAAGACCAGAAGTGATTGTGAGGAACTCCAGAAGGATCTCTCTAGACTGGCAGAATGGGCAGCAAAATGGCAGATGCGCTTCAATGTCAGTTAAGTGTAAAGTCATGCACATTGGGGCAAAAAATCAAAACTTTAGATATAGGCTGATGGGTTCTGAGCTGTCTGTGACAGATCAGGAGAGAGATCTTGGGGTGGTGGTGGACAGGTCGATGAAAGTGTCGACCCAATGTGCGGCGGCAGTGAAGAAGGCCAATTCTATGCTTGGGATCATTAGGAAGGGTATTGAGAACAAAACGGCTAGTATTATAATGCCGTTGTACAAATCGATGGTAAGGCCACACCTGGAGTATTGTGTCCAGTTCTGGTCGCCGCATCTCAAAAAAGACATAGTGGAAATGGAAAAGGTGCAAAAGAGAGCGACTAAGATGATTACGGGGCTGGGGCACCTTCCTTATGAGGAAAGGCTACGGCGTTTGGGCCTCTTCAGCCTAGAAAAGAGACACTTGAGGGGGGACATGATTGAGACATACAAAATTATGCAGGGAATGGACAGAGTGGATAGGGAGATGCCCTTTACACTCTCACATAATACCAGAACCAGGGGACATCCACTAAAATTGAGTGTTGGGCGGGTTAGGACAGACAAAAGAAAATATTTCTTTACTCAGCGTGTGGTCGGTCTGTGGAACTCCTTGCCATAGGATGTGGTGCTGGCGTCTAGCCTAGACGCCTTTAAAAGGGGATTGGACAAGTTTCTGGAGGAAAAATCCATTATGGGGTACAAGCCATGATGTGTATGCGCAACCTCCTGATTTTAGAAATGGGTTAAGTCAGAATGCCAGATGTAGGGGAGGGCACCAGGATGAGGTCTCTTGTTATCTGATGTGCTCCCTGGGGCATTTGGTGGGCCGCTGTGAGATACAGGAAGCTGGACTAGATGGGCCTATGGCCTGATCCAGTGGGGCTGTTCTTATGTTCTTTTGTCTAAACAAAGAATAGAAAAAGCATTTGTGGATAAATAATACTATCTGAAACATCAGTCAGGACTTTCCTGGGCTTTATTGAATTAAGATGTATCCTTCCAGGAGGGCAAAAAAGACTAACTGCATCCTGATCAAAGAGAGTCCTGAAAGGACTGAAGGTCTGTCCTGGTCTCTTGCATGGGTCGTTGGTAAGTGAACCAGAGAAGAGGTTTGAAAAGACTGTCCAGCTGGTTGGTTGGCGGGGCAGTTAGGCTTAGGGCACAATCCTAACCCACTTTCCAGCACCGACATAAGGACAATGCAGCTCCATCGTAAGGCAACAAACATTCCCTTACTTCAAGGAGGACTCAGTGACTGCCACCCAACTGCAGGATGCAGCACATGTCCCATTGGCATAGCTGTGCCAGTGCTGGAAAGTTGGTTAGCAGTTGGGCTTTAATTTTTTATTCAGGAAGATGTGTGCTTGCAACTGAGATGCTACCAAGGTGGGGAGCCTGAATCTGCAAGACTCTAAAGAAGGGTGATACACAGATGCCCTGCAGTGATCCAACCTTCCATTTTGATCAGTGGCCCTTGGTTAGTTAGGAAAAGCCATGCCTCATTCCCTTCAGGGAGAACCTCTGGCTGACCTTCTGGAATAGCTGCAAAGAGCCAAGATGGCGTTAGGAGAGACTTTTGGAAGAGGAGGTCACTGGCAACAACCTGCTATGGCGAGAACTATTGCATAAACTAATGGTGTGCCAGTCTCTGGCAGGGCCTAGGAGAGGGGGGTAAAGGGGGTAATTTGTACCTGGGCCCAGGGTAAGAAAGGGGACCCAGGAATCAAAGGAGGGAGCCCAGAAAGTTCCTGGGATCTTACATTTTCCTATATCATCTGAATTTGCTGCCTATGCATGATGCTGGAGGTACAACCAAGGGCATGCAGCTGCAACTGCAGCTGCAAGCCATACACACCCGTCCAGGAATGCATCCATGACCCTCCTTAACACAGTGTCAAATCTTGGAAGGAACAGATCTGCTATTGTAGTGCTTTGGCTGGTGGATCTGATAACTATAAGGAGTGTGTAGGAGCTCAGGGACCCAGCTGTGGGGCTATAGCTGCTGCAGAAGTTCATTTTGGTGCACACAGCCCACTGTCCATTCTAGTGTGAACCTAAATATGTAGATGCTAAGTTTCTGCAATAGGTTTTCTATATTTCAAAGATTTTGAAGACACTTAGGAGTGTATTTGGTTTTCCATCTTATTTTAGCTGGCTGCCGATGCAGCATGGTCAGGTAGACCTGGGCTCTGCATCAAGAAGCCTGGTAGACCTGGGCTCAAAAGACTATTCTGGCTATCAGTACCCTTACCCTGCCCTATTTTTCCCTCCCCTCCCCATTTAGGAAGGGGCCCAAAAGCAACTTTGTACCCCTGATAGAATTCTTCTCAGAGGCCCTGGTCTCTGGTATTGAACTTTTGAACTATATATTGCATGTGGGTCACACTGGAATCTGTGTCTGAAACATTCCTGAAAAGGGCTACAGCAAATGATTAGGAGAAAGGAGCTTATTTCACCATACCGTGATATCAACCTTTTTATTTGGTTTCATTTATTTTAGACAGAGCTGGCTTGCCAATGAACAGAAGGAAAGATTCCATGTGCGATGTTTCATCCAGTGCAGTCTTCAAGGAAGACTTGTTTCTTTGACAACTGTTCCTGCCCGATCCTCTTTAAAGAACTCAATTTTGTGCTGGCTTAGAGAAGAGAAAGAAGAAAATCCCTGTGAACATGAGCTGTTCTTTGCCTTCTTGTACACTTTTGGAGCTCATTGTCCAAAATCAGGGATAACCACAGGTGTAAGGAAAGGAAATAGGCTTAAGGAGGCAGTTAATGAAATTTGGGTGGCTGAATCCAGGCTACTGCCTTCATGATGGCCCCAACTATGGGCAGAGGTGTAGATCAATGTGTCTCTCCTATGTTTTGCACAAAGGAAATGCGGACTCTAAAGACAGAGGGAAGATGAAAAAGCCAGGTGCAGCCCAAATCCTGAGATGCTATCACTGTGCCTCCCTGCATTTTTTTTTAAATTCCTGGGCATACAAAGCACTCCCTTACCCAGCCCTCCCCACTTCTTTCCTCTACTGCTTACAGCAGTGTGCTACTCTCCTGCTTTGGCTGCTGCCAGAGTTCTCCAGCAGCAATAGTGCTTGCCCATCCTCTCCCTGATCCCTATGATAGTCCATTCCCTGATGCTTTGTGAACCATGGCCAAAGATCTGCTTGACACTGGCACAGGGAAGGAAGTCCAGTTGTATTTAATATAGCAGCCCAGCACATTGCACTAGCTTAAGCAGCCACAGTGCCCAGCTGGACCACACCTGTGCGGCCAGGTAACATTACATGGGGAAGAAGTTGCTACAAGACAGAGCAGGACAGGGTGTTGTAGGGGAAGGGAAGTGAGGGCACAGAGAACCTAATAAGCATGTCTTAGGAAGAGACAATGCTACAGGATATTTGCTATTTTTTAAATAAACTGTACTATCTTATGAAGTGACAGTAGCAAACAGTACTATTAAAAATAACAGTTCCTTGTAGATTTTGAAACTTGTTCACAACTGAACTTTTAGCTATAAGAACTGTGCCACAGTGAATATCGCCGACCATAACATTCAGTACCTCTGTTTTTGAACAGCTGATTAAAAACAGAGGCCCCCAAGCTTTCACTCCACCCGGTCCAGAGTCTCTGTGTTGGGCTGTCCACCTGATACGAAAGCTCTTCATTCTACAATGATCCTCGGGTCATCATAGAATCAAGTAGCCCCACTGTGGGGCTACTTGCTTTACGCAGGGGAAAGGGACAAAAGTCCCCTTCTCCCAAGGAGGATGCAGCGGCTCCTTGGGGCATGCTGGATGCAGCGGCAGCCATTTTCAGCGCCACTGCAGCCCTGCGCACCGGGCAGCTCAAGATTGGTTTGGACATCCCTTGTGAATCTGTATCCCTTCTACAGGATGTGCTAGAAGCTAGAACATCCACAGGTGTTGTCAGCATCTGATCTGCAGGGAACCTCTGTCTCTTTAAGACACATATGGCAGAGAAAGGTTCAGGAGGTCGCAATATAATTTTGTTAGTAGCTTTTAGAAGTAGCTTTCAGGACTGACCACTGCTGGAGCCACCCCATCTTAATATGGCAAAGACATTTAAGCCAAGTTTGAAAATCAAGCACTTTGAAATCAAGACACCAATTCTTGCTATTGATTAGCTGTTGTTTAGCAGGGATACAAAGCTCAGATTAAAGAGCACCAATACTTGTGATGTAACAAATTTGCCAATCTCCAAGTCTGCCTATGAGCATTAAGTTTCCATTAATAGCTGATTATGTAAACTCACACTCTTCTCCTATTGTGCTCCTGCCACAAGTTCCCTGGGGCTCACAACATGCTCACAGAAATAAACCCAGCTGCAAGAAAGCTAATTTCTGTTTATTACATTTTAATTCTTTGTTTTAAAATGCCTCACTTGCGATGTCTTTCTGATGTAGCAAATAGCTGGGAACAATTGGAAAGCAAAAGAGTTGGGGTGCCCTCCAACCATAACATGAGTAATCTTTTTGTCAGAACACTGGGGTGATTAGGCCCATGGCACAGGAGCATTGTAGCACATTAAAGTTAGCTATATATTAAATGGAAATTACATGGAAATAATAGCTTTCGTTTGTATAGACCCCTGGGGTACTCTTTTGCTTGTTATGTTCAGCACCAGTGGGGGAAAAAAATCTACCCTTCACTGCTGAAGAAAGTAGTAATCAGTTTGTTCCTAATATTTTGATGGAGTATAAGGAATTTATTTATTAAACAGGTTTTGAAAAGCTTATATGATCCCTTTTCTTGTAGGACCCAGGGCAGTTTACCACCAAAAATACTAACAATTAACACAATCATAACAACAATGAAATCAATAAAATTGTGCTAGCAGTGATTGCCCAATTCTATGCACCACTATTGGTGCCAATGCAACTCTGCTGGTTTAGTGCATTCGGTGGTGCTGGGGAGATCGGGAGGCCTGGCAGAGGTGAGTGAAAATATACTTGCCTCTATGTAGCCTCCTGATGACCTGTGGGTATCCTCTGACAATACCAGCTATATACCTGGTCTGATTCTGAGGAAAGAAAGGGGGTGAGATGAGCCCAAAAAACAGGGTGTAGGATCTGGCATGCATGTTTGCCACCAAACTCCTCCCCCTCTGGCACACACCCTGCCCCCTGCCCTGCCCTGCCGACCTCAGAATGCCCTGAACCTCTGCCACCCTGACCAGGACACCAACTTTCTGGTGCCTGCAGAGCTTCCTGAAGCTGCTGCTGTCTGTGCCACACTTCTCACCATTTGCAGCAAAGGTCTGGCAGCATGTGACAGTAGCCAGGTTTTCACATTGCCATAAAGGATCTTGCTCTGCTGGACACTAGTCCTGTCGCTCTCCTGGCCAACTGCTGCTTAGCCATCCCCACACATGGGCTAAATGAGTCACATATGTGGGATGATCTGGGCAAGGAGCAACTCCCCCCCATATGTGTGGGATTTGGAGCGACATGCTAAGATAGACTGAGAACATACCAAGAACAGTAATCCAAATTCCCTTCTATAACTTTCCATGAGCCTAGTTTGAGTCACTTTGTGAATATTTGTTCATCTTTGTAGTATAAATGATTTGAAAATCCATCCATGTGCAGTGCTCCTCTGACAGCCTTGTGCAGCTCCCCTTTTGCTTTCAGGAGCTCAGCAATGATGATTGCTAAGCACTCGGGAGCCACCCTGTACTGCCACAATAGGGCTCTGCACATTTGGGGCTGAAGATTAGAGGGAACCAGCCTGCCCAGGTGACCTGCTTCTTAATGCATCTCCCAGTTTCTCAGTACTTGATGTTTCATAGCTGATGGCATAAACTGCCCTAGAAAAAGTATCACGTACAGGATCAGGGCAGATGAAAAGTCTACTGCAGTGGTTCTCAAACTTTTTAGCGCCAGGACCCACTTTTTAGAATGACAGTCTGTCGGGTCCCACTAGAAGTGATGTCATTAACCTGGAAGTGAGGTCGTGGCCGGAAGATACATCATTAAAGAAAACTTTTAATACCCCCCCCCATATGACAAAATCAAATATAATTAATCAATTAAAAAAATTAAAAGTTTACATATGTTTAAAAGTTATTTAAAATAAAGAAGAGCCCTCCTAACCCTCCCAAGCAATTGCTGATCTATTTTAAAAAGCTGAAATCTTATCCACACTTACCCAGGAGTAAGCCCCATTGACTATCATTGTTAAAAGCATATACATAGTAGCCTGTTAAAAGTACAGGCCTGTAACATTTCCCCAAATGCAGTTGCATACCATGGTGGCATCAAGTCTAATACAGGTCCAACCTTGTTATACATGAATTTTTTATACACGGATTTGACTCAACACTAATGGCCACTGCAAATGAGAAGGAATGTGCTGATCCCTGGAGAAGGGGGAAAATGCATCCCTTTAAAATCAGTTTAAAAAACTGAACAGTCCTTTAACAATAGCCTCCTTAAAGAGAGAGAGAGAGAGGGCAGCTGGCTGACAATCTATCAATCTTCCTCTCTCCAGGTGACCCCTCCCTTCCCCCTGAGCATTGAAAGAAAGGTGATCGCTTTGCATTGGTGAAAGGAGGGACTGAGTGAAGCCCCTTTCTAAGCGCTTGGAGGACAGATTGATGGATTGTCTTCTTAATGACTCTTCTCTTACATCACAAAGGTCAGCAAGGCTGATTTTAAATCACAAAGAAACTTTGTTTTTTAAACTGATTTGCTATAGTGCGTTTTTCGCCATCCACGTGAGTGCTTGGAACAGAACCCACGCGAATAATGAGGCTCAACCCGTATACTAAAAATAAAATATATATTGAAATGAATGGGAACCCATCTGAAATTGGCTTGCAACCCACCTAGTGGGTACCAACCCACAGTTTGAGAAACACTGATCTATTGCATTTGATAGGTGCTCTTTTAACCATTGTGTGAAGATGTGGCCAGCTTAGCCATTTCATGCAGCCATGGGAATGCTCTTCAACTGGCATTCCAGCAGCAGAGCACACTTGACAGAGTCACAAATGCTGTTGCGTTGGAGTATGTTCTGGGCTACTGCCAGAGACGTTGAGCAGTGTGCTGGGATGCTATCCCCTCCAGAGCCTCCTGACACACCCCCTATCTCTCCTCCGACTTGTGCCATCGATATAGCTGGGACAGGTCATAGGAGACCGAGAGGCAATTGAGGAGAAAACATTTTCTCTTGCCTCTTGCAATCCTACTGATTGCCCCCCCCCCCACAGCATACAGTGTTGCTTGTCTTGGTGTGTCTGCATGCTATAGTGGGGGAAGCTGAGAACTGGGCTGACATTCTTCTAAAGATTTTTAAAAAATTATCTTTGCACTATATTATTGGGCCTACTTGGACTATATCAGTGGATTCAAACGGCTTCTTGTGCCATCAACGTTTTGTTGTATCCCTTTTTTATTTTTAGGCTAGGCGTTTCTAGAAAATGTTTCTGAGGATGCAACAGTGGCAGCAAGTAGCAGCAACCATGGCATAGACAAACTTTCTTTGGAAGAGAGTAATGGCGTTTGAAAAGAGCCGGAAAACTGGAAATCTGCTTAGGTTACTGAATTCTGCTTGGCAAATCGCTTTTCTCCATTCAGATCAAGTGCCAAGGCAGATGTAGGCATAAGAGTAATCTCTGGAGGCTTCCTTGCCAGTAAATGCAAGGCAGCTTACAAAGAAATGCCTCGCTTCTCCGAATGCTTGGCTTTTCTGGCACTGAGCACAGCTTTCTGGCCTGCCACAGCATGGCACAGACTGCAGCTACAGGAGACAACCTGAGGAGCTGCAAGTTAACTGCCAGAGCTGGATAAATTAGGCATGGTCAAGCAAAAGCTACAATGGTGGTTTTCATTATTTTTTTTGTTCAATGCATAGGTGGAAAAATATAGATATACGTTCCATTTTTAAAAAAGTGATGGGAATAACTTTGGGCTAAACTGAACCAAGCCCACATTCTTGAGAACATGCAGCTCAGATTTTGGTTGGCAGCAGAGGATGGGTGTTTTCCTGCCAGTGGCAGCGTGTCCCGGGACACCACCATTTGCCACCTTGGGTCTGCTGCCTTCACACACACACACACACACATGCACACAAATAGCAGTCACTTACATTAAACTTATTGCAGTTTCTTCAGTTGGAGATGTGCAGGAGTTCCATGTTCAGCTTAAAGGGACCACGCAAATGCAAGTTCCTTCATCACATGGCTCTGTCCTTCATCTGCATGGTTCTGTTTCCTGTTCCTGTGCATCTGGGACACATGTGCATCTGGGACACATGTGCATCCTGTGCATCTGTGGTTTCCAAAACCTGAGGCCTGGCAGTAGGGGTGGTGGCAATCTATCATGCTGGGTTGGTTTTAGCCCTGGGCATGGTTCTTAATTCAAGCCAACACCTGGCAATCAAGCCTGGTTTGGACTGGGGGTGTGGGCAGAGCTGACTATGACAGACATGACATCTGGGTCCAGCAGTAGTATGTCTCTGACGACCAGTTGTGGGGAAGCAGTGGCAGGAGAGAGGTGTGCCTTCTCTTCAGCCTATGAATTTCCCAGAGGCAACTGGCGAGTCACTGTGGGAACAGGATGCTGGACGAGATGGGCCTTTTAACCTGAACCAGCAGGGCTGTTTTGATGTTGTTTTACTCCATCTTTCCTCTACCTGGCTTGGTCCTGACATTTATCATCCAATTTCTGTGTGTGTTTCTCAATTGCCGTTCTCAACCAACCAGCATTTAAAATATGAAATGTCTCTGAAATGTAAATTGTAGAAGGAGATGAAGAATAAATGAAGCAGTTACTGAATAAATAATAGACTTGGAGCTAGTGTCTGTCCATCTAGGTGTCAAGCATCCCATTCCAGAATGTAAACTGACTTGTGATATCACAGGGAGAAAAAAAACAACAGCTTAATGTCAATAAAAAAAGAAAGCGGCATTATTTAAAGCTTCTGTTTAGAGGAAAATATGCAGTCTCTAACCCAATATGGTAAATTTCCAAGTGAATCAACAGTGTGGTTTTCGACTGCAGCATTTTCTCAGATTTAGATATGACTGACAAAGAAGGAACTACTTCTCCCTGCATAAAGTTTCACATCTTCTCCCTCTGCTCTTGCTAATTAGGCATGGTAATAAATTATGTAATTAAAAGATCAGAAAGAAAGGAGAAGAAATTTGTAATACAAGTAAGAAGCTGCTTTTTCTTTCTTCATCAACTTTATGAGGTTGTAGAATGTTCATAGCAATTGATTATTTAATAATCTCTCTGCATTACTAGTCTCAAGATATTTCTAGAATCAAATCTTACTTTTAAATCCGGAAGGTTAGAATTCTGAAATTTACAAATGGCCACAAAAGTTTGAAAACTATTGTGCTTAACTTGAAATGCTTCTATAGGTATTAAACTATTTTCATTCTCCCTGGGTTTAAAGGTATTCCTAATAAACATAATGCCCATAGCTTTCCCTTCCCCCATAAATGGTAACACACACAAGTTGCACAATCCCTTTTCTGATGGGGAAGAATCACACAAAGCTGGAACAAATTTGTTGTAGAAACTAAGAATTTCTAGACATATTAAGATATAGAGGGGCCCTTAGCGCCCTCTATGCCTGACCACTAATCTGTCTTTTTTTAACATGAAAAAACTGTTCATTAGAGTTAATATAAAATGGATGATGGCCGAATCTCAAAGGATCTCTTCTATGGAGAACTCGTGCAAGGAAAGCGCCCTACAGGTAGACCACAGCTGCAATACAAGGACATCTGCAAGAGGGATCTGAAGGCCTTAGGAGTGGACCTCAACAAGTGGGAAACCCTGGCCTCTGAGCGGCCCGCTTGGAGGCAGGCTGTGCAGCATGGCCTTTCCCAGTTTGAAGAGACACTTGGCCAACAGACTGAGGCAAAGAGGCAAAGAAGGAAGGCCCATAGCCAGGGAGACAGACCAGGGACAGACTGCACTTGCTCCCAGTGTGGAAGGGATTGTCACTCCCGAATTGGCCTTTTCAGCCATACCAGACGCTGTTCCAGAAAATTCAGAGCGCGATACCATAGTCTTTCAAGACTGAAGGTTGCCAACACAAATAGGAAGGATAACATTATTGTGTTATGGGATGGGCTGACTGCTAGTAATGATAGAGGGAGTGTCATTCTGAGAACTGGATAAAACTGGATTTTAGCTGTCTACTGAGTGGCTTTAAATGCTAGCCCAATCCTATCCAACTTTCTAGTGCCAATGCAGCTGAGAACATATGTTCCCTTACCTTGAAAAGGATCCCAAACTCAGGATGCAGTGCACACCCCATTGGCATGACTCTATCAGTGCTGGACAGTTGGATAGGATTGGGCCCTAATAGCCCAGAGAAGGCTTGGGGCCAAAAGCGGTTCAGCCTGGGGCACAGAGAATTGCATCCCCTTACCCCAGGTAAAGCCACAGCAGCCCCAATAGGGCTGCTCAGATCTGCACCATTTGAGCAGCCCAGAGCTTTCCCGGGCTGCCTGGGACCGGAGATAGGATCCACCAGAAGTGCCAGATCCTGGCCCCCGTTCATCTGCTGAAACACCTCCTCCCTGCCCAACCCATGACCCCCCAATCCCCATGCTGGCCTGACTTGGCCAGCGCAGGCTTACCCCTTGTGCTGGCCAAGCAGGTCCCACGTTGGCCTCCAGAGGCCAGCGCGCATTTATGCACCAGCCTCCTTGCTCTTTCGGAAGCGCAAAGGTGCTTTACAGTACTTTTGCAACACTAGTGGGCCCGCACAAGGGTCTTGCACCAGCCCAACCGGAGATTAAGATTTCTCCTTAAATTTCTCTTTCTCAGCTTGGGTCTCCCATTTGTGAGACAAGTCATTACAACGAGATTCATTTCATAAGGTTGTTGAAAGGATTAATAATGGTATGATTTTATAGCCATTTCCTTTATATGAGTGGTAGCAATGACTACAAATAACCAATTCACCTCAGAAATGGAGGAGTGGTTCTGAATTTTACTGATGATGGTCTGCTTACTAGTGGAGGAGTAACTCTGCATAAGTGAACAGCAATAGCTGAAAATCATGAGAGCATTTCTCATGTCACTTATTCGCTTACCACAGAAGAGGTTATGTCTTATTTAGCATGCACTAGTAATACCATGGAGTTCTCTATGGAGAACTCGTGCAAGGAAAGCGCCCTACAGGTAGACCACAGCTGCGATACAAGGACATCTGCAAGAGGGATCTGAAGGCCTTAGGAGTGGACCTCAACAAGTGGGAAACCCTGGCCTCTGAGCGGCCCACTTGGAGGCAGGCTGTGCAACATGGCCTTTCCCAGTTTGAAGAGACACTTGGCCAACAGTCTGAGGCTAAGAGGCAGGCCCATAGCCAGGGAGACAGGCCAGGGACAGACTGCACTTGCTCCCAGTGTGGAAGGGATTGTCACTCCCGAATTGGCCTTTTCAGCCACACTAGACGCTGTTCCAGAACCACCTTTCAGAGCGCGATACCATAGTCTTTCGAGACTGAAGGTTGCCAACTTATAGTAATACCATGATGCTTCATGGGCCTCACTGGAAGCCAATATGCTTTAGTTTACAATAACCAGCAGTGTGTTTAGTTCACAAAAATGCAGCTGCACTGGCTGTTACCAATGCAGAAATGCAACTGGGGGAAATCGCTTGTTTTTTTCTCCCCATATCATGCTCCCCCACCAGTAACACTCCTGTTCAATCCTATTCAAGTCCCCATGCAGTGATGCAGCAGTGCCAACATGGTGCATGCTGAATCCTACAGAGGTTTCCCACCTGTTGAGGTCCACTCCTAAGGCCTTCAGATCCCTCTTGCAGATGTCCTTGTATCGCAGCTGTGGTCTACCTGTAGGGCGCTTTCCTTGCACGAGTTCTCCATAGAGGAGATCCTTTGGGATCCAGCCATCATCCATTCTCACAACATGACCGAGCCAACACAGGCGTCTCTGTTTCAGCAGTGCATACATGCTAGGGATTCCAGCTCGTTCCAGGACTGTGTTGTTTGGAACTTTGTCCTGCCAGGTGATGCTGAGGATGCATCGGAGGCAGCGCATGTGAGCAGAGTGGATAGGGAGATGCTCTTTACACTCTCACATAATACCAGAACCAGGGGACATCCACTAAAATTGAGTGTTGGGCGGGTTAGGACAGACAAAAGAAAATATTTCTTTACTCAGCGTGTGGTCGGTCTGTGGAACTCCTTGCCACAGGATGTGGTGATGGCGTCTAGCCTAGATGCCTTTAAAAGGGGATTGGACAAGTTTCTGGAGAAAAAATCCATTATGGGGTACAAGCCATGATGTGTATGCGCAACCTCCTGATTTTAGAAATGGGTTATGTCAGAATGCCAATGCAAGGGAGGGCACCAGGATGAGGTTTCTTGTTATCTGGTGCGCTCCCTGGGGCATTTGGTGGGCCGCTGTAAGATACAGGAAGCTGGACTAGATGGGCCTATGGCCTGATCCAGTGGGGCTGTTCTTATGTTCTTATGTTCTTATGAGCTTCAACCTCTGGAGACCTCCTTGAGGTAAAGGAACATTTGTTCACTTGCTCCAGGGTTAACTTGCTCTGGCCAGCTGGGTCTACCCAAACCTGTACCAGCTCTATAGCTGGCACAAGTCTGCATGGACCTGGATCAAGGATCAAGGCTGGGAAGAGGGAAAGGATAAAGCAGTGCACCACTGCTGCCAACTCCACCCCCTTCTCAGCCCTGAACTGCTCTCCTCCCTGCCCCATGTCCTCCCTGTTCTGCCCCTCCCCACTTCCATTCCACCCCCTGAGCTGACTTACTGGTGCTGGCAGGTGAACTCAGCCTCTTGCTACTTGCAACTATGGCCATGTCGCAAGAAATGACTCATCAATTTTGTGACAGCAGTAAAAGGCCTTGTGCCATCAGAATGAGCATTCTGGTAGTGTAAGGCTCGAATAGGATTGGGCTTCTAGTCTTTTTGCCGATGCACTAGTTTGGCACATGCAGGGGCTTCTTTTTAAACAAATGATCCTTAGGTGGTTTTTAAAGTGGTGCAGGGCACAACAGAGAGGTCACTCTGAATATCTGACTCTTCACAGATATTCACCAGAAGTAAGTTACATATACCATGATGGAGAGCAGGCTACAGTATTTACATGAGTAGCTATTTGCAAAACTGAACAGTTGAATATTATATGAACCCACTATTAGGATCAGATAATTTTAGTTTACCTGAAGCAAGCTATTCACATGCTAATCTGCCACCTCAAGAGAACTGAAAATGACTATGACAGTGAAACCCATAAGCTCTTTACAGACAAGTCAAACAGAACAAAGTGAAATTATCCTAATAAATACTTGCTGGAACGTATTTGTTCTGCTCTCATCTAAGCAAACAATTTACACAGGGAAAGGCAACCAAAGAGAACATTATTATGGTGTAATAAAATACAGATTGCCTGCATAGTACTCTGAAAGTCTCCAGCACACACTGACCCTCTCTGATATAGTTTCCGTTCTTTGGGTGCAAGACGCATGAATTCTCAGTCTAATCGTGTTACCAGAAGTGTAGGCAACATATGCTATGTTTCCTGGGATGATATTATGAGAAGGAACCTGGAGGTTACTTGGAAAGTAGGGGGGAAAGGAGACTGTAAATAAAATTGTTTCACCAAGGGAGCGATAAACACGGGCAATATATTATGAGGACGGGCATCTAAAAGAGTATATATTAATCAGGTCAAGAGAGAGAGAGGGTAGTGGCAAATGAAGAGAAAAATAAAATATAAAGTGATGAAAACAAAAAAGAATCAACCAGAAGGGAAATTTCTCTGTCACGCTGTGAGATAGCAACAAAGCAAATCTAATGAATGTCATTGCTTCGTTGTTGTTTTTTAGACACCATTCCTCAGATATGAAATGTGGTTCATTATCTGTCATATGGACGTTTGCAGCCGTCTGCTGGAGGGGGGAAAAAAAGAACATGTCACAAAATAAACTATGTATTTCCTTCCCCCCTCCCCCTTGTCATGATTTCAGGGACTAGCAAAGGGTGGTTCACAGGAAGGAAGGCAGCTTGAAAAGGTGCCGGAACAGCAAACATCAACGCAATGACATTGGCGATGGAATTTTGTATACTTTAACAATCCTAAGTCCATACCACCAAGCATCTTATGCTTTATTGTTTATTATTTAGGGATCGTTGGCACTCCCTAGCTCTGTCTCCTGGTTTGATGCACATGTTACCTTAGTAAGATGGCAGCCATTGAAAAACCATTTCTATGCTGAACTGATAATGTATTGCTCTTTCCCCCAACTCATGTGCAGTCTAACCAAACTTCATTTTGGTTTCTGGCTAGCAATGAAACCAAAGCTAGGAGCAGGCTAGACCTCACTCCGAAGAGGATGATGTCATACTGCATTCTGAGGAGAGGTCATGCTACTCAAGGACCATTCAGGGGAAGGAAGACTGTAGTGCTGCAGGGCACCTGTGTTTCTTCTATCGTCTAAGGCAGTGTTTCTCAACCTGCTCCCCTGACATACCACTTGCTCTAACACTCTCCGCAAAACTACCACCAGAAGTGATGACGTCATTGCCATTTACTTCTGGGTTTGGAGATGGTGATGGAAGCTTCCAAAGGAAGTAAGAGGTTCAGGGCAGATGGGAGGGCATTTTCAAGTGTGTGAAAACTGTGTGCTGGAGCTCTGTCTGTTGGGCTGAGCCTCCTACTGCAGTTGGTAGCTCCTGTTATGGTCTCATTCCTGGCAAGTGGGTACCACCCAACTCTGCCTGGCATACCACCAGTGGTATACATACCTCCGGTTGAGAACCCCTTCTCTAAGGTATTGCAAATTTGGTTTTCCCATCCTGATAGAATTTTGCTGCAAAAACAAAATTTATGGAATATATATTTATGAAAGCTACAGGGAGTACAGAGAGGATGGGCTGTATTCTGTTGTTGGAAAGGGAAAGGTCCCAAGGTACTAAAGAGAGTGGAGCAGGGCTTCAAGTACTGATATAAAAACACTAGTCTTTGACCAGGTCACTCCTGTTCACATATAAAGGGAAGTATAACAGGAAAGAGCCATGAGAGAGAGAGAGAGAGAGAGAGAGAGAGAGAGTCTAGGGTCCTGGGAAGCATTTTCACTGACTACTTTGAAACCTGAAGCAGGCAAAATGTTAGAAATGTCAGTGTCAGGTGTCTGATTTATACCTTCGACCTAACTCTAATTATTTTAACCTTATAATTTGCATAAATCCAATCATGGCTATCAGACTTGGAGGAGGGCATAAATTCCGCCTGTATGCTTTGATTTACAACCAAAATACTACTTTCTTGTTTGATCCTTTTGAGACTGTTTTCTAATTTTGAGTTAACTTGAATGACTCCCCCCCCCCAACATATAAAGTAAAAAGAAAAAAAAAGCAACAGTAAAAGCTTATTCGCTGAGGCACTGTGTGGAAATTTCCCTTCCAATTCTTGTTCTCATATATTGTCTTGTTTTTTTAGGTAACAAATATGGATTACGACTTAATCCTTACAAAGAGTGTGGCTACAAGCCCAAATAGTCCAGCACAGTTAAACCCTTCGGCACTCTTACCTCCATGGTGGATTATGATTTATGACTGTAATTCAGATCAAGGTAGCTGCACAGTGTACTTTATTTCTACTGAAATCATAGGAGCATAAGTATCAAAGTTCTTTGAGGCTAGGATTCTACTTCAAAGTGTGGTCTGTTCTGTCCCAGAAAACTTATCAGATATAATGGAGATAGCTGTTCCATATGCTCTGTTCCCAGCATCTGGGATCAAAGGTAGACTATTTCTAAATAAGGAGCTTTTGTGTGGTCATCATGACTGATAGTAATTAACAGACAATCCTTGGTAAATTTGCCTAATCCATTTTAAAAGCTACCTGAAACTATTGCCACCTGCTGGGACAAGGAATTCCATAAATTCATGATGTCTTCTATGAAGAACACATGTACTTGTCTGTCATGAACCTCCTGATGCACTGTGATTTCTCTTCTCCGTTTTCTCTTTCATTGTGCATTACTCTGTTCTCATTTCTTTCCCCCCCTTGATTATGACAGGGTGGACCCAGTCATCCTATGTCCTGCTGAGATACGGTTTTCTACCCTCTTTAACCCATAATGGATGGGCTGTTTCACGGCAATTGGAATGATACAAGAACAGAGCCATAATTGTCTGTTACTTGGGGATGAAGACAGGTTTTGTACTGTGAAAATGAATTGCAGCAAGGTAGAGTTTATTACAGCGTTAGACGTGCACTTTGATGATTGACATTTTCATACTCATGAAGAGGAACAGGCCAGTTATATATGCGCAGGCTACTTGAATGCATTCTGAAGATACAGTCTGTGACATCTGCAAAGGAGTTGATGGCCTAAATCAGGGGCGTCAAACTTGTTTCATTCAGCAGGCTGAATTGCAGTCGTGGCATCTGCCAAGACCAGAAGTGATGTAATCAAGCAGGAACTGACATGTTAAGTAGGTGATGACCAGAAATAAGAACTTCTTTTCTTGCTTAGGAACTCAATAACTGCAAATGACAGAAGAGAAAAAGACAAACCTTGATCATATTTTCATGATATGGGATAAGCTGGCAACCCTTGCAGCATCGCTGCTTCTGCTGAGGCATCTGTTTGCAGCTCCACAGCTGAGAGGTGCTCTGCAAAGTGACACCTCAGCAGAAGCACTGCTTCTGCTGAAAGGGTTGCCCATGTGATAATTGGACTCTTCCAGCGCTGCCCTTTCAGCAGTGCCGTTTTTTCCGAAGTGTAACTTCACAGCTCAGCAGCTGAGAACAGCTGATGCTGGAAGAGGCCAATTATCACAGTGGGGGAGGGGGTTGGGGGGTTGGATGAAGAGCTTCTGCAGGCTGGCTGTATGTTTGACACCCTTAGCTTAAATCATCTCTTAATCTCAGCCTTGCATTTTGCGGGGAGGTGAGGCAAAGTCTCTATATGGTGCAGGGAGGTAAAGCATGCAAGATCCTCCTCAGTGTGCCAGTTTAGAAGGTGGGCAGTGGAGATGGTGAGGTGGAAAGTGGTGATGGGAGTGGGGCACACGAATTCTGATTCACATCCCACCAAAAGGGAGGGTGGCACTGGAGCCCCACTTTGGGCACCACTTTGATTTGGGCCAGACCTGAGATCAGGGAGGATGTGAATGCAAGTTGGGGCAGAATCCTGTACTTAAATGTATTATCAGTTCTTATGAGTCCCATTCTCACAATCACTTCAGGTAATAGTGGCCATTCTAAAATGAAAGTGGTGCCTACCCAATTTATAGCAAACTGATCCTAAGCATTTATTTTTCAGTATGTTTTGAAAGCCCTTAGAATATCAAATCCCAAAACACTTCCTATAGCATCATTTTTCACTTGGTTTTTCATTTGTACAGTACCTGCAACCAAACTGCTTTTACTGTGTATTTAATAAGCATATTTATATCTATGTTGTTCAAATAATATTTTATTTTATATATCATCAGTTGTGTCCTTCGGATTTATTAGTCGTAGTAGGGGTTAACTTTCTTTTTTCTATTTGTTTGATTCCTTTCCTTCTTTTCTTTTAAGCTTCTTTTTTCCCTTTGACCTTATACATTACTTGTCCTTGCCATTTTCTATATTAAAAGGAACAGCTGCTGTTTCCTTATTCTCATGTATCTGGAGTGCAACAGCAATACATAAAAATGTTAAGAACTTGCACCCTTGTAAGTTTTATACCTCTTTCTTGGTAGAGATAAAATCCTCAGGGAAGAAACTTGCATGGCAGTGGTAAAAGTTGAGTTGAAATGGCTTTCTATAAAAATAAAATACTAAAAAATGAGAGGAGTGAAGCAGCTTCCAGAGTAACTTTCAGTACAGAGGACTTCAGAGACCCTTGGACAGTAAATGCCGCACCCATGGTAGATATTGCCTTCTTGATGAATGTGCTGTAACTCCCCCAAGTGCCAAGATTATCCTTTTAAGCTTCCTAGAATTTTTTTGCCAGTCTTATAACAAGTTTATTGGATTTTACTCAGGTCTCAAGGATGTTGCAGATCTAAAGCGCAATTCTTGACAAACTGTTCAGACTTTCTTCTGTTTGGAGTGGAATGAGACATAGTGAGAAATCACCAGCTCCTTGGAAAGATCAAACTTTTTCCCTCCGACATTTATAATTTCCTTTTGGATGGTGCAGAGCAGATCAATCAGTTCTCCCAAATCTCATTGGTGGAGCTGAAATAGCAACACAGTGAGCTCATAGCACACTAACAGCTCATCAGGCAGAGGAGCTGCCATGTGGATTCAACGGAGGTACCTTCCTCCCTCTTCTCTGTAGTCATGCTCTATTTATGTTTTTATTGTATCCCTTTTGTTCCTCCTGGGCTGCTAGTCCTTGCCTGGATTGGTATTTAGAGTATACCATCTTTCTGATCTATATGCTAGTTGTAACTCTGCTTATGAAAAGAAAATGCTTTCATAACGAGAGCAACACAAACCAGAGGAAGAAGATTTCTGTGGGCGTTACTTAGTTCAGGCTTCCCAATATGTACAAACAACCTTTGAACATGCTTGACTAGCTGAATAGAAGCAGGAAGTTCAAAGAGCTTTGTTACACCAAACATCTGCTGCCCTGAAGATAAACTCATTTGAGTTTGAAATGAATCAGGAATTATGGACTGTCCAAACCAGGGCTACAGACAAGGAAACCTCTGCAGTGTTATAAGTTTTCAATCTGAGCTGCAACTTTGGGGATTTTCCCCCCTTCAAATTACATTGTGATTGGTTTGGCTTGACCCTATTACCTTAATTCCAAAGCATACAATTCTCTCTCTCTCTGTATGTGGTTGGCAACCTTCAGTCTCGAAAGACTATGGTATAAGCCTGCAGCACCCGGTATTCCCAGGCGGTCTCCCATCCAAGTACTAACCAGGCCTGACCCTGCTTAGCTTCCAAGATCAGACGAGATTGGGTGTGTGTGTGTGTGTGTGTATATATATATATATATATATATATATATATATATATATATATATGCTGCCTCCAGAGTGTACATTGTGTGCTATGGGTGGGGAGAGTCACCAGAAAGGTAAGTAAAAAAGTTTTTTACTTACCTCTCTGTAGACTATCTGGTCTCCAATGGGTCTCCTTGGACTTCATAAGCTCTTTTGTGAGGCGATTTATGGGGATGGGTCATGTGATCCTTCACAACATTATCAAAGTCACTGTCTTATTCATGCTTAAACTCTACATTACTTCCAAAGATACATCCTTATAAGTTTGGCTCATTTGGATCAAGAAAAGCTGCTTCTGTCTGGGATGACTGGGAATAGAGAAATATCAAAGGCGGGGGATGCTTAACCCTGCACTCACTTCTATTGCACACCCAGCACTTACCCCTCTCCAGCATGTGAACAAAGGGATAATTTAGTGTTTTTTTGCAGCCAAGGATACCATTCTGAACAAATTAGCACATGAGTAAGACATAAGTAGCAAAACTGTGACTCACTCTTTATCTTGTAGAACCTCTGACACAAATTCATGCTCTTCTAGACTCTCATCTGTTTAATGGAAATCACACAACCAACTAACTTGGCCCATTGTCAGTGGAAAGTACAGCAATTTTACACATTGGCAATTATGTTTTCAGGGACATCTCTGAGAAGAGGCTTTAGTTTTCAAGGCAGAGTAAAAACTAGAAAGAGCCTCACATTCTTCCACTGTACCTTTCCTACCTTAAATTTTAATATGATATAAATGAAGACCCAGCCTTTCAAAATAGGAAGTACTATAGATCTTGGACTGCTTTTCCGAGGCCTCATCACAGCAGATGTGCGAGTAACAAAGAAGATTATGCAAAGCAGGTGTAACTTGATGAAATGGAGCAGGTAAGAGCCATTTTCCTCTTGTCCCATTTAAAGAATTGTTTATAGACAGGGGGAGGGGGAATACCTTTATAAATAAATTTTATCTGCCAAGAAATGAATTTTCAAAAGCATCTAAAAATACAGCTCCCACGATATCCTTCCTATTTTACCCTGTAATTAAACATGTACATTGCACCACTATTAAATCAAAATTACTATATGAAACTTTCTATTGTGCAACTATTAATTTATACCCTATTTTAAAACCTTAGGGCATTTTTGCAAACATAAAGCTGGAGTGCATTTTACCCTGCAAACCAGTAGAGGGAGCTATCTACATGAAGAGGTTGTCCCTGAATTCAGAGAGGGACTGAGGGGAAAATGGAATGAAGACAATGTAGTGTAGTTGTACACAGGGTGGTTATTACAAGAGAATCACACAGCATTTACACACTGCTTACAGGTTGCTTCATGTACTTTCCCTGTGGTTAAATCATCACACTTATCAATGGGGATGCATTGTGTATGGGAGAGAGATGGGTTAAGCAGGTCAGGTAGAACTTCCCTTCCTGTTAACACCTCACATGGCTCTTTAAATAACACAAAGGGATTCTAAAATCCCACCCACATTAATCAAGGGTCAGGAAATCCCTTTTTAATGGCAATGGGGGAGGGACTACTACAGAAATCTTTCTTATTTCTTCCCCACTATGGGCTCCATCCACTGGCACTATATATTTCAACCTGGTAAGGCACAGGCATGGGAGTGATCAAACCACTGAATATTAAGTTGAACCAACAAAACTAACTTTATTTACAAAAACAATAAATAGGTTGCTTATATTTTCTCCTAATATCAATTCTCAAGAATGACCAGGCCCTATGACTAGTTCAATAAACAATTTAGATATCGAATCATCCCTTCCTATCGCCATCCCAGTCACATTCATCCACTGGAAGACTTTTGTGGAAAGCAGGCTGGCTCCATACTTCAGGTAACTTCAGGGCTCTGGAAGCTCTTCTTGGTCTTTTCTCAGGTCTTCACACTACAGGATTTAGGACACCCATGTTCAAAAGATACCATCAAAAGGATACCCAAAAATATTACAAAGGACACCAAAGAGATACTCAGAAGATACTACTAATCATCACCTGGCTCTTTGTTCAGAAGCAACTCTTGGAGGAAAACTTAAGCTTTCTTCCCCAACTCAGCCACAAGTTCCTCATTTGGTCTTCATGTCTTCTGCCCTTCTTCATATCAACACTGCATCTCAGATCACAACTAACCAACCTGTCTCACTGCCTCTGCTGTTCTTTTTATTTTGTTCTTCTAATCCTCTGTGACCAATCCTAAAATGCACTCTTTCAAAGCCACGAACCAATTGGCTAAAGCAGCAGTTTTCAAACTCTCCAGGACAGTTTGAGAACTGCTGGTAAGTGCTGGCAGAGGCAGGGACTATCTCTGCACCATGGGCACCCAGAGACTTGTCTCCCAACAAGCCTCCCTCTGAGGCTGGGAGGGGGTCCGAAAACCTCAGAGAGGATCTGGGAGACCTGCAGCCCCCTCTTCGTATTACTCCAATCTGCAGGTCAGAGTGCACTTCTGGCAAACCCTTTCCTGAACCACTCCCCTGAAGGCAGAATAGGCCTTATTTAAGTTCTATAGTGGGTCCTGACCACCACTTTGAGCACCAGTAGTTTATAGTTAAAAGCCAATGAAGAGTCTCAATGGAAAGTGGTCACCTGTTGACCAATCAGGACTGCAGGTTTACAACTCCTTCTGAACCATCTAGGAGCCTAGCACACTCAAACCCTCCCAGTTCTGTCATCTTTGTGTGGCTGGTATATTTGAAGATTCAGCTTCCTCTCTCCCTCAACACAGGGCCCAATCCCATCCAATTTTCCAGTGCCAGTGCAACTGTGCCAATGAGGTGTACACTGCATCCTGTAGTGGGGAGGCACTCACAGAGACCTCCTCAAGGTATGGGAAAATTTGTTCACTTACCTGGGGGCTGCATTGTGGCTGCACTGGTGCTAGAAAGTTGGATAGGATTGGGCCCCTAGTCTCTCAGCGGTAAAGCCCATACAATATATCTATTTTCTCACAGACACGACTGGTTGAGGTTTGGAAACAAACTTATCTCTAAATCTCATTTTTTCACAAGGGGAAACTCCTTCAATAATGAGAGCAGCGGCAGAGCAGGACAATAACCACAAGTGCAGATGGTTTTCAGAACTATGTTCCATTTCTTTGGAGAGGTGCATGCCGAAGTTCAACAGACCACAAGAGAAATAGGAAGTATAAAAGGGAGAGGATTAATTTATAGTGTCACCAACCCACTATAGCTCCTGCAGTATAGAAGGAATATTGCTGTTCCATAGGCTGCAAGCAGGAAAGCATGACTGGGTGAGCTACAAAGAGTCTGTTTGGAAGTGCTCTGGAAGGCTGTGTGGGATTCAGACACAATGAATTAACTGTGCGCATGGCCTCAGTTTCCTTGCTCCCTCTCTTCCCTTGGCCAAGGAGAAAATACTGTGGAGGCCTTGAATTAAACTCCTCTCAGGAATGTTCTAGAACAGTGTTTTCCGAACTGTAAGTTAGGACCCACCAGTAGGTCGCAAGTCAATTTTTTCTGGGTTTGAAAAGTTTCGAAACATTAAAAAAAATAAATTGCAAGCACCCTTCCCCAATTTACAGAAGATTAGCTGGAATGCTAACTGTGCTATGAGATAATCTTCACACCCCTAAATTGGAATGTCATATTTTCTGATTTTTTCTAGTAATTGGAGTGCTGTAGATGATGCGTGGGCCCAGTTTCAGCCTTTTGTCTGGCCCACACATCTGTCCCTAACTGCAGATCTTGCTCTCCAGATCATCCTGGGTACCTGAAATGACTGTAAAGGTTTGGGGAAACAGTCCTTGAACTCCATTTCTAGGGAAAGTTTTGCACATGTAGTACACACATAAGATATATAAGGTCTCTAGCAGCCTTGGGAGCCCGGGACTCCAATTATTATTAATTAATAATTTATTAGTTATTATAAATAAATATTTCTATAACTTTTTTTTGTCTAGTGGGTCGTGATAGATTGTTGTTTTAAAAACTGGGTCCTGGTGCTAAATAGTTTGGGAAGCACTCTTGTAGAACCTTGTTAAAAAGTTAGATCTCGTGCCCCAGCTCTGGTTGTAGGCCAGAGGTTCTTTGGATCCCGAGGAAGGAGCAAATCCAGTCAAGGTTGTTGTAAAGGAGCTTTATTTGTCTACTGTCTAAGAGAATCAAACTTATTAAACATTTCCATTTATGTCTAAAGTCTTACCAGAACATTTCCAGAAGTGAAACTTATAGAAGTGTTTTCAGGAGACTAACCAAGCTGGTGCAGCCTGCTAGCATCCACAGGAAGACCCAAGAGCAAAGCAGTGGCTAAACACATGGGCTTATATAGACTTAACTGTACTGCTAAAATGATGGGCTAAAATGAACAAGAACAGGCTAATTGACAGCAAGGTGATATATGTTGATGAAAATACAAATTATGCACAACTACTTTCCAGGTTCTCCTCACTTGGGAATATTTTCTCAAACAGGTGCAACTCAGTGGTGAAGCTAGTGGGGGGTGCTGGTGGTGGTCTACTCTAGGTACCAGCCTTGGAAGGGCAACACCACAAGTGGCCAAAATCACTAAAATAGTGGGGGTTAGGAATAATGCCATCATGCTATCTACCGTTGGATGTGGAATTTACAGCAGAATGAATGCAATGAAAAAAACTGGAGTGAAATATCTCAATTCTATCAAAAGTTAAGGCTGAAAAGGCATGCAAAACAAAAAATGCATGGAGCCCTATGGAAAGTGAAACTGAACCATAGCGCACGTTTACTCGCAAGTAGGCAAACTTGCCTTGGTCCATCGGAAAGGGCAGGCTGAGAGGAATCCAACAACACCAGAATGGTCCTGATCCAATAAACACAGCCCTCAAAAAACCCAAGAAGGATGCCCCTCCCTGTAAGCAGACGAATGTATTGAGCCCTATGAAAAGCGAAACCAATCTTTCCATGAGTAAGCAAACTGCCTTGGCTCATGATCAGATCAGGCAAAGGGGAATGCAAGGCCACCAGAGTGGTCCTGATCTGATAAATGTGGAGCTCAATAAATGCTCCAGAAGGCAACCTCCCCCTAATAAAAAGAAGTGGCTTGAGCTGGTAAGGTGAATTTTTTTTCTATTTTAGATTTGTAAAACCAGGTGGGTCCTGATAGTGATACGGTTTAAATATAAGAACTTAAATTGAACTGGGCACTGGGTAGGGTTGAAAATCTCACTGATTTGTGTGTGTGTGTGTGGGGGGATATTATTACAGGCAGACTACAGAGAAAATTCATGTGGTGAAACAGGGCTGGCTTCCCCTTATTTAATTATTTAAAATTATTTATTTTAATTTGCTTGATGATACCACTTCCAGCCATGACATCACTTAAAAATTAATTATGTCATATGGGGTGACAAAAAATTATGAGCCCCGGATGTCTAATGACCTAGCTATGCCACTGGTGCAACCAAGTAATTGGGGAGGCTGATACAAGGAAAGGTACAATAAAACTTGCATTAAGGGAGAAAGCACCACGTAATGTGCCTTTCCTCATATAAGGTTCAACAGCAGACTGGTCAAAGACATCTTTCTTAAGAAAGAGCTTGCCTGGCTGAGACTTTGGAGTCACAAAACACTTGCACGAGAGAACTGGATGTGATGAACATTATGATACTACGTATGTGGAGACACACCGACCCCTTTGTACAAGACAAGTGGATATGATGAATATCATGAGACTGTGTGGAGAGACCCCAACCCCTTTGTGCAGACGGATGGACAAGTCTCCATTTTCCAGCACTGAATCTGGGGAGGTAAGTACTTGGCAGATGTGTGAGAGGCATGCGGTAATGCCAGGTGATCTCAACTTGTCCCCTCAGACTATTGTCACTTCCTTTCTTCTCTTATTACTTCTAAGTATGGAAAGGGGAAGACAGCTCTGACTGCAGAGACAACCATGTCTATGGGGATGGAGTCAAGACATACTGACTTTCTGAGTCCCACTCTTCTGACTTGAGCGGCTTTCATATGAATAAAAGAAAGCCATGTTCAGGACTCCATAGGGGTTAAATGATATGACCTGACATTTCTGTGGAGCAGTGTGTCCTGTTTGTAATGCTTTTGAAGTGACAGTATATAACACTGTCCTCCTGCTCCCTCCAGGAGAGTACTGTTCAGTGAAGTCATGGAACAATATCACAATTTTTTTCCCCCCAATGGTCAGTTACAAATTACCCTATCATGTACTTGCATGCACCATACAAAGGTGGTTAAAAAATAAAACAAGAAACTAGACAGCCAAGCCCTGATATAAATTTCTGGTTGGAGAGTGTATAGAAAAACCACCCAAACAGATCTGTTTCCAATCCTGGCTATAGTTGCAGGTCAAGAACATAAGAGCTCTTCACTGGATCAGGCCAAGGTTTCTGCTTTAGTTCCACATTCTGTTTTGCAGCAGTGGGCAGCCAGATTGGGAACTAGCAGCCAAGGTCTGAATGCAGTAGACCAGCTCTGTACATGTAGCCAGATGTATACTTTCTCTGAATTTGATGGCCCCATTTCATAATTGTGGCTAACAGTAATCCACAAGAGGGACCTGCATCTCCCTAATCATACTGCCCAATTGACTGTAGAAGAACAATTTGCTCTTGTGTTCTGGTGTTATTTCTTCCCAACTGGCAAGTCCATGGTTACTGCTTAATCCACATCAGGCTGTGGATCTACTATATATTTAAGAAACCGCCAGAGCAGGGTGGAACCACTGCAGTGCCTTTGGGTGTCTTCATTCCATGTGCAAGCTGATAGGCAGTCAGCCACCTGAGTTTGCTGTTTCTCTGCAGATAGATCTGTCCTCTATGGACTTGCCATCCAAGCTTGGTTTTTATGGACCCTTGGCCTTTTCAGCCATGCTAGATGCTGTTCCAGAACCACCTTTCAGAGCGCGATACCATAGTCTTTTGAGACTGAAGGTTGCCAACCATTGTTTTGGCAAAATTATCTTTTTAGCCTCCCCTGCCCTACTCAGTTTCTGTTCGCAAAGTAGCCATCTGGAACACAATCTCCACCTTGCATAATATTTGACTACATGAAAGAAAATGGACCTAGGAAAGTCAGGCATCCATGAAAATTATATATTGACATGTCTTGTGGTGACTTTCATACCTATGTAAGCCAGTAAGCTGGAGTTACTCCAGGCAGCTTCATCAAACAAACACGCATTTAGATTCAAATTGAAATATGTTGGAATGTAGGCTGTGAAATTGTTTAACATGGTGCCTGTTTACTTTTACTTCAGTATTAAACATCAGAGGCGTGATCTAAGTCTGCCCTTTCTTTTTAGAGGGAAAGAGACACAGAATCCTAGTGAGTGGGAGCCAGGAGGAAAGGGGTGACTGGGATGGAGAGATGAGTATAAAAAAAGAATTGGGCAAGGCCAGAGATACCCCTCTCCCCACCTCTGCTGCATCCCACTGTCTCTCAGCCTTAACATAACTCCTGCTTCTGATCTACATACTTGTCCTCAAGCAGAGAGAAGGGAATGCCCTGCCCTGCTCAATCCCTGTTTTTTCTTGCATTTTATTCCCCGCCCCCCATAATTTTACATCTGGCTATTAACATAGTATGCCTGCAGGCAGGCTCTGTTCATTTTAATAAAATAACTGCCGCAGACCTTGCTCCTGAGCAGCTTTGCAAACAATAAACATTGTTACTCTCATTCTCTGAATCCTCTCTTTATTCTGAAAGGCAGTTGGGGATGGAATCCAGTCCACAACCATCACTTACTTTTCAGGTTGCTCTTTGCAATCTTCTCTAGTTGAGGGCAAGAATGGTTTTTTCCCCTTTTTGCAGGACTAGTTATTTGGGTCAAAAGGTAGAGGGTGATGCATATTTCAATGCAAATCCAGTAGAAAGCCATGCATTGTGGATGGACAGCCTTTCAAATGGAATGTGTATTCCTATGAACATCTGGACAAGGTGACCAATGTCTTCTTTTTCCAGGGCATGTTTTCTTTTTTAGCCTTGTGTCCCGGAAAAAAGCTTAAATGTCTTCCTTTTCGCTGTGAGTGGGCCCCTATAGGCAGCGCAAAGCCTTCTTGTAATTAATAAGTTATATGTAATATAGTTGTGAATTTAATAATAAGTAATACAATGTTTAAATTAATCACATGAAATCAGTGGATGATTGTTTTCAGCTTTTACTTTGTCATCTCCTACATTTTTCTTGGATGACTTTCATTTTGGGGTGCCTTGTCTTCTTTTGTGGTTATGATTTCTGGTCACCCTGACATTTAGATGTGCATCTTACAGCACAATTCTAGGTAAGACCACTCAGATGCAAGTCCCGTTGTATTCAGTGTATGTAGGATATCAGCCTTCCTGATGCCCGCTGTTACTGATCCAGCATGGAAGCCTGCTTCTGCATGGATGTAATGTCCTTAGCTGATTTGAAGCAAATGCCTGGGACAGCCTGGAGCCAAAGCTTGGCAAACCCATATATCACTCAATCATACTGTCAGGTGTTAATTGCTTTATTATGATCTTAATTCCTGGGCAATGGTGAGTTGGCCCTATCCTTGCTGACTATTTCATATTGAAAAGTGCTAAGCCAGAAGAAGGTGCAGGCTTTGCAAGCTATTTTCTGCATGACAAATGTGGGCCAGGGTAACCCACCTTTCTCTGTAGTATAGTGCTCTCACATGCAACAATTAGCAGGTGTTGAAATTAATCTTCCGTGGTTCCTCTGGGATCCACAAAGGCTGCCCTGCTGGGGTAATCAGGATTGTTTCTGGTAGCTGGCAATTATGCTGGGGTGGGCAGCTGCTGCCTGGGTTTGTGTGGCCTCAGTGGCCCATACTCAGGCAGAAGGGAGGTAGTTAGATCTCACCTGTGTCCTCCTGGGAGCCCCTTCATGGAGTCACCGGCTGAGTCCTCCTTCCTAGTAGGAGGTAACCAGAAAGAACCCTCAGACTCTTTCTTCCGAGTTGGTCTTTTTATCACTGGCCAGGGCTTTTAAAGCCCTGTTTACATGCTGACCATGCTCAGTTGGTTCCTTCCTGGTACGTGTCACCTGGATGTGACATTGGGGTTGTCATGGCAATGGGGGCTTCCATCATTCTGTTTCATCAGCCCACCTTCACGCAAGTCTGTGAGAGTTGTTGAAGCATTTGTTACCATCTCTGGAAAAAGGGATGTCATGAGAGGAATATTAAGAATATTAAGGCTATTAAGAATATTAAGCCTATTAAGGAATATTAATATTAAGAATATTAAGGCTATTCAACAGGTGGGAAACCCTGGCCTCTGTGCGGCCCGCTTGGAGGCAGGCTGTGCAGCATGGCCTTTCCCAGTTTGAAGAGACACTTGGCCAACAGTCTGAGGCTAAGAGGCAAAGAAGGAAGGCCCATAGCCAGGGAGACAGACCAGGGACAGATTGCACTTGCTCCCGGTGTGGAAGGGATTGTCACTCCCGAATCGGCCTTTTCAGCCACACTAGACGCTGTACCAGAACCACCATTCAGAGCGTGATACCATAGTCTTTCGAGACTGAAGGTTGCCAACATAACAAAATAACAAGGCTATTGGTAAGTGGAAAGAGTCCTAGAAGAAGCTTCACCGAGGGTCCAATGCATGGCTTTGGCTCAGGGCTCCCAGTGACTTGCTACCAGCACTGGCCAATAGTTTGAAGCATAATCTGAATGAACATCTAAATAAATAAATATTAATAAATAAATATTTTACACATATTCATTAACTTTAAATATTTCACAAAAAAGGTATAATGTGTTATGTAAAAATGGCAGGTGGGAAATGCCTACCAGGGGAGGGTGTCAGTGCTGGGACTTGAGGAGTTGTACATTGCTTTTGGCAGGAAGACAGACTGGCTGGCAGTCCTCTCCATGGGAGTGGGGGGCAGGGATGATAACTGAAGGAATGCTCTGCTACCGGGTAAGAGGACAAGGGTGATGGGAAAGGGGAGGGAATGAGGAAGCTGGTAATGCACGTGCTGAAACTTCCATTTGTCCTAATTCACAGATTTCAAAGGATGCGTGACACTGAGCCTGAGATTCTTTCTCATCTTGCCAAGTGGTTGGAATGGGGGCAAAGGACGTCTGGGGAGTCCCGAAAAGTAGACCTAATTTAGAAGAGGAGGCAAGTTGAAAAAAAGAGATAATGTCCACAATAAAATGTCAACACAGAAATACAAAACAGTGAAATCAATATTATTGGTCTGGTCTAGAGGGTTGAGCCTCCATTTGCCTGAAGATAACATCCGAAGGTTGCCAGTTCGAGGGCACCAGCACCGTGCGACCTTGAAGCAGCTGACTAGCTGAGCCAAGCTATTCCATCTGCTCAGAGCGTGGGAGGATGGAGGCCAGAATGTGTGACCAGATCAAGAAAGAAACATCTGAATGTTATGGTTTCTTGAAAGATAGAAACCTTCTTTCAAATTGTAAAAATCCCTACGGGGATGTAAATTGCCTGCCTATGTAAACCGCCTTGAATAAAGTCTAAGGAGAAATCTGAGGACCAAGAAAGGCGGTATAGAAATACCTGTATTATTGTTATTGTTATTGTTATTGTTATTGTTATTGTTATTGTTATTGTCAAGTGCACACATGTACTCAAAGTATAGGCTTCCTCTTGTTTTCTACAAGACTATCTGGTTACATTTTGTGCAACCATTCAGAAAGGATGGTAGCCACTGACATAGGCATCCACATGCCCAGGGCATCTGCATGAGTTTTAAGTCAAGCACAGGTTCATTCTGGTACCTTCCTTCTCTTTCTGGAGTTGTGTACAGCTGCTCCGAGGGCAGCCAACTTTTCTCACCCCCAGCCCCAGTATCTGTGGAAAACTCTTCTGAGACTGTAAGCCGGGAACAATCTCATGTGAATGAGAAGTTTCTTTTTGTTGTTTGCAGGAAGGAGTATTTCATTTATGCAAAGGGAGCACACTGAAGAAAAGAAGTGGATTTTGAAAACTGTGGTTTGAGGGGAAAAAAAACCACATATTCACATTTTGAAACACTTTCACTTAGGTTCTTTTTCAAAGTTCACCCTGTGGTGTTTCAACTGACTAGAGCTTTTCTTTTGGACATTTGATCATTCTTCTATTTTCAGTCCATTGTTCCCTTAAAAAATGTAATGCAAGTGTCAAGATGCTTCACCTTTCTTTCCCCCTCTGTAAAGTAATCTTATTCATGTTCAGTTTCAGGCTGTTCTATATTTACCTAGGTTAGAAATTTCAATGGAGTTCAGGATATCCAACATGTGGCTGTTAGGCCTCAGACAGTAGTCCCAAAGACTCCAATGTAAAGTCTCAGCTGTGCCCATACCAGGTTGCTGTGGGCCATAAGCCATGCACTGTACTCCCAGGGCCCTTGCTTGCCCCAGTAGTGCATTTGGCATGACTACAGCCACCAGTACAGGCGGTGCAGAGGATGCAGAAGTAAACCCAGCTGGATTGGCCCTCTAATCAAGGCCTGGCCTACCTATGAGGTGTAGGGTTGCCAACTCTGACTGAAGTTATTTCTGGACATTCCCCTCCCCTGTTTGATGTTGTGTTGGGCATTCCTACTAAGACTAACAGCATTGTTTTCAGTAGTCACTTGGAGATGGATGCTGATTCCTGGAGACTCCAAGCTAGTTCTGGAGGGTTGGCAACCCAACCGAAGCAGGATAAAGTGACTTCTCTAAGCAGCAGGCTAGAAGATATGGCAAACTGGCAAGGGAGGACCCTGCATTTGGCTGTCACCCAAATTCTTCACCCAAACTGCCCCGCCAGTGAACAACCTGACCGAGTGGAGAGTCTGGCTGTTGCATGCACAGGGCTTCTTTCAGACATTTGCAACAGTGGTCCCAAAGCATATGACGGTGGCATGGCTTTTGTGCCAGCACCCGGACTTTATGATAGTGGATTATAAAATAAGATTGGGCCGTAAGACTACAATCCCAAGCAAATTTATTTAGGATTAAATCCTGTTGATTGTGGCAAGTTCTTAAAGAGATGGGAGTACCAGACCACCTCATCTGTCTCCTGAGAAATCTGTATGTGGGTCAAGAAGCAACCATTAGAGCCGGATTCGGAACAACCGATTGGATTAAAATCAGGAGTACAACAAGGCTGTATATTGTCACCCTGCTTATTTATCTTATATGCAGAGTACATCATGTGAAAGGCTGGGCTGGATGAATCACAAGTCAGAGTTAAGATTGCTGGGAGAAATATTATTAAGCTCAGATTTGCAGATGATACCACTCTAATGGCAGAAAATGAGGAGGATCATCTAGAGATCCTCTTGATGAGGGCGAAGGAGGAAAGTGCAAAATGTGGCTTGAAACTTAACATCAAAAAAACTAAGATCATTGCATCTGATCCCATCAACCCATGGCAAAGAAGGGAAAGAAATGGAAGCCCTGACAGAATTTATCTCCTTAGGCTCCAAGATCACCGCAGATGGAAATTGCAGCCAGGAAATTAAAAGATGCTTACTTCTTGGGAGGAAAGCTACGGTAAGCCTAGACAACTTAATTAAAAGACATCACCTTGTCAACAAAGGTTCATATAGTCAAAGCTATGGTTTTCCCAGTAGTAATGTATGGCTGTGAGAGCTGGACCATAAGGAGGGCTGAGCAACAAAGAATAGATGCTTTTAAATTATGGTGTTGGAGAAGACTTTTGAGAGTCCCCGGACTGCAAAGAGATCAAATCAGTCAATCCTACAGGAAATCAACCCTGACTGTTCATTGGAAGGATAGATGCTGAAGCTTAAATACTTTGGTCATCTCATGAGAAAGGAGGACTCTTTAGAAAAGATCCTGATGCTGGGAAAAATTGAAGACAAAAGGAGAAGGGGACGGCAGAGGATGAGATGGTTAGATAGTGTCACGGAGGCAATGAACATGAATTTGGACATATTTTGGAAGTTAGTGGTAGATGGGGGGCCTGGCATGCTGTGGTCTGTGGGGTCATGAAGAGTCAGACATGACTTAACGACTGAACAACAACAAATCCTGCTGAACACAGTGAAGCTTACTTCGGAGTAAGTATGTCTAGACTAGCATACCTTATAGACATGTATAGACTAGTATGCTAGCATACTAACATAAGATACCTTCTATATTTGTTTGGGATGTTTTAAATACCATGTTTCAATTTTTAGATGTTCCATTTTGGATATTGTAACCCACTCCAAAAGTCTAGGATGAAATGAGCTGTATCTATATACTTTAATTCAAAGTATAATAACTTTCAGAGTATAAATAAGTGGCAGGAGAAGAAAGAACTCTAATGAAGAAATATAAAGTTTGTGTTCCCCCTCCCCCGAGGGATATGGCTATGGGGGGTGTCATGATGCGTTCTGGCATTTCAACATTTTCCACCAGTGATGAAGGGCTAAATTCACCCATATCATGATCCTGATCCAGGCACTAACCCCCTCCCCTGCCCTGATAACTGCAATTTTTAATACGAGTTCCAAAGTACAAAAGAGCAATGCATCATTTCTCCTTTCATGTAGTGTGGTCCTCCGTGACACAGGCATCCAGTTATTCCTGCTGGAAGGTGGGTAGAGAGTGGATGCTGTTTAAAGTTTGTTAGACATATCCATGGTGACTGGGACTCAGGCATATTCATTAGACCTTCTCTAAGCTTCTCTTTCCAAATATTGCTTTTACTAACATAATTTCACTGTTCAGTGCTTCCACATCTATTTTATACTCCCTGGTTTAAAAAAAAATGTAGGGTACATATATTTCATGCCACAAAATTATGCCCTTATTTTTTTTAAAAAAAAAAAATCCATGCTTTATTTATTCTGGCTTGTTTACCAATCAAACAAACAAAAAAACAAACTTGTACGCATTTCATTTTGAGTAAGCTGCAGCCCAATCCCATGGTGCCTGATGCCACTGTAATGAGCATCCTGGTGGCATTAGGCACTTTCTAACGGTCACAAAAGGCAACATGCCAGAGTGTGTGGCCTGCCCACCGCTGTAAGCGGCAGGCTCTGTGTATCAGTGGTTGACAGGCACCTGCCAGCATATGTAAGTATGTAGGGGATGGAAGGAGCAGAGTGAATGGGCAGAATGGGGCAGGGACAGGCAGAACTGGGTGGCAACAGAGGCAAAGGGAGGGTGGTTCTGCACTGGGAAGGGGGTAGTTTCAGCAGCAGTGGTGTTCACCAAATCCTACCCCCCTTTCCTGGCCTCAATCCCCCAACTCCGGACCCCGTGGACTTGTGCCAGCTATAGAGCTGGTGCAGGTCCATGTAACCCAGTGGCCCAGCACAAGCTTACCCTTACAAATGTTCCCTTACCCCGAAGAGGGCTTCATGTTGGCACAGCTGCATCTCAGCCTAGGAAGTTGTGTTGGATGTTAGATAGTATGAAATGTACCACAGCAATTGATATGCTATTTCTGACTTGAAAAATGTGGAAGGAAGGAAAGAATTTAGCTTATTCATTTAAAAGCAACAACTGAAGATAAATAAAACAAAAAAAATTACATGAAATTAATGTGCCATTTTGGGATATGTGATCCAGTTCCTTGTCCTTCAGTTTTGTCTCGGAATATTAGAGGATGGATCTGGCCCCACTGCTGCTTCCAGCTAGAATGATCAAGTGTATTGCTTATCTGGACTGTCTAACACGCAATCTTCTTTTCTGGGGCATTGCAGAACAACACTAAAGAGAAGTATCTACTCTGAAAAAAGTCTCACTGAATTCAATGGGAGTTACTCCCAGGTAAGTGTGTGTGTAATATTTTAACCTTGAATTAAGTTAGATGATGTATTGCCCTACAAAGAGGCAATACAGCTTGTATCCTTATAACTGGGCTGGTTTGAATGGGTCAGCATCTTCGTGTGCAATCAGGGATATATTGGAACATGCCATGAATCTTCCACCCAAAGCGTATTCCATGGTTCTGCTCATTGCCTTACACATAATCTAAGTCCTCATTAGTAACTCATTTGCAAGTGAAGAGGAGGCTCAGATTCCTGCCTCCCCTTGATTAAAAAAATTGAAAGGTGCACCAGGAGGGGGTCCAGGATGTGCTTACGCGCATTCCTAATAATACATAAGGAGGCTGGGACAGATGGTTTCTAACTGCCCCCCCCCCACATGCAATTGAAATCCTAGTTCTGCTACTACGCATAGTATCCCCATGATGTCTTAGTAATACTCTGTAATGTGTGGCATGTGTTTGCCTGAGACCATTCACTAAAATACTCATTGAAACATTGCAGTAGTAGATCATATCAGATAAACTGATAATTTGCTTGTGTCAGCTAAATATTAACCTATCTCAATGAAGGAATGATGCTCCTGTGTAAGTGACTTTGCATTTAAACATTGAATCTTGACCTTTGGCACTGACTTTACATTCATCTGAAATGTGTGATTATAAAGTGCACCAGATGTATTCTTACATTGTTATTCTAATGTAGGACAGCTATAAATATTGCTTATCCTATAGTGGTCTTCTCATATCAAGTTTTCCTTTTTCATTATGAGGCACATTGATTTACTGATGGGGTTGCTGACTGCCCACAAGTCCTGCAACGTACAGCAATCCTGCCCACTATGAATGGAAGGAGAAAAAACGAAGGACTCTGGTGATGTGTAGAAAGAATACAATCCCTGTTACGTTATGTTAAGAGAGGTTGGAGAGAGAATAGGGGGAATGAGCTGCAAGGGTTTTAATCCTTCTCCTAGTTGCCAAGATCCACAGCTTTCTGAGTAGTGAGAGATTAAGCCCTCCTGTTCATTTTCCCCTGTCTTATTGCTGAAGATTACAAAAGTAAAACCATCTCAGACAAGGTAAACAAGCAGAATAAAATTTGAAACATTATGTAAGTTCAGCAGCTGCGGACTTTCTCTGTGTAAGTCCCAATGTCCCAAACATAAGAACAACCCCACTGGATCAGGCCAAAGGCCCATCTAGTCTAGCTTCCTGTATCTCACAGTGGCCCACCAAATGCTCCAGGGAGCACACCAGACAACAAGAGACCTGCATCCTGGTGCCCTTATAGCCCATTTCTAAAATCAGGAGGTTAAGAACATAAGAACAGCCCCACTGGATCAGGCCATAGGCCCATCTAGTCCAGCTTCCTGTATCTCACAGCGGCCCACCAAATGCCCCAGGGAGCACACCAGATAACAAGAGACCTCATCCTGGTGCTCTCCCCTACATCTGGCATTCTGACTTAACCCATTCCTAAAATCAGGAGGTTGCGCATACACATCATGGCTTGTACCCCATAATGGATTGTTCCTCCAGAAACTCGTCCAATCCCCTTTTAAAGGCGTCTAGGCTAGACGCCAGCACCACATCCTGTGGCAAGGAGTTCCACAGACCGACCACGCGCTGAGTAAAGAAATATTTTCTTTTGTCTGTCCTAACCCGCCCAACACTCAATTTTAGTGGATGTCCCCTGGTTCTGGTATTATGTGAGAGTGTAAAGAGCATCTCCCTATCCACTCTGTCCATCCCCTGCATAATTTTGTATGTCTCAATCATGTCCCCCCTCAAGCGTCTCTTTTCTAGGCTGAAGAGGCCCAAACGCCGTAGCCTTTCCTCATAAGGAAGGTGCCCCAGCCCCGTAATCATCTTAGTCGCTCTCTTTTGCACCTTTTCCATTTCCACTATGTCTTTTTTGAGATGCGGTGACCAGAACTGGACACAATACTCCAGGTGTGGCCTTACCATCGATTTGTACAACGGCATTATAATACTAGCCGTTTTGTTCTCAATACCCTTCCTAATGATCCCAAGCATAGAATTGGCCTTCTTCACTGCCACCGCACATTGGGTCGACACTTTCATCGACCTGTCCACCACCACCCCAAGATCTCTCTCCTGATCTGTCACAGACAGCTCAGAACCCATCAGCCTATATCTAAAGTTTTGATTTTTTGCCCCAATGTGCATGACTTTACACTTACTGACATTGAAGCGCATCTGCCATTTTGCTGCCCATTCTGCCAGTCTGGAGAGATCCTTCTGGAGCTCCTCACAATCACTTCTGGTCTTTACCACTCGGAAAAGTTTGGTGTCGTCTGCAAACTTAGCCACTTCACTGCTCAACCCTGTCTCCAGGTCATTTATGAAGAGGTTGAAAAGCACCGGTCCCAGGACAGATCCTTGGGGCACACCGCTTTTCACCTCTCTCCATTGTGAAAATTGCCCATTGACACCCACTCTCTGCTTCCTGGCCTCCAACCAGTTCTCAATCCACTTTTTTTTCAGTAGCCTTTGGTGAGGGACCGTGTCAAACGCCTTCTGAAAGTCCAGATATATAATGTCCACGGGTTGTCCCGCATCCACATGCCTGTTGACCTTTTCAAAGAATTCTATAAGGTTTGTGAGGCAAGACTTACCCTTACAGAAGCCATGCTGACTCTCCCTCAGCAAGGCCTGTTCGTCTATGTGTTTTGAGATCCTATCTTTGATGAGGCATTCCACCATCTTACCCGGTATGGATGTTAGGCTGACCGGCCTATAGTTTCCCGGGTCCCCCCTCTTTCCCTTTTTAAAAATAGGCGTGACATTTGCTATCCTCCAATCTTCTGGCACCGTGGCCGTTTTGAGGGACAAGTTGCATACCTTAGTCAAGAGATCTGCAACTTCATTCTTCAATTCCTTAATAACCCTTGGGTGGATGCCATCAGGGCCCGGTGACTTATTGATCTTTAATTTATCAATGAGGTCTGAAACATCTTCTCTTTTAACCTCTATCTGACTTAACTCCTCGGTTAGGAGGGGCCGTTCGGGCAGCGGTATCTGCCTGAGGTCTTCTGCCGTGAAGACAGATGCAAAGAACTCATTTAATTTCTCTGCCATCTCTAAGTCTCCTTTTATCTCCCCTTTCCCTCCCTCACCATCCAGAGGGCCAACCGCTTCTCTGGCGGGTTTCCTGCTTCTAACATATTTGAAGAAGCTTTTATTATTCCCCTTAATGTTGCTGGCCATGCGTTCCTCATAGTCTCGCTTGGCCTCCCCTATCACCTTCTTACATTTCTTTTGCCACAGTTTATGTTCCTTTTTATTCTCTTCATTAGGGCAAGACTTCCATTTATGGAAGGAAGCTTCCTTGCCCTTCACAGCCTCTCTAACTTGGCTGGTTAGCCATGCGGGCACTCTCCTGGATTTAGTGGAACCCTTCTTTCTTTGCGGTATACACCTCTGCTGGGCCTCTATTACTGTTGTTTTAAGCAGCCTCCATGCACTCTGGAGAGACTGGACTCTTTTTATCCTCCCTTTCAACCTCCTTCTAACCAGCCGCCTCATTTGAGGGAAGTCCGCCCGTCGGAAGTCAAGGGTTTTTGTTAGAGATTTGCCTGGTATTCTTCCCGCAACGTGCACGTCAAAACGGATCGCAGCATGATCACTGTTCCCCAATGGCTCAGTAACGTTTACATCTCTAACCAGGTCCTGCGTACCGCACAAAATTAAATCCAGAGTCACCTGTCCTCTGGTGGGCTCCGTGACTAGCTGATCTAAGCCACAGTCATTTAGCACGTCAAGAAATCCGGTTTCCTTATCGTGACCAGAACACAAATTGACCCAGTCAATATGAGGATAATTGAAGTCCCCCATGATTACAACCCTGTCCCTCCTTGTCACCTCCCTGATCTGTTTCCTCATTTCAAGGTCCCCATCAGATTTCTGGTCTGGAGGACGATAGCACGCCCCCAGTATTACATCGCTGCACAAGCCTGGTAATTTAACCCACAGAGATTCTACGGTGGAGTCGGACCCACCTTCAATCTCTACTTTGCTGGATTCTATCCCTTCCTTAACATAAAGGGCCACCCCACCTCCAACACGCCCCTGCCTGTCCCTCCTGTAGAGTTTATAGCCCGGGATTGCGGTATCCCACTGATTCTCCGCATTCCACCAGGTTTCCGTTATGCCCACTATGTCAATATTTTCCCTTGTCACCAGACATTCCAGTTCTCCCACCTTTGCTTGTAGACTTCGGGCATTCGCATAAAAGCATTTATACATGGAATGCCCCAGGATGGGCTGCTTATTTGCTCCTTTGTTCCCGCATCCTCTCATTGTGCCAAACCGTCTATCACATCCCATCACCCTACCTTTCCCAATTTCTTCTCCTACCCTGCCTTTGTCTTGTTGTTCTCTAACCTCCCCATCCTCATCCCATAGGGATGAGGAGTCCCGAACCGGATGCCCCTCGGCTCCTGTCGGCCTTCCCCCAGGGATCAGTTTAAAAGCTGCTCTGCCACCTTTTTAATGTTATGCGCCAGCAGTCTGGTTCCATTCTGGTTCAAATGGAGCCCATCCCTCTTGTACAGGCCCCGCTTGTCCCAAAACGTTCCCCAGTGCCTAACGAATCTAAACCCCTCCTCCCTACACCACCGTCTCATCCACGCATTGAGACCCCTGATCTCCGCCTGCCTAGCTGGCCCTGCGCGTGGAACAGGTAGCACTTCAGAGAACGCTACCTTTGAGGTCCTGGCTTTCAGCTTCCTGCCTAAAAGCCTAAATTTGGCCTCCAGGACCTCCCAGCTACACTTGCCCACATCGTTGGTGCCGACATGCACCACAGCCGCTACCTCTCCCCCAGCACTGTCTACTAGCCTGTCTAGACGAGAAATGATGTCCGCAACCTTCGCACCAGGCAGGCAAGTCACCATGCGGTCCTCACATCCGTCGCAAACCCCCCTCTCTATGTTTCTAATAATCGAATCCCCCACTACAAGAAGCCCCCGACCCCCCTCCCGCCGAGGAGTATCCTGAGTGCGCTCGGATACGGGCCCATCCCCTGGAGAAGGGATCCCCCCTAGGGGATTGTTTCCCTCCTCTCCAGGATGACATCCTCCAGTCCCGAGACTTCCCACCCGGGCAGCCGAGGAGCTGCACGCCTGATCGTCCCCAGAAGTCTCCCCACGGTCCTCCTCTGGCTGCCTGCGCTTCTCCAGGTCGACCACCAAGGCTTCAATGGGCCTAATGGGGCTCTTAATGGGTTGGGAATTGGCCCTTCCTAGGTTCTTTCCCTCCTAGTTCTGTTCTCTTGGGCTGGACTCAAGCTAGTTTTTATTTGGGTTTGTTTAATTATTTATTGCTCTCTAGATCCTGTGTCCCAATTTACTGACCTGTTTAGGTTATGTTCTAACTTAGATCAAGTTTAACCTGGGTTAAGTATAGGTTTAATTTAAACAAGTAGAAAAACTTGCTTTCCACTTTATCCTCCTCCCTTCCTTCGATTAGGTGCTACCTTAGGTGCAGCTAACTTTCAACTTTGATTTAAATGCCTGACCCTTGGGCTCTTACTCACGAGTAGGACTCTGCTCCTGCTCAGAGTAGCCCTATGTACCTCCCTTAGGTGCTAACTTTCAATTTTGATTTAAGGTTGCTTTAAAGGTAAGGTTAAAAGACAGGGAGTTAGAAAGACAAAGCGTTAGAATGAGTACACTTACCTCCTCCTCCTGCTCCTCCTCCTCCTCCTCTCCTTCTCCAAAACTCAGAGGTCTCCTTGCCTTCTCCTCGCCCAGATGCTAAACTCTTGTGCCTTACCTGGCACTTAGTTCCCGAGGCACTTGGGTTCCCAGAGGCCACACGCGTCTGCAGCGTGTGGTTGCACATACAAATCATGGCTTGTAACCCATAATGGATTTTTCCTCCAGAAACTTGTCCAATCCCCTTTTAAAGGCATCCAGGCCAGATGCCATCACCACATCCTGCAGCAAGGAGTTCCACATCTGGCGGAATAAAAAGAATAGCACTTATCTTCCAAAATTTCTGATTGAGTGGGCCTGATAGGTCTTCCCCAGGGAAGGAGTTTTCCAATGAAGGAGCCACTACAGAACTCCTGTTCAGGTGCTGAGTCTCAACTCAGATGGCAAGGGAAATAGAAGCATGCTGGTTATCCATGAATCAGTGTGATTCATGGCCACACAGTCCAGGGTGTCTGCATTCAACATTTTTCTGCAGAAGGAAGCACTGAACACTGGGAGAGGTTGTCAGCATTTTCCTGAACATCACCTGGCTGGGATTCTATAACACAGGGAGAAACCTGTCCCTTGCAAAAAACCACTAACTCACAGGGGTGGCCACAGAATGTGTTGGCATGGGAGGGCTGGCATATTCTGTTTCTTCTCTATCCAAGTTCAGGGTGAATGCCTGAAGTCATTGCCTGAAGAAGGCTTTTTACATATAACCCCACAAGGTTGCCAGATTGGTTGATTCCAAATATGAGATTTCTGAGGCAGGACTGGAAAGGCACAAGGTGAAGCAATCTAAAAAGATTGGGGCAGGGGGTTCGAGAAAACCTGGGACTAGGGTGGCACCTTGTGGTGGGACTGTAGTGGCCCCAAAATGGCCTGAAATTAAGTTTTGCTACTTGTTTACCCAATAAGGAAGAAAATGGGAGAAACAGGGTCATTTCGGATGAACAGGAAATCCTAGCCACCAGCCTTTCCTCAATCATAGAGATTTTATCAGTAAGGTTACATGTGAGGAGAAGCTCATTTTGGTATAGTGTGTGTGAGTAAGGGCGCAATCACATTGGTGTGTACACATTGGTATGCACCACATACATAGTAAATACATAGTATGCATTGTGATTGTGTGTGTGTATCTATATCTGTAACTATCTCTATATAATGTATATATTAACATATGTTAGTGTAAACAGATGTGGAGAAGCAGCTGTGGCAGCTGCTGTCCCCAACCAGTTCTGTGACACAGAAACCAGCCTCACAGTTTCGGGTAGAAGCTTGTCTTTTTCATTCATATCTGACAGCTTCTTCAGACTTTCTGACTTTTCTCCACACCCCACAACTTTGCCTCTTTCTCCTGGTATTCCTTAATGCCCAAAGGATTGCTCAGCCATAATGAACTGTGAGCCTCAACAGAAGAGATTTCTGCCCTGTTGACTACTGCCAGTCAAACCTATAAGCCGGTCATATAACAAAAAGGTTAGTCAAATATGGTGCATTTTGCTGGAAGAATGAGCAAACAGGCGGCTGATCACGACAGCTTTGCATATTAGCCTCCTACCATGAACTGGGGATGTGAGATTACATTAAATGAATACGTAATCTCATGTACAGGTTAAAAGTGACTTTAGCTGGGATGTCAGAATGATGATGGATGGAAGCTCCTTGTATATGCAGTTCCCCAGTAAACTCTATTAAATAGCAAGTCTCCGTGGAATTGAGTCTGCTGGTTTGGGAGTAGACAAAATCAATAATTCTGTTAAATCTGACTTTCTTCCTTTTCCCCGCCCCCCTCCCCACCTACAGCCTGTAGAGCTATAACAGGTTTTAATTGAAAATTCTGATCATCAGCATCTCTCAGTCAACTAACAGAAAAACAACTTCTATCAAGTCTTTACAATAAATTTCTCTCTCCACCTACTTTTGATACAAAAATGTGCAAGTAGTTTTTTTTTATTGAGGGGTATGTAAAAGAAACTTATTGGTTTCTTCTGCTTGTGTCGTATCATTCCCAAAAGCTTAAACCTGGGAAACAAACAATTAAGGCTGTGATTCTATACACACTTTCCTAGGAATGTGGAACCCAACTGAACATTAACGCAATTGAACATTATGGGAGTCACTTCCTACTATATATGCATAGGATTGGGCTGTAGATTAACAGTTCAATCCTAACTAAATTCCAGTGTGGTGATGCACTTGTGCAATTCCACTGCATCTCACTGGGAAATTTTGGCTGCTAGAGGTCCGCTTGGGGTATGGGAACAATTGTCCCCTTGCTCCAGGATAAGCCCCAGCAGCCGCAATGGAATAACTTGGACCTGTGCCAGCGATATCACTGGTGCAAATCTGAGTTGATTGGGTGGAATGGGCCCAGAAAATGGGATGGGATATGGCATGTGCCAGAGCCACTGATCCCACTCCCCTCCTGGGTCCGATTCAACCAACCTTGCTCTGTTGCCACCCTCCCCCTGACCGGTTCCACCACTTCCCTCCTCCCATTCTCTGCTGAACTTACCTGGTCCAGTGGGCAACCTTCTTTCTGCTGGTGGATGGGGGAAAGCTTTGGCCTTCCTGCTGGTGTGCTGGCTAAAAGTGCTGTTGCAAAGTACTTTACAAAGCTTTTGCAACAGTACATGCCAGTAGAATACGTGTTCTGCTGGTTCATGGCTCAATAGGATTGGGCCATTATTGTATTAAAAATAATTAAACAATCACTAAAAATAAAACCTTAAATACACACTTAACAGACTGATCTTGTCCTTGAATTATGTTTTAGGAAGGGATTGGTTCATTTGTACAAACTCCCAAACTCTTGCAAATTCTTTCTAAGGGAAACACAACCACTATATTAATAAACAACGGAGAATCTGGTGTGCAACAAGATGCAAGTAGATGGCAGCAAGATGCAAGTATCTTGTGGTCTTGTGTGTGCTCCCTGAGGCATCTGGTGGGCCACTGTGAGATACAGGAAGCTGGACTAGATGGGCCCTGGGCCTATCCAGCAGGGCTCTACTTATGTTCTTATCTGTTCACAGACTGCCAGGGCCGGTCTTGTGCCACAGACTACCAAGGCTGGCCTTGTGCCACCACCTCATGTCTCGTATCTCGTGCCACGTATAGGATAAGAGCAGGGAATACAGAAGAGGACAAACACAAAGTTCAGATTTCATTTAGTAGATCAGGGGTGTCCAAAGTTTTTGGCAGGAGGGCCCCATTGTCTCTCTGACACTGTGTCAGGGGCCAGGGAAGAAAATAATTAATTTACATTTAAAATTTGAGTAAGTTTACATAAGTTTACATAAATGAATATATTAAAGATGAACTTATATGAATGCATGAAGGTCTTGCAATAGCTCAAGGCCTATAAAAGGCCTTGCACAGAGCAAGGCTGGCCTTTCCTTTGCTGCTGCTGCTGCATCACAGATGTGAAACAACAAGCAGTGGAGGGAGCCCTCATCCCACAGCTCATGTGAGAGGTCAAACAGTCACCCTCACACTGAGAGCGGTTGCGTCGGGCCAGTATGGACTCCAACAAATCTCTGGAGGGCCAGAGGTTCATTGGAGACTGGGGGCTCCCTGACGGCTGCATTGAGAGGCCTCGAGGGCCTCAAGTGGCCCCCGGGCCTGGGTTTGGGCACCCCTGTAGTAGATGAATACCAGTGCAATTTCGCTTCAGGAGATGAGTGTGTAGTTTTATTGTAGTGATTATACAGCTTCCCCAACAGATGAAGTTAACAAATATAGACATCAGGAAGACTCTCAGTGGGTACGAGAGGGGAAGGTGAGGTAAATGGAATACGATAAGATATAAGCGATAGCCCCCTTTACTCCACAATCCCTAATGCCTGTGCAGTGCTGGCCCATTCATGAGACCAAATGAAGCAATCATCTCAGGCAGCAGATTGGTGGGGGGGGCCACCCATCTCTGGCTGCCTACTTGCCTCCACTGCCCCTCCTTCTCCTTGCACCTCCTGGATTGGAAAAGGAAGAAGAACAGAGAGGAAGAAGAAATGTGGAGGGGAGGAGAGTGCTGAGCCAGAACACTGGGGAATGGGGGAAGCAGAGGCGAGCGCATTACTGACATTATTCTTTCTCCTGGCAGTCTGAAATGGAGGTTTTCACCCATTCTGCTGTTCAAAACTGCCCCCTTTGAAAGTGGTTTTTCATGGAGAGGCAAAAGAAGGTCTTTGGGGTTTAGTTACATGTCACGAGTAGTTCAACCTTTTTGATGCACAAGCAGGTGAAGGCCCCGGCGACATCATTTTGGCTGCGAAAGCACACGTTCCCCTGAAAGATTTGCTGAGCAAGTACCACAGGAGCAGCCGCGTTCGCACTGTATATGTACGACAAGTGAGAATACGAGATTATGGCACATTTGATATATGATAAGCGTTTTATTTGAAAGTGGGATGCCGCTTTGAAGGAAAGAGGAAAATAGTGGTGTTGGAAGAAAAAGGATCAGCAAAATAAATTGAATTGCCTTTCGAAATGATTTTTTCACATTTTACTTACACGGCTGAAATAATTAGCCTTTTGTGGGTTATCGATCCCTTATAGTTAAGTTTAAAAAAAAAAAAATTTTTTTAACAGATGACAAAATTTGACAGCTTGTATGGGAAGGTATAATTTTTTCCCTGATACATTCAAACTGCTAGTTATCTGCAAAGAAACACACAAAGGACCTATTTTTATTCCGGTGACTTGGAAGCTCTCTATAATAGGAGGCCTCATTTTGTACTCCTGTGAGAGATTGTTCTGAATAGGAAGCAAACTGCAAAGCCTTTTAAGAGGCCCTCTGTGAACATTTTACAAACCCTGTCCAGCTGATCCATCGCCCAGCCCAGGCCTCAGCTGTTCAAACAGGGTTATGCCACAGCTCCTAAAGTAATATCTTAAATGTCACATGACAAGAAAGCCTTGAAAACCACTCATCAGCCTTAAAAAAAAAATTCCCTTGCCTACAGAAGTGCTGCACAGTCACATTAACCCTGTTCATTCAAAGAGACTCTAATGACTCTCAGGATGCTTTCAAATCCCCCCCCCCCCGTCACAACCAAGTACACCCTTGGATGTCACCATTTCAGCAGCTGTGGTTTAGGGCCCAATCCTACGGGCTGCGTCTCTGCTGACCCGACTGTTGTGAAAAGTGCCATAAAGCACTTCTGTGCCAGCAGTACTGGCAAACCACTGGTGCTAGGCCCAGTGGCAGTCAGCGCAGGGCCACAGCACTGCAGCGCCAGAGGAAGAATGTCAAGGACTCCTGGCGGTAAGTACTACTAGTGACGGGCGGCAGGGGGTTTGGGGGAGGGCAGGGAGGAGAGGGGGCAGAACTGAGTGGGGGGAGGATGGGGAGGGTGAGAGTGGGCCTGAGAGAGGAAGCGGAGACAGTGGCAGGCTCTGCCGCCATATCCTAACTGCCCTCCTGGGCCGGGAAACCCAACATAGATTTCCACTCAATAGTGGGCGCAGATATGAGGAGACCCATTGGGGCCACCTAGCTGCAACATGGGGTAAGGGAACACTTGTTCCCTTACCCTGAGGAGTCATGGCACTTTTTCCCTGCCCCATTGGATGCAATGGTCGTCATTTCAGCGCAGCTGCAGCGCTGGATGGTAGGGAAGCATAGAATTGGGCTGCCCAACACACCATTGTTATTGATGCCATGTCTCACAGTAACATGTTGCTTCTCTATCAGGGCACGTAAAGGCAAAACATGCCTTTATAAAGACCTGTGTAGTATATCAATTCTTGACTATAACACATCGGACTTGACTTTTCTAGATTACCAGTGGAGGTGGTGGATTCTCTTTCACTGGAGAGCTTCAAGCACAGGCTCAATAGCATCTACTGGAGATGCTCTAGAATTTCCTGATACAGGCAGGAGGCTGGAATAAATGACCTTGTAGGTCCCTTCCAATTCTGTGATTCTATGGTTGCTAGGACATGGGTAAGCTAATGAAATGAAAATCTATCCAGCCTTCACATTGATTACCTAAAGTTTGGTTGTTGCTGTGTAAAAGACAACCTATGTTTACAAGACTAGCCTGGCAAATTGAAAGGTTGTAGGCTTTTAGGAGAGGGAAGGCAAAGTGAAAGCTAATGATTTCAGAAGCTCACTTCTAGAGTAACTCTGACTTCAGAGGCATCAGCAAAGTGCTCATACTTGACCTGGTGGCTGCTGTGGCCAACAAAGCTTTTGTCCAGCTCCAGCTGGTGTACCAGCTGCACCTGTTTCTGTCTCAGGTAACCTTGGTGACCCTAGTGGATGTCCATTCTATTGGGCGCCTGCAACACACTCTGCATAGGGCCGCCCTTAAATATCTATTAGAAATTTCAGCTGGTAGAAAACATGGCATGAGAGTTTTTGACAGAAGTGAGACTTTATTGTCATGCCACATAACTGTTGGGTCAGCTGCATTGTTGGTGAGCTCATTTCCACACATGATTCAAGGTGCGGGTTCTTTCCTTTAAAGCCTTACACAGCTCAGGACCGTGATACCTGAAATGAACAGAAAGACTGCCCCCCCCCATATGAAACTACTTTTCTTTTAAAATCTAGGAGAGAGAACCTCGTGTGCATTTCACTGGCATAGCTAGAGGGGAGGGCCAGAGCACTAAGTTTTACAGGGAGCCTCCCCACAACATGCAAGTGGCTCCTCCCCTCCCCTTTGGAGCCATGGGGGGGGGAGAATGGAGGCAAATCGCTCCCAAGGGGAGGGGCCGCTTGCATGCTGCAGGGAGGCTGCCTGCAAAACTTAGTGCCCTGCCCCCCTCTAGCTACGCCATTGGTGCATCTCATTGCCTTCTGAGAGTTGATTGGGCGTGATGTGTAAGGATGACTTCTTGGTGCGAACTCCTATCATGTGGAATGTCCTGCCCAGTGAAGTGTGGTAGGCTGGCTACCTGCCTGCTGGTTTTCCAGCACATGCCAAAGACATGACTTTTCCAGCAAGCCTTTCCTACTTTGATCGCATCTATTATTATTATTATTATTATTATTATTATTATTATTATTATTATTATTATTATTATTATTATTATTAACAGTATTTACTGTTATCAGATTAACAGATTAACTGTTAACTGTTAACAGTTAACAGATTAGTGTTAACAGATTAACAGTAATCTACTATTACTGTCACTTCTATATTTCTTCGTCTTTGTTGCTAGTCAAACAAAGGTTTGAAGAAATAAATGTTCATTTATTTACTGCACTTATACTGCCTTTCTGCTTTGGCTAATGCACCCAAGGTTGCAATATGAAGAGCCCAATCCTATTCCCCACCAGTCCATAGCATGCAGCATTATCCATGGAGCATGCATGCTATAGACTTGCATTTTATGGTGAGTGAGGTGAAACAGAAGATCAACAAGGGCCAATTTTTTTTTTAATTAACCCACAGTAGGCTTTCTGGTGGCCTATGAGTCTCCTCAGATTTACATTAATTATGCACCCAGGAGAGAAAGGGGTGGAGCCCGTTGGGAAATGGAGGATAGGGTCTTGGTGCTACCAGTTTCCACCCCCTCCATCCTCTGGTCTCTGCCCTCCCCCCTTCCAGCTCCAAACCTCCCCTGAACCTCCCTCTCCCTGCCTACGGCATGTCCCCTCTGCCAACCTGCGCCAGTCTCAGTGGCTGCAGGCGTGCAGGTCTGCCAACCAGTTTCAATGGTGGATCCAAACTGCTGTGGCACACCATTTGTGGCAGTGCTACTGGCTATCGTAGCGCAGGACTGGATTGTAAAACAATGCTAAAAATGGAGAGTTGACTCAGACTGTAGAAGGTCTTTGCAGGAGCAATGTCAAGAGGTTCCTGGCCTGAGCCTTTCTTTCCTTGCCTTGGATACCCAGATTTTGCAGAAGCCCCTAGGAAGGCAGATGAAGTAGGATAATTTATAAATGTGTTTTTAAAACAATGCACAGGCCAACTGATTCTCAGCCTCTTAAAATGTAAGTTTGTTGATTCATCTTCTCTAGCCTTCTCTGCTAGAACTTTATTCCCCCAAGGGAAGGAGGAAATAGCAGCGGGTCCAAGGGTCATGAACAAGGCACTTATCAGTATATTGAATTGAGCTGACATAATGATCTCCCATTTTAAAAAAATGATCTTCTAGAGATAAAAAGACTGATTGTCACCCTCCCCCACACTCAGCCACCTTCCTGTCCCTTTTGGCATTAAGTTTCACTACCCTGGGACCAAGAAATCAGAGCCGTTTAGGCCACGAGCCCATTTATGTGTCTTCTTGTCCCCATATGGTACTTTATTGCTCTGTGCCTTTTTTTTTTACTCTGTGCTTTCTTATTAAGGACAAAAGAATAAATAATGCATAATTTATTAAAAAATAATCACTTAATGATGAGGCACGTCTTTTTATTAGCGTGTGCTTCAAAACGGGGAATCGCTGGTAGTACTGCCAAAGTGCAAATCACCATTATGTATGTTCCCGTCGCCACCTTTGGAAGCTTTTCCATTATGAATGAGCTAACTGGCAATTACTGGAGGAATTACGAGGGAGTAGCTTTTAAAATATTAAGAGCTTCACTCTGTTCCCTTGAAATCAGTGGCCAAACTCTCATTGACTGGGTTGGCAAGATGATGCAGCATGTATTCATTTATGATAATGATATGTAAACAGCGAGGCAATCTTTTCACGGGAAGCTTCTTGAGTACGGGCTGCTACTTGCAATCACTTCCAGGAACTTAATATAGAATGCAGATGTAAACGTCTGGTCCCTTCCACCTGGCTGCAACAGATGATGAGGCAGGGCACCATATCACCCTCTATTGGCCTGGTGCAAACCAACCACCATTTGGCCACTCCTCTCCAAGAACTGTGCTCCTCTGGAACCATTTCAATCAGGGTGCAGCAAAGAGAAGGGCAGGACAGCAAGTTTCTCCAACTGGCCTGGCAAGGTATGATTCTGCAACTAGGCTTAAATACAGAAAATATCAAGTACACTGGAGATCAAATTGTCTACATATCCTCTCCCCGTTTCCCCCCATTATTGCCTCCACTCTGTTGTCTTCACATGTGTTGTCTCTACCTCATTTCTTTCTAAACTGTGAGTGCCTTTGGGGCAGGAAACCAAGTTATCTTTCCTCTCCAACTAAAATCATTTGAGAATGTGTTGTTTAAAAGCAATTTATAAATATTGGGTTGTACCCTAAATCAGGGGTCTCTAAACTTTTAGGTCAGAGGGCCACATCAAATATCTGGCATGGTGCTGAGGGCCGGAAAAATAAATAAATTTTAAATATAGAATGTAAATAAATACATTAGAAAGCCTAAGGCCTTTAGATAGCCCGAAAACGTCACCCAGAACACCCTTCGGATGCAACTGGAGCACAGCTCTGGTCACATTCGGTTGAGCGGGCCAGAGGCTTGCAGGGGTCCAGAGGCTTGCCGCGGGCCAGATAGAGGTTTGTTGTGGGCCACATCTGGCCCCTGGCCCGGGATTTGGAAACCCCTGCCCTAAATCATCCTTCCCTTCACATGAGAGCAGTGAGCACACAAGAGGTGCTGGTGGAAGGGCTAGTACACAAAGAAATCTGAACAGAATGCTTTGTGGTTGCACAACAAGTTGCACAAAGTGCCACACACCAAGTTGTCAGTACCTCATTGGTGTGCAATTTCTTCTGCATGTACTTGTGCACCCACCCAAAGAACAGCACAAGTGCCATTTATTTGTGCACTCCTTAAGATACAACCCACTCGAAACAAACATTAGCTGTTCGTAGCCCCTATGAAATAATATTCTGTGCCTGTGTAATAGATTGTACAACACCAAACTGGGCTGAAGACATTGAGAGTTATGAAGAACCCCCAAATTAATTTTAGATTACAGCACTGCAACTTCACGTGATTGGGGATGTCATTTTGAGGATGACATTTGATTGGGGATGTCATTTTGGGGAAAAATGATTTGTGGTGATCACTCAGCTATTGTTAACATCTATGTAACTTGTGTCATTCTAACAGTTTTCTGAAGGTAATTCCCCCCCCCCCTTTTGGAAGCTGCTACATTATTGAACTATAATAAAAAAAGATATTAATTAAAACTCTCAAAATGTTACCTATATTTAGAAACTGTAATATTGATTTAAATAAGCTCATCATTCACACAAAAACACAATTGTTACATGCTTACTTGGAAATAAGTCCCACTGGAATCCATAGGCCTTCTTTCTGTGTAAATCTGCTAAAGTGCAAAACCCTTCAATTGAGATCAACTCTAATGTTAAATTAAATATGCAAGTGTTGGTTAGAGGTTGTTCTTTTCTGAACAGTAGCTTCCCCCTCCCATTTTTGAGTTACATTGTAAATTGTGTTCCAAGCGGTGGGAGGTTTCAAAAGCTGGTTGCTTTGCGGTGGGTTAAGGGTGGGTGGAAATGCTCAGAGGAAACAACAAAACATCATGCTGTTCATATCCAATTCACTGAACCACCCAGGGTGGTGTCCCTTATTATTGTGCACTGTGACAATATTCTAGTTCTGTCTTCAAGCCAGAAAATTAATAGCTATATGCAAATTCATTTTTTTAGTGATTCATTAGGGTGATGTTTGTGGCACAGTGCTAAACACGTAACACATTCGCATATTTTTTATTACAACTTTTTTAGTGCTTCTATCCATGTTGTGCTTGGCATTAGTATAATTAACAACACTAATATATTAAATTCTTTAATTTGATAGTGCTGTGATATCGTTGTATGTTTTAAGTTCGATAACAACAAAAAATCTTATGGCACCTTATAGATGAATGCAAAAGCTGAAGGTCAAGCCCACTTCATTAGTTGCCTAACGTCTTCACCCAAGTCAGAACATGCACGCAGTGGGTACGGAGAAGAAGTGAGACCAAAGGGCTAAGCAATGCAAGAGACAGTGGTGGGGATGTCCCACTACAAGATGAACGCTGGCTGATAGCTAAATTTATTGCTCAGGAATGGGCATTCCCTGCCCCCATAACACAAACACCAGGGCTCATTCAATGAAACTAACTGGTGGAAAATTTAGGATGAATGAAAGGTATAGTACTTCTTCACACGACACATAATTAATCAGACTTCATTACTGCAAAGTGTGGCTGCTAACTTTCAATGGAATTGAAATAGGGATTAAATCAATTCATGGAAGAGAGGTCCATAGATGGCTACTTGTCATGATGGATATATGCCACCTCCTGGGGCAGAAGCAACATGCTTCTGAATACCAGTTACAGGGGAGCAAAGGCGAGAGAGCTGTAGGCTTTTCATTTGCTCTTTGAAGACTTCACAAAGGCATCTCATAGGCCACTGTGGGAAACAGAATGCTGGACTAGATGGCAGTAGCAGATCTGCCATTAAATGAAAGGGACAAATGCTCTGGTCGCAGAGCCCCATGTGCCTGTAGGACATGGAAGCCTTACTGAGGCTCCTGATATTGTCGGAAACTATGCTTCCAGTTTGCTCACAGGGGGGCAGTGGCATCTTGTGGGAGGGGGCTGACATCACAGACCTTTGCCCTGGGCGCAAGGACGTGAAGGTCCGCCACTGCTAGAAGGGCCTCTTTTCTTAGTCTATCAGAGCTTTCTTACATTCTTATGACACTGAGGGAAGAGTCCCTTCTAGTCCATCTATGAGCTGCTAGATCTATGAGCTGCTAGATCTAAGCCATTGGTTTAGGAGACCCATGAGGCTGTGGTGCTAAGCAGTAGAACCCACACCAGCCAAACTCAGCTCAGTTTTTCAGCCTCACACTTTCCACATGCCCTCTGCATCATGACCAAGTAAGGGCCTGTAATGGAGATGAGATATTGACTGGGTACTCCATCAACGGGTGTGGCCATTTACAAAGTGTCAGATTTGCTGATGAATTCCAACTCAGCAGATTTATGTAGAAATCTCCCCCCACCCGTTAGAACATCTTTGTTCTCATAATACAGACCAACTTATGACCCAGCTACGTAACCACACCATGAATCGGGCAAATGAGTTGTGGTCCATTTACAGTTCAATTAATTTGTTTTTCTTTAAGGTGCCACTCGTTTGCTCACATGCTGCAGCAAGCTAACATGGCTACACCATCCCAATTTAAATTGTATGCTAGTCTCTCTTAATGTACCCAAACATTAATGTACCCACACACTTAAGGTACCCACTTAATGTTCCCACACACAGAATCTAGAACCCACACAATATCTTCAGAGGTAAATAAAATAGTGCCTTTTAATGATATATATTATCATTTTAACAGCTTGTAACTGGATGCATTGCAATGTTTCCCTCTATTACAAGTCCTGATATGAATGAGGGGGGTGTCAATCAATCAGTGCATTGTACCCCCAAACATTTGTTATTCTATAGAGGAATATATGTAACCATTTAAAACTGAGTCTAATCATTCATTCATCTAGCCTAGTATTGTCAGCACAGGCAATGGCTGCACAGGGTTCCAGACATGAGACTTTCCCAACTCTGTGTGCTTATACTGAGGATTGAACCTGGGACCATTGGAATGAAAGCATGTGCTCTTCCAATGAGTTATGACCCATCCTAAGACAATGGTTCTCAAACTTTTAGCACCAGGACCCACTTTTTAGAATGAGAATCTGTCAGGACCCACTGGAAGTGATGTCATGACCAGAAGTGACATCATGAAGCAGGAACATTTTTAACAATCCTAGGTTGTAATCCTAGTCACACTTACCCAGGAGTAAGTCCCATTTACTATCATTGTTAAAAGCAAATACATAGTAGCCTGTTAAAAGTACAGAGCTGTCATACGTCCCCAAATGCAGTCACATACTATGGTAGCATCAAGTTGAATATATTAAAAACAAAATACACATTGAAATGAATGGGGACCCACCTGAAAAAAGTATTGCGATCCACCTAGCGATCCACCACACACCTTTTTGTGTGAGACTTCTGACCACATTTCTTAGTTTGGATTTATCTAGCAAATCAGGAAGGATATGGCATGCTCCACTTTTCCTGAATGCCTTCAGATGCGTCTTTATAAAGTTCCTAAATGTATGCATGACAAGGCCACAAAGAATCAGTAAATAACTGTGTCTGACATAGCTAGTTAGGAATTTTAAAAAAATAATTACAAAAAAAAAAAATCTTCTGGCTGCAAAGATATCTTTTTCCATAGTTTTTTTGCAAGAGTCAGATGGAGTTGAGAAAAAATATTGGCGCAAAGTTCCCAGCAATGACCACTTCTCTCCAGGAGGCATTGTATTTGTGGAAGCTTGAACAAATGGATGTTCATGCTAGGCTTAGTTCCTGCTGTGCCCCTCAGCTGGTTGCATCGTCTGGCATTACACAGTCTAAAAGACAGGGTTCTTGCCTGTTGAAAAGAAGCATATTTCACAAAAGGCAAGCCAGCTCTGCTTCATGACAACTTGTTTCCAATTCTTCCCCCAGCTGATTGAGGGTTCTGTTTAACAGGATTGTATTCCAATAGGGAAAATGCGGCGTCAAACAAATTGTTCCCAGTTTCTGTGTACACGGTAAACCTTGCTTAGAGAAAGGTCAACAGTTACTCTGTTGAAGAAAACTGACATCAGCATTTAACGCTGCAAGCGAAAACAAAGGATGCTTTCTGGCGCCATGTATAACTCAGCACTGGGTTGAGTAAGCAGCATACTACCCTGCTTAATAATGGCTTCAAGCAACATTGCATTTAAGTCTGACACTTTATTACCCATAACAACCTAAGCAGTAGGAGCAGAACAATGTCTTTGTGGTGTGGCAAAGTGGGGCTGAGTTTTGGAGGATGGACAAACATATAGCAATGGGAGATTGCAGATTGCAGTTGAAAAGAGATGGAGTAATTTGGAAGGGATAAGAAGAGTAAGGGGAGAGTAAGGATAAGGGGGACAGGAGAATGAAGGTAGTCATGTGCTTGAACTTAACCAGATATTGCCTGTTTCCTTATACAAATCAAAAACAACAGGAATTGCATGGGACTTTAGAAAGGATTGGGCCGCCCGACAAGTAATTAAGAGGAAGAATATAACCCGCCTCTTACTGTCAAACCGAGCAACAATGATGCTTAGCTATCTAAGAGTAGATTACATCCACAGAACGTCTGATAGCATTTTGTTGTCTTTTATGTCCCACTGGTACAACTTTTACTGATTTCTGTTATTCATCCTGTGTAGATATATAGAAACAGATCAAATCAGGATTCTAAAGCAACACCATTAAGCAGTTGACTTCATTCTCTTTTTGTATTTATGTGTTTTGTTGCTATCTTGGGAGAAGAGATGTGGACCAAGCAAACTGAGAAGGGAAGTTTACGTTATGATCGCTCTCTATCAGCATGACATGTGAAAGCCTGTTTTTCCCATTGTTTAGAGTTCATTGCTCACCAGTCCTTACAACTTAAAAAAAAAAAAAAAGTAATAGTTAGACTGGGAAGTCACACATTTTGTCAAATATATATCTCAGTTAGCGGAATAAGTGAGAACAAATAAAGCAGCCTTATTTAAGTCAGACCAGTGTTTCATTTAGTTCTGCATTGTCTGTGCTAATGGATAGCAACTGTCCAGGCTTTTGAATGGTTTCTCCTAGTCTTTCCTGGAACTGAACCTAAGACCTTCACCATCTAAAGCATGGGCTCTGCCACTGAGCCAGAGTCCCTCCCCAACATGTGCATCCCAGGAGCTCTCATGCAGAGAAACAGAACTCCTGCCTTTGAGGCTGACTTTGCAATTCAGACACATTAGTTTCCCAGCCAGCGTCCCTGAGCTGGACAGGCTCTTGAGGTAGATTCTGGTTCCCTGTATGAGTCTTGCTTCCTTCATGGTGAATGCCAAATCTCCCTGCCCTACATTATGTTTGCCATGTAGGGTGGCGAGCTTGGAGTTTAGTTTTCCCCTTCTCCACCAGCTGCCAGTAGTTATGCAGGCCCTGCTGCTGGGGACACAGTGAAATGATCCCCGTCCCCAATTGAGAATTATGCTCTGGCATTGCCACACAAAGATGGCATGGAATGAAGTCCTGGTTGGGAAGGAGAATAATCACCTATCCCACCACAACCCCAACCCTTTCCAAGTCCAGACCATCGTAACCATAAAATATCCTGGGATTCCTAGTCCTCCCATCCAAACTCCCAGTCAGAGAAAGCAAAGAACAACTATTCCAAAAGGACAGTGCCTAACTAAAAATCCACCTTAAGGGGTCTGGTGGCTCAAGGACAAACCTGCCTTATCCTTATCTAAGTCACAGATAACATCTTGCTCCAAATACTCCACCACAGTAATCTCATATTTCCCCCGTGACACCAGACTGGCTGGAAAGATGCATCATTAGCTGAACATATTAAGTTGCCTTCTGCTGAGTCGGACATAGAACCAGAGAGCTCAGGCTGCCTATGCTGGCTGGCAGCAGCTCTTCAGGATGTCAGGGAGGATTCTTCCCCCTCCACCTGGCAGTGCAAGGGAATAAATCTGGCACCAACTGCAAACTTGGTTCAGTGGTTGAGCTACAGCCCCAACCTCCATTAGACTGCAGATTGACATTATTTACAGCAGGCACAGTGGCTGCTTAAGTCCAGTGAAGTACCTAAGACTGAAACCTAAGTGAATGGGGGGGGGCACCCATCTAACTACTCAGCTGCCAATGTGCAGGACCTACAAACCCTCTCAGCCCTTCATGTTTGCTACATGAATCATATACATTTAAAGGGGGGGGAAGTAATTGTGACCACAATGAGGTAGGACCCTCCAACTTCAAGTTAAGCCTGGGTTGGCCCCTCATTCTTTTCTGTTTCTTTCTGAGTTACCCCTCACTGCTTCCAAAGCTGCTCCGAACAACATAGCTGAGATTGGTCAGCCAACCCGAGCCTGTGAGGGAGAGCAGCCTCTTTTTCTCCAAACACCCACTAGGGTACAACAGATGTTCCTACCTTGCCTCACGCAAGGAGGCAATGGGGCCAAAACAACACCTCAGCGGAGGAATGGAAAAAACAAAACACAGCAGTAGGATTAAGGAACCATATGACCCAATCGCATTTGGCATAAGGTGCCTTGTTTTCAAAGGTACAGAAACACTACTTAAGCAACAGAGGGTCCCAAGACATGCTGTGATGTCCAGTTCTGTTTTGTTCCACCTTAATCTCCAAAGTGGTTCTGCTAACTATGCAGTTAGTTTTGCAGCTATTGCCATCCACTGAGTCACTGCTGCAGACGATCAAAAAGAGGTCATTCATTTCTCACATCTATACTTATCTCTTCTTAGCAAAATGAAGAACAAGTATATTTTTAAGGCACGCGGATGCATTCACACACACCCTCATCATTTAATACTGAATGAATTTTCAGAGCATCCACCAAACCTATTGATGATGTGAAAACCCTACTGATAGACAGTCCTCCCCCCCCCCTCCCAGGGCCAGCAGCAGGTTGCTGCCATAGAATTTAAGCTAAGCAGGGTCAGGCCTGGTTAGTACTTGGATGGGAGACCGCTTGGGAATACCAGGTGCTGTAGGCTTATACCATAGACTGAAGGTTGCCAACCACTGATAGACAAGGGCAAAACGTATTTATTCCTCTAAATTAAAAATGCTTATGAATGAAATGTGATGGAGAACATAACCATGGAAATTGTAGGCTGGCTATTAAAAAAAAACAACCCCAACTTTTGATTTACTTCTATTTCACTCTAACTTTATAGCTTCCTTGTCAGAGAGGACTGGCTCGTTTCTGTATCTCGGATGGTAAATACAGTTAATGTGCTGAGGCTGCAATGCATCCAGCACGGAGGTCATTTAATAGTGACATAAATTATTTTACTGACTTTTCCTGCAAGTGAGCTATGAATCCATGCAGTATAAATGAATACCATCCGAGCTCTGCTGTTTTGTCCCACCAAACAGCTTAAAGTTTATTGTTCATTCACTCTGGTGGGGATGCATCAGTGCAGTATGTATTACAGCCATAAGCACTCTCAGTCGTGGTGGTGGGCAACGGTTTGCTTCTTCTGTTGCTTTTTAAAAAATGGTCTCCCACTGTAAACATTGTGTTCTAGTATTTGAATGAAGGTAAGAAGTAGTGATTTAATTTTCTATTACACAGGGCAAGGTTTACTACTTCTATGCATGATAAGTTTTCAATTTAATCTCGAGAAAAGAATTTTTTTCAGTTCTGAAATCAGTTTAGGGTGAAAACTCTTCCATATATTACTGTAAATGCTGCATTTGAAAGCTCAATCTTTATTGGGATGCCAGTTCCCCAAAGCATTGAACATCTCTTCTGTTTTACTCACTGTTGAGCTCCACAGTGTCTCTCTGTTGGTTTTGGCTTTCTTTGTAGTGTTCATACAGAAGAGAAATTTCATTGACAAAATAGGAGCACGGAGCAAGGAGGTCGGCTTCTAGAGAAGTTCTGAACAGTGGGAATCAAGGCAGATGGAGGAAGGCAAGCATGGCAGGCTGCCAAGTTAGTGACTAAGGAGTCGCAATAGGCATTTTCAGAAGACTACAATTGACTTCATGCTATTTCCAGAAAGCAATTTTCCAGTATCTGGGGTCACCAATTCCATTGCCCTTGGATCACCGGTTTCCAGGGGCTAAGAGGCTGAATCTTGAGAAAGGTTTTACATTCTACTGGAGAAGGCTTGGAAATGTGCTTGGATTTGCCCCACATGGTATTGGTGATGCTATAATTGACAAGGTGAGAGAGAAATCACAGAATGATAGCCAGATCTGTTCAGGATGGAACTTGCATGCTGTCAGTGGAAGGCCCACTGCAGCCACAGTGACAGCACACTGGGGCCATCAGAGTGAATGGCTACCAGGCTCAATGGTGCACCAATGGAGTACCCAGCCCCCATCGAAGTGGTAAGTCATCAGAGGGCATTATTTTGGAAGAGGATTGGGGCATTCTGAAGACAGGCTGAGGGTAGATATTGGTGGTAGCAGCTCTGCCAATATGCTTTGCTCCCTTTCTGGACTAAACACACTCCTCTGGGGCCATTCAGACATATGCCAGCCATAGGGCTGCTGCAGATTCAGATAGGCCCATTAAGGACCATGGTGCAGCAGAGGCGGTAAGTAAAAAAATTTGTTTACTTCCCTGCGCACTGTGTCATGGTCCCTGGCCAACCCATAGCATACAGTGGAGCCTGTGCCAGCCCTGCTGCATATTACAGGCTGGCTGAGGATAGGATTGGGCAATGAATCTGGCTTCTTTTTGGGCACCAGTGCCCATGCATGCTCAGTACGGTTGTGGTGGTTATTGAGAATGAAATTTCTGCTGGAACTTGTTCAGACGGGACATGAAGAATGGTTCCAGCTGGTTCTGGTTCTCAACTATGGGCACAAAGAAACACTTTTACGACTTCATCAATCTTTTATTCCCTTTTATTTCAAGGTGTATAGGAGTCACCCATATAGACCTATGTATTTGGTACTAGGTGCCTGTCTGAAGAGTGTGGGCCAGACCAGTAACATGGCTATTGCATGGAATGAAGCAAGAGGCCGCAGGTACACCGGCCGGGAAGATAACACTTTTAATAAACTGAGGGCCCAATCCTATCCAACTTTCCAGTGCTGATGCAGTCACAGTGCAGCTCCAAGGTAAGGAAACAAACATTCCCTTACCTTGAAGAGGCTTCTGTGACTGGCCCCACCAGCACAGGATGCAGGGCATGCCCCACTGGTATGGTTGCATAAGCACTGGCAAGATCCAATTGATCTGCGTCTGCTCCAAAAGTGAACAGGCCCAGCCAGCTCCAACTTCAAATGATAGTTACTGGCTCCAAATCCTGCTGGAACAGCAGTTTGAACTAGGAACTATAGCCCCTGCCTAGGAGTTCCTGGCTTTGGGAAAAACAAATTTTGCCAAATAAAAGAAGGATTCCTGACTCCAATAGTCCATGCCAATCCATGATAAGAGTTAAATCAGGAGGCTTGTTTATGACCCAATCGTTCCAAACTAGCTACTGTGTCCTCAACTGGTTGTGAAAGGCAAAGGCAGAACACAGCAGGGGCCCTCAGTCAGCAAAGGAGAATCCCTTGATTAGTTCAGCCCACAAGGGATTCCCATGGAATTCCATGGGAAAAGGTCTACGAAAACCCTGCGCACTAGAGCCCTGTGCTCGCCATGTTTTCTTCTTTGGGCACCCATTTTTGCGTGTGTTAGAAACCTGCTGGTAATGCATAAGTCACCCCATGCCAGCCAGCACCCAGGATTGCCAACTCCCTCTATGCCAGTACTCTCTGTTTCCTCCTTCTCTTTTCCCAGCAGTGTGTAGCACAACAGAGCGCAAAACATGGTATCATTGTTCTGATGACTCTCTGCCTCTGCATCACATAATTAGCTGTTGATAGCAGAGCGACATAAAGAAAACCATCAACAAGTCGCTCTTTGTCAATTTGATCAACAGTTGCTCATTTGGAATCAATTGTGCAAAACCAGTATTTCCTTTTATTTTTTTTCATGGTCACATTGTGCATAAATAATTTGTTTAATAGGATGGCTGATCTACTAACATTCTGTGCGTGGCTTTTGCAAGTACCGCATTGAGACATCATAAATCTACAGAGTCTCTAAAATAGCATGTTGTTTACTGACTTTTTAAGGCAGTTTTGAATCTTCCACTGAAATCTCCCAAACATTTCATGCAATTATACAGTACCTTCAAATGTTTGTATTATACACTCCACTGTGTTTGCTTTGTATATTTACATGAGCTAGGCCAGGATAGGTTCATTACTGAATTTCACAAAAGCAATTATCACTTAATTATTTCATCTAACTTTTAAAGGATCTTGCCGTTAACTCATGCTGCAGACAATATGCTACGTACAAACATTTCTTTAAAAAATTCACAGAAAGGGACAAAACAATCAATATAGACAGTTCTAGCATTAATTCCATACTGCTCTGCTCCAATAGTCTCTAAAAATGAATTTTTAAGGCTAATTTAACATTGGCTGTTCATCTCTTAGTACTCATTAAGCATTTGCAATGCACAGTCATGTTGCTTAAAAAGACAGTGGAAGATAACAGGATTATTTTCTCTACCTTTCCAGTGCTACATAATGGTGGCACCCATATAACCCCTTTTGTATTTTTATCTATGTCAGGGGTGTCCAAACTTTTTGACAGGAGGGCCACATCATCTCTCTGACAGTGTTGGGGGACAGGAAAAAAAGAATTAATTTACATTTAAAAATTGAATAAATTTACATAAATGAATATATTGGAGATGAAACTTATATGAATGAATGAGGGTCTCATGATAGCTCAAAGCCTGTAGAAGGCCTTGTGCAAAGCAAGGCTGGCCTTTCCTTTGCTGTCACTGCTGATTCACAGATGTGAAATAGCAAGAAACGGAGGGAGCCCTCGACCCACAGCTTGCACGAGAGGTCAAGCAGTTGGCCCTCGTGCTGAGTGCAGTTGCATTGTCTGCAGTGGGCCAGAGGCTCACTGGAGACTGGGAGCTCCAGGCCAGATTGGGGGTCCCTGAAGGTCACAAATGGCTCCCGGGCCGGGGTTTGGGCACAGCTGATCTATTTGATTGTTGTTAGCTGTCTTGGGTGCCCTTTGGGGAGAAAGGTGGATTATAAATAAAATAAAATCAATCAATAAGTAAGTAAGCCATGGTGCAAATAGAAGGCCAAGATGGACTGTTACAGATTATAACAATGATCTGGCATACATAGTCTTAATCACAACAATTCCAACAGTCAATCTGTTTTGTCCGATTATAGATCACCATGAGGAAAGATGGCCAGCATGTAAATGCTATAAAGATGTGCAATGAACTTGCACACATATATCTGTTGCAATCACTTTGTGAACTTTTTTGGTTGAAAAGCTGTTTATAAATGTTGTTAATAATAATATGTGACTCATTCCTGTGATCTTTCTACTTTGCTTTTCAGTTGACACTCAATGTATTAGTAAGTGTGTGGGAGAAGAAAGATGCTCAGATTTCTAGCTAAAGCACATGCACTTAACAGTAGTGGTGCCCTCTTCCCCTTCTTCTCATTGACAGAATAAGCCAAGTGATTTTTTTTCCAAATCAGGACATAGTTTGGCATATTTTGAGCCAACCCAAGTTCAACAGCATGCAGCATCACCAAAACTGACTGTGATCTGGAGGCTTGGGAGAGGTAAGAGGAAATATTTTCCTTAGCCCCTCGATCACCAATGGATCTCCTCAGACCTGCGCCAGCTCTTTAGCATCCTGCTCAAGCTGCTCATGCTGGGTGACACTCCCTCCCTCTTCCAACTTGCTCCTGTCCCTTACCCTGATCTGCCCCTCTCTGCCCACTCACTGCCCCATTCTGCTCACCCACTTGAGATAAGAACTGTACCCACCTTGTTAGCCTTCTGGCAGAAATAAGACACTTTTCCTTGCTCTTTAGTTATTGCTTAGCTCCTTTTGTTGTTCGGTTTCTGTGTTTCAGCTGTTTTATAGTATTATTGTAGTTTTTATGCTTTTAGTTTTTGATTGTTTATATTTTGACATTATGTTGTAAGCCTGCTTTCCGTGAAGGTAAGGGAACGGTGAAGTATGAATATTTTAAATAAAAGAAATAACACATAACATTTATACAGTGGTTAGTATGTAGAGTATTTCCATGTATTATCTTGATGCAGTCCATACAATCAAGGCTCATGAGAAGGGGATGTAGGGGGTAAATTGTACCCAGGCTTAGGGTCAAAAGGGGGGCCCAGGAGACAAAGGTGGGGCCCTGAAAATTTCCTTGGATCTTAAATTTTGTTGGCTCTTACATTTTCCAATCTCACCAAGGCACATGGGGAGAGGAGACACAAGGTACATTGTACCGGGCCCTGGGGTCAAAAAGGGGGCCCAGGAGCCAAAGGAGGCGTGCCAGAAATTTCTTGGGATCTCAGAAAACGTTTGGATATATTGTCTGAGGAATGGCATTCACATTTTGTCTAAGCCTGCATAGTTTTATTATTATTATTATTATTAACAGTATTTATATACCGCTTTTCAACTAAAAGTTCACAAAGCGGTTTACAGAGAAAAATCAAATAACTAAATAGTTTTATATATCATACTGTTATCCTGCACATGCCCAATCTTGTCTGATCTCAGAAGCTAAGCAGGGTCAGGCCTGGTTAGTACTTGGATGGGAGACTGCCTGGGAATACGGGGTGCTGTAGGCTTATACCATAGTCTTTCGAGACTGAAGGTTGCCAACCAACCAATTTGTAGAAATTATAATCCAATTATCATATGAAATTATGATCCTGCAGAAGGGGCCCAAAAGAAACTTTGTATCCCCTGATAAAATTTCTCTCAGAGGCCCTGCTTATAATAACCCTGAATGGTATTATTATCTACAAACGGCAACTAAGAATCTGAGAGAACCTGGCTTGCCTATAGCCACCTAGTGAGTTCACAGGCAGAGGTGAGATCTAAACAGGGGAAGTCCTGACTTGCAGTTCAGTCTCTTAGCCACTGCACTACATCAGCTTTTATTTCTAACTAAAAAAATGTCTCTTGATACTGAATGATTATCACATTGTCTGAACTCTGGGACACACGCGATGGTGACTCTTTTCTTCAGCAAAGCAACTTCTTAGTCTATACTGTATGAATGCAGTCAGAAGAGTGCCCTATGGATGCTTAAACCCATACAGAGAAATAAAAGAAACCACTACCATCACCGCCACCACCTCCCCCTCCCCCTTCTCCTTCTCCTGCTGTAACATGGCGATTTTGTGTCACCATCCCTAAAACTGTTCTCAGCATCTCATCCTTGTGAAAAATTTCACAATTGACCTATATTCAAGATTGCTGAAAATTGCAACAAAAAACTGCATTCAACTTGTTGCAATCTCCTTCTTTTTTTATACCTCATAACAATAGCAATGTTGTTGCACCCTATATTTTTTAAGGAAGGGGATGTGTGTTTAGCATACATTGTTTCATTTAATTGTTTATTGCAAAAGTCATGCTGTGTCTAGAACCAGCAATCTGGCCAGAAATATATTTACTTGTGAGGAACTGTTAAGCATATTGAATGTGTCTAACAGCCCAATCCTATCCCTGCCAACAGTGCCACTGCAGCCACACCAAAAAGGCATGCATCCTTTGGTGGGGGGGGGGGGATTGCATCCTACGTACCTTCTGGTAGGCTTCCTGATCGCTAGAGGTGCTTGAAAACAGTGTTATTTATTTTAGCAGGAAGTAAGCCCATAGTCTCCAGTTGAGACTTAGGCTGTAACTCTATCTTACTCACCAGAAACAAAAACCCCTACCAATCACAAATGGGTCTCCTCAGACATATGCCACCTATTTTGGTGATGTACGTCCAAGGAGAGAAAAGGGTCAGAGGGGGTTAAAAAGAGGGAATAAGATCCAGCATGCACTATTGCTGCCAGATCCACTCCACCTCTGCCCCCTGGTCTCTTTCCCACCCAGAAATGCCCCTGTTCCTCCCACTCCCTCCCTGCCTCTCTGCCAAAGGACTGCCCCTGCTGCTGATTTACCAGTGCCATGGGCCGAGGGACGCCACTGTCACCTGGCTGCTGACACCCAGTGTTTGCTACATTCTATGGTGCATCATGTTTTGCAACCACTGTAAAGTGTTTTGCGCTGCCAGAAGGCAAGTTCTGACGGTGCAGCAGGCACATAAGATTGAACCGTAAGCGAATCATCAGTTAGGTTTCATTTAGTAGCTGGGTGTGTTGAATGTGCTGTTCTGCTTTATCTATTAGTTTTACATTCTGTGTTTGCGACTGAATAGAATACGAAGTTATGAACCCAACCTTGTGTGTGTCTGTGTCCTTGGGTTGCTTGTAAATTCCCAGCAAATATCTTACAGGAACCATCATATGTCATTTGAGAGACACCTTGTCCTGTCCCAATTTGTCGTATCCTGCCGACTACGCCAATTCTCCAACAGAGCATCTCCTCCAGCAGGGTCCTGGCAGTCCTCTCCTCTGTGTGTCCTCCAGCAGAGTTCTGGCAGTCCCCTTCTCCCAGTGTGAGTCCATCCGGGTGTCCCTCTGGGTCAGGGTCACATCTCCCTCTGGGTCAGCGTCCCGCTTCTGGGTCAGGGTCAGGGTCCTGGCTCTGGGTCAGGGTCCTGCTCCTCGCTCTGGGTCAGGGTCCTCCCTCTGGTCAGCGTCCCGCTCCTCACTCTGGGTCAGGGTCCAGCTTCTGGCTGGGTCAGCGTCCCGCTTCTGGCCAGCTCTTTGCTCCTTCTGAATCTGCCTTTTATCCTGCAGCTCCTTGTTAAGTCCAAATGCAGCTCAGCTGTGAGCTACCTCATTAGCTCGGGTCCCAACAAGGTCAAATGAAGCTCAGGTGTCCAACCAGGTCTCCATTGGCCTTGATTGATTACAGCTGTGGAGCCAGCCCTGCCCTTCCCAGAGCTGTCAACCAGCTGTCAAAACAGGGAATTGCTGTCAACACATCATCCACCTGATGATCTTCTGATCTTCCATTACACGCTTCTCTCAACTTCTGTCTTGCAGCATTTCCTTCATCCCCCTCCTCTCTCTATTTTGCTTTTCACATATAGTGAGTGAAAAAAATTGTCCTGAAGGTTGAACCATTTTAATTACTTACCTAAAAATCTATACTCTACTCTTCAGTAGTATATACCCAGGGCAGAAAGTAGTCATAAAACCAATTGAAATAATAGAATGATACATATCAACAGGGACATATTTTAAACAGCAAAAATAAACAGCACTCAGTGCCACACATTGGCTATGACCAAAAAGGACACAGGGTAACAATCATGGAGCAGAGAGTTAGTGTAGGCAGGGCCAGACTGGGGTTGACTGGGGTAAGTCAGTCAGATTGACAGCCAAATGCAGAAGGTGTAAGTAAAGGTTGAGGTTAAAGTCAATTGCCAAGTGAAATCAATCCAAGAGCAGAACAGAGGCAAGGCAAGGCAAAGCAAAACGGAGCAGGACTAAGCTGGATGAGCTGAGGGAGTCTGTTGCTGCAGCTTTGACAAACTGTGCAGACTGCCAAGTTGGCTTGGAGGCTTTAAAAGGCTTTGGGGTCAGCTGACTACATCTAGGCTGAGGAAGATGACTGTATCCAGCCTGGCACGAGCTCCTAGAACAGGGGTAGGAGCCCTTTCCAAGCAGAGGGGCTGGACATTCAGTGATGACAACATCACATCATCGCTGAACTTCCAGGTTGCTGAGCTCCTGGAAGCAGTTGCATGGAGCTCGGCTCGTGAGGCAAAGCCTCCCATTTAATTTGCCCCATGCCAGACAGGGGACTGGGAAGTGGGAGAGGGTAAAAGAATGTGGCTATGTGCGAGTCTGCACGACACACTGTGAAATTGTGACACAGTGGTTTCAAAGCCCCACACTGTCAAGAACCTCAATTCAGTGTGAGGACATTAGGGTTAGTGGGACACTGCCATGCAGCCTAATCTATCTCATAAGGGTGTTGTAAGGCTAACAGAAGAACCTCCATTGTTATGGAGGTTGAAACATCACCAACTTCAAGCTTTAAGAACGGGTTCTTAAAGCCCTCCTTTAAGAGGGAGGGCTGGGCTTCCAGTGACCTCTCCATATGCCTGCCTTTGCCTTGCCATAGCAACATGCTGCTGGTATCCTAAAATGGCACTCCTCTTCCCAGATGCTTTATTTGAATCACGAGGAAAGGCCCCTGCTCCTAGTAATGACTTCTCCCAGGTTGTGGGAAGGATACAAGTAAAATATTTCTTCTTGTGGCCATTCCCTGTCCAGCATGCAGCAAATTGGATGGGAGGCCTCCCAAGCCAAGCGACACAGAGGCTGGATGACTCTGGGTGGCAGGTCAGATTCAGTCCAACTATTGCCCTAGAGGATGCTCCTCTCTCGTATGGTTACTTGGCCTGGCTTGCTAAAGAACTAGTGAATGAACAGTGTAAGAGGGAAGGCACTGGAGGATGGCATTTGAGACCCTATCCCCAGTGCCTTACATTTAGTCAACACAGGAAGTGATTAAAACTAGACCCACTGATGTATTTCAAAGGCCTGAGAAAATGAAAAGGGTGTCTGCAAAACGCTTTCAGAGTAGGCACTGGGTGAGCTGTTCTGGGGAGGCCAGTACAAAGTCTGGGCACCACTGCAGAAAAGGCGCTCCCCCAAATTACCTCTCACGTCACCTCAAAAGACACACAGAGAAGGACCTTTGACAATGATCTCAGTGCATAGACCCAGGAAGAAAAAGAAAAAGACAGGTTTTCAGCGACCCAGGTTGAAAGCCAAAAAGAGCCTTTGAAATAAGCATCAGGAATTTAAATTGTGCTCGGAAATGGATCAGCAGCCAGTGAAGTAATTTTAAGACTGGCACAATGTGTTGTCTCCAGTTATCAGTTTTCTGAATGATAGCACTGCTGTGACAGGAAAGCTATACCTGTTGGGTTTGCACCTCATTCCCCTGTTAAAGGGCCAAATCATCTGTCAGGAAATTGAAGGAACTCTTAATTTAGGGAAAGATTGTAAGCCTTCAGACACAGAAGGACTCTTGAATTAATGTGTAGTTTTGGGCGCAATCCTAATGTGCGCTGGAGTAGGCAAGCCAGCAGGCTTGCGCTGTATCCAGCGCAGGATAGTGGCCAGAAGATAGTGGGTCCCTTTCAGGGAGAAGGGCGGGATACAAATAAAGTTTATTATTTATTATTATTAGAAGCGGCTTAGCCAGAGGCAAGGGGAACTTTTCCCCTTACCCCTGGGTAAGGGCTGCTGGCTCCTATGGGTCTCCTCAGACTTGCATTACCTCTGGAGGTGGCACAAGTCCAAGGAGGGTGGAGTGGCTTGAAGCTGCTCCATCCTCCCTGGGGTTAGGATCTGGCTTAACTGCCAGATCCCAGCCCCGCTTCCTTCTCCCCGCCCGCCTGTCCCCAGGGCCGCCCGCCGCCCACCCTCCTCCCACCCAGGAACACTTCCCTTCTGCCCCTCTCTGCCTCTCCTACGCTTACCTTTTCCCCTTGCATCTGCCCAACTGGGCCAATGCAAGACTCAGCAGGTAAGCCGCCATGGAGGCTGATTCAGCCTCCGTGTGTTGGGGCATTTGGATGCGCCAATGCAGCTTCCTCATAAGGAGGTGCAAACATACCTTATAGCACGTTTGCGACCCTCCCGGGCCAGCACGTCAGCCCAAGGCGCAGTTTGGATTGTGCCCTTAGTAACATAACTTTGAGTTCAAAAATGACTCCATTTTATTTTGGAGACAAACACTGCAATAGCACCCCAACTTCACAATTCCCTGGAACAAATGGGAACAAATAGGGAACAAATGCTCCCATATCTTAAGGAAGCCTCTGTGACTGCCTTCACATCTCAGGATGCAGTGCACACCCCACTGACATGCCTGCACTGGCACTGGAATATTGGATAGGATTGGGCCCTGAGATTCCTACTACTTTGGAACAGAGAACACTAAAGCTATTCTCTTTGTGTGGAAGTTGGGGGGTGTTATCTGCCATTATGGGAATGGAGCCCTTAGACATCCTCCTTCTTTGATGGTATAGAAAAGAGAGGACTGTGTAAGAAAGCACAGAAAGGAAATAGTATCAAGGACCACACCCCCTGCAAGGATCATGAAGGACAGGTAAAATCTGTCTGGACAGTACACTTCCCTCCAGAGTTCATGTTGCATCCAAATTCCAACATGGAGGAAAACTGTTCCTCTTTCTTCCATCTGCTTTTTCCTACCTAGGGAGCAACAACAACAACAACAACAACACAGGTATTTATATACCGCCTTTCTTGGTCTTTATTCAAGACTTTATTCAAGGCGGTTTACATAGGCAGGCTGTTTAAATCCCCGTAGGGATTTTTACAATTGAAAGAAGGTTCTATCTTACAAGAACCACAACATTCAGATGTTTCTTTCTGATCTGGCTCCACATTCTGGCCTCCATCCTCCCACGCTCAGAGCAGATGGAATAGCTCGGCTTCAGCTTGTCAGCTGCTTCAAGGTCGCACGGTGCCGGTGGCCTCGAACTGGCGACTTTGTGGATGCTATCTTCAGGCAAATGGAGGCTCTACCCTCTAGACCAGACCTCCTGCCCAGGAGCAGGAGAAAGAGCTCTAGAGGTGAGTGCCCCGTGCCAACCTGCCTGAAGCAGCTGCTTCAGTTGGCTTCATGGGTGGGCCAGCCCTGGTTCCCAACCCTCCAAAAGGCTCACAAACACAAGAGAGACAACAGCAACAGCCACTGGATGCAATGCAATAGCATAAACAGGGGCAGTTGCTCTTTCTCCACTAAACAGAAAAGGTGCCTCTTTGGCCCATTAGCAGGTAGAAGCAGGGGAGCATAGCCATACTTAATTAAACAGAAAGACCGAAATGGCCATTTCACTTTGCTGGCAAATCATTTCACCCAGCTTGGTATAATCACTTGCTTAATTTCTTAATGCATTCCTCCAGTTCAGCGTGCACTCCCGGCTTTTAAGTGCCATCATTAAGTTCTCATTTTGAATCAATGTACTAGTTGCACATTGCTGGGCAAACAAAGTACTTTCAGCATTTTCTCATAATGCCACGTAATTGGTGGCTTTTCAGCATATGCTGCAAGGTTGCAATCTTGTTTGGCAGTCAGTGGAGCAAGGCAGGTGGCTGTAACCACTCTCTTTTACGGCTAGTGTGGCTGTGGTCAGTCTGGAAGGAAGCTGCCCTTTATGAAGAAGGGATTGAATAAACACCCAGGAAGAAACACAGCTGACAATGCAGAGCAGCTGAGCAAATAGACAAGTATGTAATTTAGCTCTTTCTTCCTTTTTTCCCCGAGAGCCTAATTAATGACAATGGTGCCAAGGATGGTAAAGATTGCTGAGTGTCTGTGGGGTCAGTTAAGACTGCTTTTGTGCACAGTGGCTTCATTCCGGACTAAATCCTTCAGCAGTATGATAAAAGAGATTACCTGGAGGGAGTTCAAGGGACTGAAAGCATAAAGACAGGAAAGGAACATGACCAGAGACAACTGAGCCGCACACTGAAAAATGCATTCAAAAATGTAAGAGAGGAATGGCAAGAGTGATGGCAAAAGGAAAATTAAAAAAAGGAAATAATTTGGGGATGAAGTAATGGGTATGGAGAAGAGAAGTGACATACAGAAAAAAATAGTATCAAACACTGTATTTTTGCTTGTTTGTGTACATGTTTGCAAGCTGCACATCGTTTCACTGTTTTTTTGGGGGGTGGGGGACACCTCTAAACCACCCTGACCTGTTTAATGCTGATTGTAGAATCATCTGAGGCTGTGGAACCCAGAAGTGCCCATGTTGTCATCATATCATGCATCATCAGCACTTACTTTCAGGTTCTGCAATTGGGCTGTCACATCGCTGGTAAGTTTGAGAACTCTGCTGTATAGGATGAGAGGCTTAGGATACAATCCTAACCAACTTTCCAGCACTGACATATGTAGTGCCAATGTAGCATGTACTGCAGCCTGCAGTGGGAGGCAGTCAAGGGGTGGCTTCTCAAGGTAAGAGCATGTTTGTTACCTTACCTTGGGCCTGCATTGAGGCTAGGTCAGTGCTGGAATATTGGTTAGGACTGTGCCCTTAGTCATTCCACCAAAGTAAACCAGAGCCTTGAGACTCTGGGAACCAGGGGTCACAGAGTTTGCGAAAGCTGGGGAGTAGAGGCCCAATCCAATTGTGGTGCTGAGCTGCAACACTAGTGCTAGATGTTGCAAATGTGCTGTCAGGCACATCCACAATACCCAGAGAGGAGTGAGTGCTGGTGCCAGCTCAGCTCCAGTCAGTGTTGAGCCTAGCGCAGGTCAGATGCCACCTGGAGCACAGTAAGAGCTCCAGGTGGCAGTGAGGGCCTTGGAGAGGAGGGGCATTCCAGGGTGGGGGAGGGCGGGAGGAGGAACCGGCCCAGGAGGGGGGTGGGACTAGTGAAGCCCTGCTCTGCTGTAGTCTAGTCTCTGTGTTGGGCTGTAAAGCCTAACATGGAGGTTCTCAATTCTGTGCTGGCAAAATAGCTGGTGAAGACTTGAGAAGCTCCACTGTGGGGCTTGGGGCTTTCTTCAGGAGAAGGGGACAAAAGTCTTCTTCCCCTGAGGAGACTTCCGGCGGCCCTGGCGCTGCTGCTGGTTGCAGCAGTAGCCATTTTGGCATCGCTGCACCAAGTGGCATCGCCAGGGATAGGACTGGGCTGCCCACCTGTAGTTCTTCAGCTTCTCCTTAGTTGAAGGACTGGCTCTAAAAGGGTGGTGACACCTACCATAGGGTAAGTTGACTTGACCATGCACCCACTGTATTCAGTGTGGAGTTGGGCTGGAGGGTAGGGGTGTGTAACAGTGCCAAGTGTGGATACTTGAATATGTGCAAGTCAAATGCATGTATAATGTGACCTAACTGTATTTGAATATAATTTTGGTGTTAGCTGAAGATGCTTTTATTTTCCCAGGCCTTATAACTACTGTTGACTATTTTATCCTCTGTACCCCCATGTACTCAACATTTGTTGTTGCAGGAACACTCTGAATACAGGGAGGCTTTCTCCCCACAAGCACCACCCTGGAACATTCCAAGGTGGTAGTCATGGTAAAAAACTCTTCCCGTTTTCAGCATTTGTCCACATCAAAAACGCTGAATGGATGGGGAGGGAATTTGGGGCACATCATCGCTGCAGGAATGGGGCTAGAATAGTTAATCACAGTTCACATGTTTTTTCTTCACAAGTGAAGAACAGAATTCAGAAATACCATAAAAATCCATGATCAACTTTGATCTGTTATGGGCAGCATATATTCTACTACAAAAATGTGCAATTCTTGCAGCACAGATACATTCTCATCCTTTGTCCACACCCAAATTTTGTCTGCAATGGCTTATGTTCCAAGTACCTAGCTCTTCTTTTGACCCGAGTCCAGAGAAAGCCTTCCAAATGAAACAAACTATTTTCTTAAAGGAAGAGAGAGATTATGCATGCCCACATGTATCTCATTTACATACTTTATTTAAATTGAAGGTTGGGTGTGTGTGATTACAGTGACCTTCTGAGGGATATGTTGCTCATCAAAGATTTGGGATGTAGGAGGGGACAAAGTTAATTGCTAGTTCTTGAAATCTGCTCTTGCTTATTAGTCTCCCACCTGATCTGTACATAAGTGAAAGGGCATCTGTATCTTAATTGAGGAAAGGAGTGGAGAAGTTGTGAGGAGATCATAGGTTTTGCCTGAAAGTTTGATTATAGCCTATCTCAAAAGACTTCAGAAGAACTAATTTTCAGATAGGTTCAGTTGGTTTCCTAGCCTTGCATGTCTCTTTTTCCTTTTCGCAGTGAGAACCAGTGAACCAAGATCTTGGTTTTATGAAACTGATACTCCAGGGCACTTGTATTGCTTCACAGATTTCCTTATCTTTTGCATGATGCAATGGGAAAAATGTGTTTCTGTTAACAAACTAGCTCTACTGAAATTGGGAGCACTTTGTCTTGATACTGCAGGGATACAGCAGATTCTTACAAATGTTCTGTAGGTTGAAGCACCTGGGATGTTTCAAAGGTAGCAAAAGGTACAATAGACAATTTTGCAGGCTGTGTGAAATGGCACTCCTAACAACCTGGTTCCAAGCCTGCATCTATCACTTATTATGAGGCTATGAAAAAATGTGCATTGGCTGTTTACAGCCCAAATCAAAAATGTACCTTGTTGGCAACCTTCAGTCTCGAAAGACTATGGTATTGTGCTCTGAATGAACATTCTGGCACAGCATCTAGTGTGGCTGAAAAGGCTGATTCGGGAGTGACAATCCCTTCCACACTTGGAGTAATGTGTCCCTGGCCTGTCTCCCTGGCTATGGGCCTTCCTTCTTTGCCTCTTTGCCTCATTCTGTTGGCAAAGTGTCTCTTCAAAACTGGGAAAGGCCATGCTGCACAGCCTGACTCCAAGCAGAATGCTCAGAGGCCAAGGTTTCCCATCTGTTGAGGTCCATTCCTAAGGCCTTCAGATCCCTCTTACAGATATCCTTGTAACACAGCTGTGGTCTACCCGTAGGGCACTTTTCCTGCACAAGTTCTCCATAGAGGAGATTCTTTGGGATCCGACCATCGCCCATTCTCACGACATGACCAAGCCGACACAGGCATCTCTGTTTCAGCAGTGTATATACACTGGGGATTCCAGCTCGTTTCAGGACTGTGTTGTTTGGAACTTTGTCCTGCCAGGTGATACCAAGGATGCGTCGGAGGCAGCGCGTGTGGAAAGCATTCAGCTTCTTCTCCTGTTGTGTGCAAAGAGTCCATGACTTGCTGCAGTATAGAAGTGTACTCAAGACGCAAGCTCTGTAGACCTGGATCATGGTATGTTCCGTCAGCTTCTTGTTGGACCAGACTCTCTTTGTGAGTCTGGAAAACGTGGTAGCTGCTTTACCGATGCACTTGTTTAGCTCAGTATCGAGAGAATGAGTGTTGGAGATCGTTGAGCCAAGGTACACAAAATCATGGACAACCTCCAGTTCATGCACAGAGATTGTAATGCAGGGATATGAGCCCACATCCTGAACCATGACCTGTGTTTTCTTCAGGCTGATTGTCAGAAGCAAGGAATCTCAGAGCCTATATTTAGCTGCTACCACCTTCATTATATTTTAAACCGAGAGAGAAATTGCCTTGAGAATACAGCAAGAAGTTTCTTGGAAGCAAAGCTCAAATGGTCACATTATTCATGGCCCAAGAACTATTGTTGGTGAAGTTAGCATTGCCATATACCTGCCCCAGGAGGTTTTGGGATATTATGTCAAGGTCCGAATGAGGTAGCTAACAGCATTTTGTTCAGGGAAACAGCCGAGACAGCAGTAATCAAATGAGATCAAATTGTTTTTAACGAGCCCAGATGCATGGGGCTTAGAAACTGTATCTATTTTTTTTAACAAGAATTCTACTTGATAACCAATATCAAATTAAATTATTCAATAATTCATACAATATGCTAGTAAATACTTAATAAAGATAAGATGAATAAACAACAGAGAATTGCATCAGTTAGTAATCAAATAACCTAGCCATGAGGTTGCAAAAGGAAATCATTCCTAATATACTTTCACTTGTAATTTTTCACTTCTAGCAACTTTATGTTGTTCTGTAGCCTCCATCTTCTGGGTTTTATTTCATTGAGTGCTTTCTCACATGTGTTTTATTCATTTAGCCTTTCCACACAAGGGACCTTGTTCAGCTACTTTGTCCTCACATGACCAGGGTTGGATCCACAGATGTGCAAGCCACTTATCTTGAGTGTGAGGAGTATCTTGATACCACATTATTCCACAGTTTCTCTAGATAGTTGAATTTCTCTAAATCAGGGGTCTCCAAACTATGGCCCAGGGGCCACATGTGGCTTGCCATAAGATATTATCTGAACCACAGCAATTTCATTTTTTGTCAGAGCATTTGCTAATGTTTGACATTTTTACCCATGATATATCATTCCTCAGTTTAAGCAAGGTATCGTTTCTTTGTAATTGTCACAATCTGTCCTAAATCATATACTGATTACCAGGAAAAAAAAATCCAAGTGAAACTTATTAATTCATTTACAAAACTGATTTTTTTTTTTTTTTGGCCTGCAAAAATGTGTAAAATGCACGATGTGGCCCTTGTGCTGAAACATTTGGAAACCCCTGCCCTAAATCATGTTGTCCTGTTCACATAATCCTCCTGTTCACATAATCTGAAGAAGTTTCCAGTCCCCAGTGTGGTTTCCAGTCCCCATGTCAGGTTTACAGCAGGACAGAAATCATGTGGGTCCCCTCATCCAGATTGTACTCTCATTACATAATCTACCTCACTACAGTTGTCACATTAAACAGTATTAGGAAGAGGTAAGATATATCACAAATAACAAGCTACTTGCTGGTTTTTTTCCATGACACAATTCTAGGTGGCATAAGAAAAAATAATCCCTTCTTAGTAAATGTTCAATGATTGCCATGACACTCCTAATGAGGAAGCATTATCCTGACACTCACAATCAATTCCATTTGTTCCCAATGATATCAACATGTAATCAAATACGATTGGCTACATATTTTACACTGTAAAATCATCCCCTCACTACATGATTTCTGATTGGCTGCAATCACCCGCATGACTGATGCCAGAAGCATTGCCCTCCCTCTGAATTGACTTTGCACTCTGTCGTGTCACATCGCCACATCTGATTAGCTAACATAGCATTGTGGTGTCCTTCCATTTATCATGTCATCCTCAATTATTGTCTCACCCATGTGATTAATCCAGGAAGAAGAAGTGATAATTAAAAGAAAAAAATGATGATGCTAAAGCTGCAGGAGAAACAGCAGTGAACAGAACTGAACAAGATAAACTGTCTTATATTTAAGGGAGTTTTCAGGAAATAAATTCTGTCCCCTTAAAAGCAAGGCTGTTGACCCAAATAGCAAACTGGAGAACAACCAGCATGGCCCTAATCACAAGTGCTCTGTCATTCAATTTCCCCAGAGGGCGGGCAAAGACGGAACAAAGGCATTGGCTTCTGTTCTTTTCACTGGTCCCCAGGAAAAATTAGTAGGGGAAATAACAGCAGCAAATTGAGCATACCTTTTCTCCAACTGTTTGTTGAACTTTCTTCTTTTCTATTTACCACTATTTCACGAAGATCTGAGCAGTTGTGCTGAGTGGGAAGACAGGCTGGACAAAGTAAGTTCAATTGGTTCAATGTGATTTGCTGGTAAATATTCATAAGATTGCTGTCATGCAGCTTGCTTCTATGCATACTTACTCAGAAGTAATTCCTCTTTATTCAGAATGGAAAGAAGTCCAGGCCTCCCCTTGATGGGGTTTGCATTCATAGTTGTATGGAGGGGGGTAATTATCCTTTGTTTTCTGTTGTGTGGTTCAGGTGAGCTGGAACCATTGTGGACATCCTCCACCAGCTACTAAAAGGACTACAGTACTGGGGTTGCATAAGAGGAAGAGTGTCCTTGTGTGATGCCTCTCCTGACACATTTTTCTCAGGTGATTTACAGCCCAATCCTATCCACACTTTCCTGGGACTAAGCCCCATTGACTCTAATGGGACTTACTTCTGAGTAGACATGCATAGGATTGGGCTGTTAGAGCCCAATCCTATACACATCTACTCAGAAATAAGCCCTATTGACTAAACATGTAAGTGTGGATAGGATTGTTGCCTTAGATCAGCGGTTTTCAACTGTTGTGCTGCAAGGCTGCCTCAGGTGTGCCACAGGATCAGAGGAGGCAGGCAGCAGCTGTGTACCCACATGCTGCAGGAGAAGCTGCTGCTTTGACCCTCCCATAGCAGGCAGCACAAGCAAGGGAGCAGCTAGGGAAGGGGCTGGTCGCAGGCAGCAGCTGAAGAGTCCACTTGGAGCTTGTTCAGGTTCAGACTCAGGCTGCAACCTGATCTTCACTTTCCTGGGAGTAAGCCCCGTTGACTACTATGGGCTTACTTCTGAGTAGACATGCATAGGGTTGGGCACTGCCTGCATGCTGATTGGCCAACAAGAGAAGCCTGGAGGAGCCAGGAGGTGGGAGCTGTGGAGTGAGTGAGAAGAGGGAGCCAGAAGCAGGCACATAGCAAGTGAGTCTGCTGAGACCGACAACCTCAGATTTCAGGGTCCCTGAAAGTCCCTTTTCCTTGCCAGTTTGCCTGCAACTCCCTAAAGTGTCCCTCCCTGCACTTTGGGGCTTTTAGAGGAAGGGTGCTGGGTCACAATCCAATCTACACTTTCTTGGGAGTAATTGACTATAATGGGGCTTACTTCTGAGCAGGCATGCATAGGATTGGGCTTTTAGTTGCACTTTTTTTCTCAAATACACAAGCAGGCAATTGGCACTTCTCTCTCCTCTTCTCCCCCACCCCACCCCCTTCCCCAGGAATATTTCTCCCCCCAAATCTCACAATTACAGTTAGCAACTCTTTTTCTGTCCCTCCCCTCACTTGTCAGCACCTTCCAAAGATACCGAATCACTGCCTCACATTCTCTCTCTCTCTCCCCCACCCCCAGTTTAATCCTGCACTTGTTTCAATCATGTCTTGTCACTGCCCCTCACCCACATTCTCCACTATGTGATCAACCTGCCCTGTCTTTACCAACAGTTTCTGGCACTTTTGATAAGAATATGAACATAGAATTTTTCCTCCTTTTCAGAAACCACATATACTTTCCTCTCCATGCTTCTTGTCAATTTTTTTGTCATGTAATGATTTAATTTTATTAATTCAAGATTAACTGTAATGTAGTAATTTAATGTAAGTAAAAAACTGGTAGTGTGCCTTGACAATTTTAGTGCCTTCTCAGTGTGCTGCGAGATGAAAAAGATTGAAACAAAAGATTCTCTAACAAAAACCCTTGACTTCCGACGGGCGGACTTCCCTCAAATGAGGAGGCTGGTCAGAAGGAGGTTGAAAGGGAGGGTAAAAAGAGTCCAGTCTCTCCAGAGTGCATGGAGGCTGCTCAAAACAATGGTAATAGAGGCCCAGCAGAGGTGTATACCGCAAAGAAAGAAGGGTTCCACTAAATCCAGGAGAGTGCCCGCATGGCTAACCAGCCAAGTTAGAGAGGCTGTGAAGGGCAAGGAAGCTTCCTTCCGTAAATGGAAGTCTTGCCCTAATGAAGAGAATAAAAAGGAACATAAACTGTGGCAAAAGAAATGTAAGAAGGTGATAGGGGAGGCCAAGCGAGACTATGAGGAACGCATGGCCAGCAACATTAAGGGGAATAATAAAAGCTTCTTCAAATATGTTAGAAGCAGGAAACCCGCCAGAGAAGCGGTTGGCCCTCTGGATGGTGAGGGAGGGAAAGGGGAGATAAAAGGAGACTTAGAGATGGCAGAGAAATTAAATGAGTTCTTTGCATCTGTCTTCACGGCAGAAGACCTCGGGCAGATACCGCTGCCCGAACGGCCCCTCCTAACCGAGGAGTTAAGTCAGATAGAGGTTAAAAGAGAAGATGTTTCAGACCTCATTGATAAATTAAAGATCAATAAGTCACCGGGCCCTGATGGCATACACCCAAGGGTTCTTAAGGAATTGAAGAATGAAGTTGCAGATCTCTTGACTAAGGTATGCAACTTGTCCCTCAAAACGGCCACGGTACCAGAAGATTGGAGGATAGCAAATGTCACGCCTATTTTTAAAAAGGGAAAGAGGGGGGACCCGGGAAACTATAGGCCGGTCAGCCTAACATCTATACCGGGTAAGATGGTGGAATGCCTCATCAAAGATAGGATCTCAAAACACATAGACGAACAGGCCTTGCTGAGGGAGAGTCAGCATGGCTTCTGTAAGGGTAAGTCTTGCCTCACAAACCTTATAGAATTCTTTGAAAAGGTCAACAGGCATGTGGATGCGGGAGAACCCGTGGACATTATATATCTGGACTTTCAGAAGGCGTTTGACACGGTCCCTCACCAAAGGCTACTGAAAAACTCCACAGTCAGGGAATTAGAGGACAGGTCCTCTCGTGGATTGAGAACTGGTTGGAGGCCAGGAAGCAGAGAGTGGGTGTCAATGGGCAATTTTCACAATGGAGAGAGGTGAAAAGCGGTGTGCCCCAAGGATCTGTCCTGGGACCGGTGCTTTTCAACCTCTTCATAAATGACCTGGAGACAGGGTTGAGCAGTGAAGTGGCTAAGTTTGCAGATGACACCAAACTTTTCCGAGTGGTAAAGACCAGAAGTGATTGTGAGGAGCTCCAGAAGGATCTCTCCAGACTGGCAGAATGGGCAGCAAAATGGCAGATGCGCTTCAATGTCAGTAAGTGTAAAGTCATGCACATTGGGGCAAAAAATCAAAACTTTAGATATAGGCTGATGGGTTCTGAGCTGTCTGTGACAGATCAGGAGAGAGATCTTGGGGTGGTGGTG